>NW_016107702.1:468801-522482 GCF_001604975.1 Cebus imitator
ATTTCTTGGAGGCTTTGTTTCTTCCTTTTCATTCTTTTTTCTCTAATCTCTCCCTGCTTTATTTCATTAAGTTGATCTTCAATATATGATATCCTTTCTTTTGCTTGATCGATTTGGCTATTGACACTTGTGTATGCTTAACAAAATTCTCATGCTGTGTTTTTCAACTCCTTCAGGACATTTATGTTCTTCTCTAAACTGGTTATTCCAGTTAGCAATTCCTCTAACCTTTTTTCAAAGTTCTTAGCTTCCTTACATTGGGTTAGAACATGCTCCTGTAGCTCAGAGTTTATTATTACCCACCTTCTGAAGCCTACTTCTATCAATTCGTCAAACTCATTCTCCACCCAGTTTTGTTCCCTTGCTGGCAAGGAGTTGGGATCCTTTGGAGGAGAAGAGGTGTTCTGGTTTTTTGAATTTTCAGCCTTTTTGTGATGGTTTCTCCCCATCTTCATGGATTTATCTACCTTAGGGTTTTGGTGTTGGTGACCTTTGGAAGGGGTTTCTGAGTGGACGTCCTTTTGTTGATGTTGATGCTATTTCCGTTTGTTAGTTCTTCTCACAGTCAGGCCCCTCTGCTGCAGGTCTGCTGGAGTTTTCTGGAGGTTCATTCCAGGCCCTATTTGCTTGTGTATCACCAGTGGAGGCTTCATAGAAGCAAAGATTGCTGCTTGTTCCTTCCTCTGGAAGCTTTGTCCCAGAGGGCCACCTGCCAGATGTCAGCCAGAGCTCTCCTGTGTGAGGTGTCTGTTAGCCCCTGTTGGGAGGTGTCTCACAGTCAGGAGTCATGGGGATCAAGGGACCCACTTGAGGAGGCAGTCTGACCCTTAGGAGAGCTCGAGCACTATGCTGGGAGATTTGCAACACAGAGCCAGCAGACAGTCTGCTGAAGCTGTGGCTACAGCCACTCCTTCCCCCAGGTGCTCTGTCCCAGGGAGATGGGAGTTTTATCTCTAAGCCCCTGGTTGGGGCTGCTGCCTTTTTTTCAGAGATCCTCTGCCCAGAGAGGAGGACTCTCCAGCCTGCTTTTTAAAGCAGGCCTCCAATCCCATTCCTCCTCATTATGTGGGATCTCCTAACCAGGGTCTCCAGCCACCCTTGCCAGTGCTGTCCAGCTGACAGAGATTTAAAGCCTCCCTGATGCAGTTCCCAAAGGGAGGGTCAGGCTGCCATCTTTCCTATTTGGATTACTTAACCATTCTGGTCTTCAGGCTTAGGAGAGTTTGAAGTGACCAGGGGCAGTAGCAGACCCCTAGCACAGCACAGCTGCCCTACAGAAATGTGATCAGACTCCTTTTAAAAGTGGTTCCTCAATCCTGTTTCTCTTCACTGGGTAGGACCTCCCATCCAGCCACATCCTACAGGTACGTTCAGGCTGGCAACAAGTCTATCTCCCTGGGACAAAGCTCCCATAGGGAGGAGCAGGCCACCATATTTGCTGTTTCACAGCCTTCACTATTGATACCTCCAGGTACTGGAAAATCCAAGGTGACTAAGGAGTAGAGTGAGCTCCCAGTATACTGCAGCAGCCCTACAAAAAAGTGGCCAGTTGGTTATGTAGATGCCCATTTCCATATCTCCTCACTGGGCAGGTCCTCCAGGCCTAGGCATCCAGCCATCCACTACCAGAACTATTGAGCCAGAAGCAGCTCTGCAATTCCCTGAACAGAGCCCCCAGGGGAAACTGAAAGCCTCCCTGTCTCTGCCTCTGTGGTGGAACCGCCCTTGCTACCCTCATACTAACAAAGGAGCAAAGAGCCTAAGGCCTTATCCACACCTCCAACAAGCTGCAGTTGACCCAGGAAGAGGAGGCCAGTCTATCTCCCACAGGTCCCATCCAACCTCCCTGCTCATCAACAGATAGGGAGTCTCTAGCATTGCACAGCACAGACCTTCCATCCTGGGCTAATTACACTGAGCAATTGCTGACCTACATATTTCTGTGGTAGAGCTCCCAGGAGACAAGCAAAATATCCTTGGCCATAACTGCTACTTAGAATCCTTTCTGTGCTGCCTCCAAGTTGGGGAAGGAGCATAAACACTGAGGTTGCCCCAGAGCTTCAGTGGGCAGCCCAGGAGTGCCATTGTATTGCCTTTGCTCCCTTGTTAAAGATGAGTTCACTGTATTTGTTGGGTCTATTTTGAGGCTCTCTATTCTGTTCTATTGATCTATTTGTTTATTCTCTTGCTAATGCCAAACTTGATTACTGTAGCTATATAGTGAATATTGAAATCAGATAGTGAAGTCCTCCAAATTTGTTCTTCTTTGGTATTGAGTTGATTATTACACTTATTTTTGAAGAGGTACAAAAGCAATTCAATATAGAAAGGATAACTTTCCAACGAAAAGTGCTGGAACCATTGGACATTCTTTGTTTTGTTTTAATTTTACTTTAGGTTCTGGGGTGCACGTGCAGATCATGCAGGATTGTTGAGTAGGTACATGCATGGCAATGTGGTTTGCTGCCTCCATCCCCCTATCACCTATATCTGGCATTTCTCCCCATGTTATCCCTCCCCAGCCTGCCCACCCCCTGCTGTCCCTCCCCTAGCCCCCCTAAAAGACCCCACAATGTGAAGAGGGTTAAAAGACAAACTGCAGGCTGATCAAAAACACTTGCAAACCACATATTCAGTAAAGGACTAGTATCTATAATAAGAACTTTCAAAAACTCAACACAAATAAATAATTCATTTAGAAACAGGCAAAAGACATGCACAGACATCTCAACTAGGACATACAGATAATAGGTAAGCACATGAAAAGATATTTGACTCCATTAGCCACTAGGGAAATAAAAATTAAAACTGATATAGGAGTTAAAAAGAAATTATTTAGGCAGTTAGTGAGATTAAGGGAGTCCTCAGTAAGGTTTTTTTTTTTAAATGAAAAGCAACCCCCAAATAATTTATTGTCTAATGAATAGCAGCCTGTAAAACTGAGCTGCTGACATAGATAAGCAAGCTGGAAACTTACACAGGTAAATGCAAGCAGCTATGCCAATAGGAAAAGGCTATCTGTGGGCTGGACATGTTTGACATGGCACCTCCATCTCCCCTTTTCTTTCCCAACCATGTGTACAGTAAGGAGCAGACAACATGGTGCCAGCCAGGAAGAGACCCTATTTGCATAATAAAACATTAGGGTGGGGTGTCCACCTTCCTCGCATGCTATGTAAATGATACACCTGGTCCAACCAATCTTTGGGCCCTATGTGAAACAGACACTGCCTCCTCAGGTGAGTCTATAAAACCTCATGCACTTTACCATGGAACCAGAAGACATACCTGGGTACCCCACTCTCTCTGCAGGAATGATAACTATTTTTTTTCTCTTTCTTTCACCTATTAAACCTCCACTCTTAAATTCACTACCTGTGTGGCCACATCCTTGATTCCCTTGGTATGAGACAACAAACCTCAGATATTTACCCCAGACAATGATGCTGCTTCAAACCCAGAATAAGATATCATTACACATCTATCAGAATAACTAAAAGATAGTTTCAACACTAAATTCTGAATAGGGTGCCAAGAAACTGGATCACTCATACGTCACTGCTGGAAATGTGAAAAGATACAGCCACACTATAAAACAGTTTGGCAATTCTTTACAAAACTAAAGATACAACCACATGGCCCAACGCTTGCTTTCCTCCCAGAGCCCAAGGGCCATTTACAAAGTCAAACCTGGGACAAGAGGGCCTACATAGCAAAAAGTTACAAAACAGAAGTAGGTTTTATTGGTAAAAACCTAGGGGAATATACATGAAATGGAATTATAAGGGTAAGGCACCAGGGGTAAATTTAAGTTAGTGAAAGTGTCTTTGCAAAAATTATAACACTAAGAAAATTATGACAGTGAAAGAGATCTGATCTAATCAACCTCCATATTGTCTTTCACCTCCAAACTGTCTTTAACTCTTTCCCATTTGCCCTGAGAATACTTGCTGGTAGCACTTGCAGCTGCAGTGCTTACCCTGAGATAACTTTGCCACAAAATATCTCGCTTTTATTATTATTTTTGCATCACTCTAGTGTATCAACTTTGGAAACAAAAAACATCGTTCTATTTATAGTATTCTGTTTTCAGTAGTGGTATTTCCATTTACAAAATATAGTACTTCTCGATTGCTGAAAATGTCAAATTCTAGAAAATGTAGCATTTCTATGCATTATGTTAACATCGTTCTCAAACAATTTTCTGCTGAAGATCCATTTGATGAATCTGATTTTTTTGAAATAGATTATACTGTTCTGTTTAGAAATAACTCCAAAAATGGTTTTTATATTTCATTTTCACATTGAAAATCAATCAAATTTGCCTCAGCCTCAAAGAGCGAGCATGTTTATGTAAAATTAAATGAGTGCTGGCAGTGAGCTGCACTTTTTTTTCTCTAAAGGCAAAAAGTGTTAATCATTCTTGAGCTTGGACCAAGCTAATTTTGGGAGCTATTTAGTTTATAGTTTAAATGATAATAGCCCTTCTCCAAACTATATTACCTTTCTAAAGCTAGTGAAAGACCATCAGGTTAGAAAGATGAGAGAAGCCTGAATTCTGCTAAGGTGTGGATTACCAGCCATTATTCTGGAATTCACAAGATTTGCAACTTCCCCAATTATTCCTGTAGACAACATCACTATTATAGAATCTATGATTGGCTTTTTGAGATGTCTTTTCAGGTTTTTGCATTTATGATGACCAGTGGTTCCACTGGCACCTGCCAACCAGTCCTCTGGCCCCACTCAGACTCTTGGGCCCACAGAAATATTCTTAGAAAGACTCTTGAGAAGAAATGGGAAGAAGTCTCTCTCTCTCTCTCTCTCTCTCTCTCTCTCTCAGTGGTAGACTGAAAATTATATTCACTAGCTTATGCTGAGTTGAGACTTCAGAAATCCCTTGAAAAGAAAGAAGAAAGAAAGATTTAGGGAGATAAAAACTGTCAACCTTAAATCACTAGATTCAGAAAACATGATTAAGTAGAGAGTTTATTTGGGCCTAATGTGACATGGTAAAAGCCCCATAAAACTGCATACCTCAACCATACCTCGGCTTTCTATTGAAACTGCTCTCTGTAACCCAAATGTGACAGGCAAGCAGTCCAAACCCATGCCATCTTGGTCCCTGCGACTTGTAATAAGTAATTAAGAACTATAATTTCCACCCTACCCAGACAATGTATAAACAAATGCTAATCTTGACTTTTGTGAACCACTTAAGTAACAATCAGAATGTCAAAAGTCCCCTGGCCCTCGGAGTGTCCAGAGCCCCTCACCCTCATCTTCGCCCAGGAATCCACTGGAATGTCCAGAGCCCACACCCTCATCTCCACCCAGGAGGTGATTTACAGAATCCACTAGCCCTCAGAATGTCTGAAGCCCCTCACCCCCTCCCCCGCCCCTCACCCTCACACCTGTCCCTCACCCTCACTCCCAAGGTGGTTTTATGGGTATAAAAGGTCTTGACACCCTCCTTTTGGGGCCACAGGTTGGAGAGACACAAGTCCTCTGTGGCCGCCAGCAATAAAGACCCTGCAATTTGGCATACTTTTGTCTTGGTGTTTACTTTCTATGCTCAGGCCAGTACAACACTAAAGCTTGAAAATGGTCACCAGGGAGCATAGATTCAAGTTACCCTGAATATACAAGTATGTTTTAAGGAAAAAAGAACAGAAGTTCCTGAGTTGTTTACAAAGAATTTACCTTAACACAAGCTATTAATTGACTATACACTGTTCTTTGTATCACAAATTCCAGGAACCTGAAGATAATGGGAGAGGCAGCTATGAGGAACAAAACGTCTTTAAGTAATTGCCTTTGGACATGAGTAAAGGGTATGACTAAAGGGTCTCATACCAGTGTTTCTCTGGGCCTACTCAATTTTGCAAATTGTCCTGAGCTATTTTTTCTTTCTCAGAATGCTAAAGTGGATTTGTTTTGTGTTATTCACTTAGCCATTCCAGCCCTGAAGATGTACCCATCTTAATGTAATCACCCAGGTGGTTCTTCTTGCCCGCTGAACAGACAAAAATCGATCCACTGAGACCACAGCATTGCAGGACAGAAAGAGTTAAATTGATGTGAGGGTGGCTCACTCAGGAGAACTGAATTTATCACTCAAATCAGTCTCCCCAAAGACTTGGAGGTTAGGGATTTTATGGACAATTTGGTGGGCAGGGGACTAAGGAATGGGTGCTGCTGATTGGTTGAGGATGACATCATGGGGGTGTATGAAACAATCTTCATGTGCTGAGTTCACCTCTGGTTGGGGCAATAGGATCCACTGAGTCATAAGTCATGAGTTCAGGTGGGATCAGTCTGAAAAACATCTTTAAAAAAAAATCTTGTGTTTTACAATAGTGATATTACTTATAGGAACAGTTGGGAAAGTCACAAATCTTGTGACTTCTGGCTACATGACCCCTGAGCAGTAAGGAATTATAGAAAGTATGCCTTTATTTTCAGAATTCAGGCCCCTCTCACAATCCTAACCTTGTGGTCTTTCATTACTTTTTATAAAGGCAGTTTAGTTTTAGAAAGGACTATTATCATCTTTGCTTTAGGGTAATACTATAAATTATTTCCAAAGTTATTTTGACCTATGCCCAGCAATGACCAAGGACAGCTTAGAGATCAGAAGCAAAATGGAGTCAACTATGTCAAATTTCTGTTACTGTCATAATTTTACAAAGGTGGTTTCAATAAGAGCATAGAGAAAAGCATTTAGGTCTATTGTCCATTTGGAGTTAATTTTTGTGTAAGGCATAAGAGTCTAAATCCATATTTTTGTATATGACTAAACAAATGGTCCATCACCATTTATAGAAAATACTGTCTTTCCCTCATTGAATTGCCTTAGCAGCTTTGTCAAAAATCAATTTATCCACAGGTATAGGACTTTATTTCTGGACTCTCAATTATGTCACATTGGATCAATACATTAATACTGCACTATATTGATTATTAATGATTTATAGTACATTTTAAAGTTGAGAAGTATCTAAGTCATCCAAATTCAAGATTTTTCAAGATTTTTTGGTCTATTCTGGGAACTAAGCTTGCTTATCTAGAATAAATCCCACTTGTTCATGGTGTATTAAAAGATTTGCTAATGCTCTAGAAAGGATTTTTGCTTCTAATTTTAGGAGAGATGTTTGTTTGTTTTTTTGTTTTCTTTTTTTGGTTTTGTTTTTGTAATGTCTTTGTCTAGCTTTGTACTGGCCTTCTAAATAAATTGGAAATATTTCCTCTTCTATTTTCTGGAAGAAATTATGTAAAGTTGGTGTTAATTCCCCTTTAGAGGTTTAGTAGAATTAGTCAGTGAGGCATTTGGACCTGGAGATTTTATTTTGGAGAAATTTTTAATTAAAAATCTCTGTAATAATAATAGGGCTACTTAGATTGTCTATTTCATCTTAGTTGAGTTTTTGTAGTTTGTGATTCTCATGGAATTGGTCCACTTATTCTAAATTGTCAAATTTATGAGCATAAAGCCATATGTAATATTTTCTATTATCTTTTTTAATAGTTGCAGTATGTGAAATGAGAGTTCCTATTTAAGTCCTCATATTGGTGACTCATTTTCCATTGTTGTCAATCTTGCTAGAGGTTTATTGATTTTATTATTTTTTTGTTTTGTTTTGAAAAACCACCTTTTCCTTTTACTGTATTTTTCAGTTAGATTTTCCTACTTTCATTATCATTGGCTTCTGCACTTTACTACTCTATTCCTTCTGCTTGCTTTGGATTTATTTTGCTCCCCTTTTTCAGCAAAAGTAGGACTTAAATTATCAATATGACACCTTTCTTAATTATTATGGGGGAGTGAAAGTTTATTAAAATGCTTTAGAGAAGAAATGAAAGGAAGTGTACTTGGAAGAAGGTCAAGTGGGCAACATGAGATGATCAAGTGCTCCTTTCTTAATTTTTAATGTAAGTATATAGTGTTATGAATTTTCTTCTTAGTACTGCTTTAGCTGCATCCCACATACTTTGATATGTTTTCATTTATATTTAATTCCATGTATCCTTTTAATTTCCTTTGAGATGCCCTGTTTGACACATAGATTATTTAGAAGTGTGTTGTTTAGTTTTCGAGTGTTTTAAGGGTTTCCTGTTGTCTTTGTTAGAGATTTTCAGTTTAATTCCGTTACGTCCAGAGCACATGATGCCGATTATTTTACATTTGTCAGGTTTGTTTTACTATACATTTTATGTCTTTTTCTATTTGGTGAATGTTGCATGGGCAATTGAGAAAAATGTATTGTTAGGTGGTATGTCTTATAAATGTTAATTAGACCTTGTTGATTAATTGTGTTGCTCAGATTTTCCATATACTTGTGATTTTTCTTCTTCATAGTTCTAGTAGTTACTGGGGAAAGGGGAGAATGATGTTGAAGTTCCCAACTATAATTATAGATTCTTCTATTTCTCATTTCAGCTTTATCAATTTTTGCTTCAGCTATTTAAGGCTCTGTGGTTTCATTTATACATATTTAGTATATAGTGTCTTATGATTGATCCTTTTATCATTAAATAATATTCCTTTTTGTCTCGGTAATTTTCTTTGCTTTGCAGTCTACTTTATCAGACACTACTATTGCTACTTCTGCTCTTTTTTTAAAAAGTGTTCATGTATATGTGATATATCTTTTTCCATCCTTTTTATTTTCAACTCACCTGTGTTTGAACTTAAAATGAGTGTCTTATATATAGCATATAGTTGGATTATGGGTGGTTTTTAATTTGTTCTACCAATCTCTTTTAATTGGTGTATTTAGACCATTTACATTTAAGGTATTTACTGATCTGATAGCACTTTAGTCTGTTATTTTGTTATTTATTTTCTATTTGTCTCTTCTGTTTCTCATCACTTTTTTTTTCTTGCCTTTCTGCAGTTTATTTAAACATGTTTTAGATTCCATCTTGATTTATTTGTAATACTTCTGAGTTTGTTACTTTGTATAGTTTTCATATTGGTTGCTCTGGGTGTTACACATGCTATGTATAACAAGGTACTGGTGTCAATATTTACCACTTCAAATGAGGTGTGGAAACCTCACTTCCATTTAGGTCCCTTTGGCTTCCCCACCTTTAAATATCATTGTTTAGAGTTTCAGATGTTGTTACAATTTTTGTTTCAATCATAAAATATGATTTCTAAAACCCATAAGGAAAAAATTGTCTATTGTATGAACCCATATTTCTGCTCTATTGTTTCTTCTTTTTTCCTGATGTTCTAAGTTTCCTTCTTTAATCATTTCTTTGCTGTTTGAAGAACTCCCTTCAGCTAGTCTTTTAAGGGTAGATCTGCTAGTCACAAAATCTTTTAGTTTTCATTCACCTGTGAATGTTTTATAACCCTTCATTCCTAAAAGATAGCTTTGCCAAATCTAGAATTATAGGTGACAGTTTCTTTCTTTCATCACTTAAAAAAATATATGGCCACTTCCTTATTCATGGTTTCAGATAAGAAATCCATTCAAATTGGTGTTCTCCTACAAGTAATGCACTATTTCTCACTTGCTGCTTTCAGGACTTTGTCTTTAGTTTTCAAAAAATTATAATGTACCTGGGCATGGATTTTTTTTTTCCCCTGTGGGATTCATCTGCTTCTTGAATCTCTAAGTTGCTGTCTTTCATCTAATTTGGAATGTTTTCAGTCTTATTTCTTCAAATACTCATTCATCCCTACTCTTTTTCTACTTTACTTTCTGTTACTCCAATAATATGAATGCTGGATATTTTGTTATTGTTCCATAGGCCCTTGAGGTCTGTTTATTTTTTCTAGTATATTTTCTATTGTTCAGATTGGGTAAATTCTATTGTTCTATCCCAAATTCACAGATTTTATCTCCCATCATCTCTACTATACTATTAAGCCTATCCAATGAGTTTTCAGTTTGTTATTGTATTTTTCAGTTCTACAATTTTCATTTGTTTCCTTTTGATAAAACTATTTTTCTGAGGTTTTTGATTTTTTTCATTTGTTTCAAGAGAATTTATAATTGATTGTTGTAGCATTTTTATGATGTCTGCTTTAAAAATCTTAACAGATAATTCCAATATCTGATTTATCTCAGTGCTAGAATCCACTGATTTCCTTTTTCATTCAAGTTGTGATTTTACTGGTTCTTGATTTGTACTCTGAACATTTTACCTATTATGTAAGGAGACTTATTTCTATTGAAATATTTTGTTTTACAAGGAGTCAATCTGTTAGGTTTAGCATACAGTTTTAGCCTATTTTTGTGGGCTGTAATTCTAACTGTAGCTTAATTTTCAGAGCCCTTGTAGTGTTATTTTGGTTGCTTGGTTTATCTAAGGCTCCCACTGCTCTCTGATAGTGCTGCCTGAAAGGGCAGGAGGAATTTTCTGGCTGGGTTGCCAGATATCTCTTGGTGAGGGCAGGCTATGATGAATCCTGCTGGTGCCTCTAGCTGCCCAGATTTCTCTGGGCCTGGGAGGAGAGCCTTGCTTCCACAAAGAGGCTTCTGTGATCAGGTGGCTGGCTTCAGGAATGTTGGCTGTAACAGGTCCCTTTTCCTGGTTCTACCAGCCAATCCTATTATCTCTGGGCAGGAAAGGAGAGTCTCAGGCCTGTGCAAAAAGGATTCCCCACCTGGACCACCTATTTTTCCTGGGTTTCTCTTACTGGCTCCTCCTGTCCACCTCAGTATCTCTCCTTGGAAAGGAGGAGTTTCTGACCCAGCAGGGAAGAAGGGTGCTTCCCCTGGTTACTTATTTTTTGTAGGACTCCCAATCAGTCCCCCTTGCCTGAGGTTGCCAGAGGGACTCCAATAGGTTCAGGGGGAAGAATGAGCTTCTGGGCTATCTTCTGTTTCTAGATGGAAAGTCAGGAAACACCTGATAGTTAGGGGGATATAAGGTGCCCTGCCTCTGTGCTGCTCTTCTGGTCCTGAATTTTCAAACCAGCTCAACTTCTTCATAACCTTCAGAACTCTCCTTTTGTTTTTTCTTGTACCATTTCTAAGATGTATTAAGTTGTGCTTAGCAGGGCATAGCAGGGGAAACGGGGTAATGCCATCTTGTCCAGGCCAGAAGTCTCTCACCTACTGAATGTTGTGTTTACATTATCTATTTAAATACAGGTATGTTTTTGCTAATTTAGATCCAATTACATATGAATACTCAAAAATCCCAGAGAAGACTACCTAATGCAGAAATGTAACCTATTTTTTCCATGTAATTAATGAGATTGGGGGAAAATTGATGTGTCAATAAATAGGATCTAAAGTGAGCACATAAGGATACTGCTGAGGATCATACACACACACTCTTCTCCACTCAGGACATCTCCTTCCAATATGCTCAGGGTGGATCTCTATATGAAGCACAGACGGATTCACGGAAGCCTCCAAAGGGGCTGAGAAAAATGGGAGGAGGTGGTAGAGCCTATTAAAGGGACAATACAGTTTTTTCTTCCTGGGGCTGACTGGCAAGACCTGCCTGGATGCTTCTGCTTGGGAAACCTCAACTCGGAAAGGCTGAGTAGTATCAGGAGAATGGTAGCTCCAGAACTCCCTAGGTTGACTGGGCTCTTCTCTGAGCTATAGTGGTGAATGTGGCTTAATCCAATCAAATGCACCAAACTAGAAAAGCAGATATTTATTTGGAGCAGCATCCTCAGCTTGGTATGTTTTCTTTCTTTCTTATTTATATACTATGTTGTTCCCAAGAAGGATTTAAAGTGACTTCAATGATTATACAATATATATGAAAATATAAATTAGATACATGGGTAAAAAAGAACAAGAGGAAAATAAGGCACAGGAATAAGGCTGGTGCAAAACTGCTTCTCTGTGATTTTTCTACAGTTATAATAAAGAGTCCATGAGTGGCACATGGCTGGGGTATTTCCTGTGTCATCTCTGACTAGAACCTCAGGACGGGGCATGGAGATGGCAGGATAAACTCCTAACAAGAAAGGACCCTCAAGACATGCCATAGAGGAAGACACATTCTGATGGGAATTTCTCTGTAATACTCCATAGATTTCCTCTTCCTGAAACATGTTTGTTTTCTTCTCAAAGATTTCCAGGTTCTCACTTTGAGAATGTCCTTTGTTTTGGGCAGTGTAATCTACTGAAAGACTCAGGCTACTGAGTTCCTGAGAGATCACATTCCAGTTAGGGTCCGTTACAAGTCAGAGACTATATAAATACACAAGAGAGCAAGAACCAAGGCTAAAACTACAGTTGGTAATTCCTCAAACTCTTACTTTTTTGTTTTTTGGCTTTGGGTTTTTTTTTTGTTTTTTTTTTAAGAGATGAGGACTTGCTCTATGGCCCAGCTTGGAGTACAGAGATGTGATCATGGGATCCTGGCTCATGGCAGCCTTGAACTCCTGGGCTCAAGGGATCCTCCTGCCTCAGCCTCTCAAGTAGCTGGGACTACAAGTGCATGCCACTGCACCCAACTAATTTTTTTTTTTTATTTTTTGCAGAGATGGGGTCTCACTATGTTGTCCAGGTTGGTCTTGAACTCCTAGCCTCAAGCAATCCTCTCACCTTAGCCTCTCAAAGTACTGGGATTACAGGTGTGAGCCACTACACCCAAGTTCAAACTCTTGTATTTAAAATTCTTCTTTTTGATTCTCAGAATCTAAGCCAAAATTGTTAGATTCAGACTTGCAGGTCCCAAGTCAGCTGGAAATCTAGGTGATGATGATGACACATAGGAGCCAAGAAGTAGCCACAGAAGTTATACTGTGCTTGGTGACTAAATGACCACACTCCTTCCACTATGAGAGCTGTCTTTCTCCTGGGGAATAGAAGAACATACACAAAAAAACACCCAGTCAGTGTAATCTGTCTTTGCATTTAACACATAAGTTACGCTTGATTCACAAATGCTAAGTGAGTAGTGGCTGTCAGGACAGCAGATCCGAACCTAAAAAATATTTCTTGACTCTTCATGAAACCAATCTCTCTCTCCAGGCTTAGGTTTTTCTTGCTTTCCTCTCTGGAGACTCCCTCAAATACTTGTAATTTCTGAAAATTTCTTCCAGTCTAATTCACTCTGCCTCTGGCTCTGTTTTCTGATATCTTCAAGTCTCCCTTAGACTGAAAAAGGGATACTTTGTTTCATTCCTCAGTCTGTCTCTCTCCCATTCATCCATAAAGACATTGCTCAATTCTCTTTTTCCTTTTTATAATCTCCTGAATCATTCCTTCCTAGCCCTTTTCTAAAAAGTTTGGCTTTAAGCCTCAGTATTTCTCTGAAGTAATTTTTTAAAGATCACTAATTACTTCTTCCTAACCAAACTCAGTGGCTTTTTTTTCAGAAGTTATTCCACTCCACTTGGTCTTTGGGCTTTTTCCACTTCCTCGATGAGGGTTAGAAACTGTGGTTTACATTTCTCATGTTTCTGTAACTACGGTAGGGGATCATTTTATTTAGGTCTTGAATATTTACAGTTGTGGTCCATGAATATAACCATCCTCATCTTATTTGAAACAGGAAGACAAGGTATCTGTCCTAAAATATACTGCCCAAAAGGGATCACATATATATATTTTCATGTTGCTATAAAAAAAAGTTTTCGATTTATGAGGAAAGTGAGTTTTAGGGGTCATGATTTCTAATCAAAACACTGCATGACAAATGTTCTCTGACATAAACGAAAACAATGAAATGCGGTAAAAAGAACTTGTCCAGGGTTTGCTAAAAGAAAACCTAGACGTGATCAAGGAGTAGACATTTTGTTGAAAGTAGAAGACTAAGAATGCCGGCATAAAACTTTAAAAAATTAAACCAAAAAGTCAAGAAAAAAGCTGGGATTCTCTATAGAAAGTTTGAATTCAGCTTGGAGAAGAAGGAATGCCGTGCTTTTCTCTTACATTAGAACAGGTGTATACAGGCCAAGTTTGGAACAAGCAAGAAATGCCTTGAGATACCTTAGGGCAAGTTTAGAAACAAAGATAATTGATTGGAAGGAGTCCAGGAGCAGGGACCACTCAGTCTGTAATCACTGAAGGTAAAAGCTTGAAGTTTTTGCTCCTTATATTTCTGAGGTTATAGCTTCAGTGGAGTGAATTGAGAAGATCTTGGCTGGAATCTTGGTTCTGAAGTTGGGTGGAAGATCCTCAATATAACTTAATTTTCTCATGGGTACTGTGTAACATATAGTTCCTACCTATTTCAGGTTCCCATGAAATCATCTGCATGGAAGCCCTTGTTTGTCAGGATCTATTTGTTAAACATTACTCTTGAGAGAGAAGATTCCATGTGAACAACAAAAAAATTGTTTCATTTATGTTTGTCTAAATACCAAATAAAGGATTTTAAATAAGCATTTTATAAAAAGTTATGGTAAAGCTGTAACTTCTGAAAGCCTGCTTTAGGAAAATAGTGAGATATCTTATCAACTCAAGCAGTAAACAGGAACTTCCAGTGCTGCATGATGGAAGGTCACCATCTAGAGGCCCAATTGTATTATGATGTTTCACTACAAGCTCCAGTGACTCCAGAGGCTAGGAAGGCAGTCTGTGTAAGAAGCAGCAGGCAGCCCCAAGGAGAGGAGGGAAGAGCAAGACTTTGGCCCTGGAGACTTTGCCTCAGTAAAGGCATTCAAAATTCAAGTTACAAACAAAACAAACTAAACACCGTGCCCTTCAAACTGAGAAACCTGCCAAGTCAAGCTTTGGTCCTGGGCCTCTTCTCACTGTCAGAATATGAATGGAAAGTTGAATGTGGTAAGTAAAGTGATAATTCCTTGGGGGATAAGCTCAAAGAGACTCCAAACAATGGAGGCTTTTACAATTTCTTGTGCAAAATCCTTGTTTCTTGGGAGTAACTTTACAATTGAAAATTTGGCGTGGTTGAGGTGGGTGTTAAAGGAAGCTGTGATATTTTCAGAAAATGAGGAAGAAATAAAGTCACCAGAAGATATCATTGACTCTGAATGATAATCTCTCTTTCTCTCCTTTTTTTTTCATTTTCTGAGTCAGGGTCACATTCTGTTGCTCAGGCAGGAGTGCAGTGGTGCAATCATGGCTCACTGAGCCCAGAACCTGGGCTCAAGTGATCCTCCTATCCTCCTGAGTAGCTGAGACTATAGGTACATGCCAGTGCACTTGACTATACTTCTCTCTAAGGAGGCAGCATGAGTTATTGAAAGGGCACAAGCTTCAGAATCAAAGCATGATTCAAACTTGAGCTTTGGGCTGTGTGGCTTTTGGCATGCTACTCAACCTCTCTGACCCTCCCACAGTTGTGAGGATTATGTGAAATAAAGCTTGGAAAGGCCTTATCCAGTGTCTGGAATGCAACTGGAGTTCCTCACCCTTCTCTTACTTACAAGAAGCCACATAATTTAGCTTAAAGAAAATAATTTAACTTAGAAGAAAATAGCATGTAGATTTGGGGCCCAAACCTGGACCTTAATTTTAGTTGTTATTATAATGAAGAGACCTGGTTTAGTCACTATATGAGTAAAGGAACTGTGATTTTCCCAGCTTTGACTGTGTTTTCTTTCAGGATGTAATTTTCTTACTGGTAACATGGAAGAAACAGTTGTATCATCTAGGATAATAGTTCAAAACACACAGGGTTGCTGTGAGGATTAAGTAAGATGCTGTATAAGATCAGTACCACTTAGTAAGGGGTAGCTATTTTCACTATTGTTGATCCTCGTTACTCAAGGGACATCTGTGAGAAGATGGCATAATTGCCATTGATTATTACAGAAATGCCTGCTGGTCTTTGCTACCTTCCTCACAAATCACTCTCTCACCAAGGTTCTTCTCTAGAAAGAGCAGCCCTGTGGCTCTCCTAAGAGGCCTGCTCTTTTGTACATACCATGTATGTGATTGATTTTTTTAAAAAACTCACAGCAGAACATGTACTTCCAAATGAGGGCTGTAACCTTCACAGCCTGTGAGAGACTACAGTTCTTCTTTGATAATATCTCTGTGCTTCGGGAACTTCTTTCAGAGCTACTGCATATAACTTTGACTATCTCAACAGAGGCAAAAGAGAAAAGGATTTTGGTGAAAGAGAGAAAAGATCTTCATGGGTAGCCTGTAGGTTGCTCTGAGGTAGTTTATTGACGTTTTTGAGCAATGGCAGCAAATCTTTGCAAAGTGGTAACATTAAGGAATGCTGCCATTTGGATGTATTAATTATAAAATAATTTTTAAACTCACTTCTTTAAAAAAATGCAAAAGATCTGCATTCAGAGGCCCCAAAGGCCTACATCCTTCTGTGTTCCCCTTTTAACTATGTCTGGCACCCTTTGGCATCTTGCCTATTCACAGAATCCTAATGTTTTGGCCCATATAAGGAATATCAGGTTTTAAAAATCAGTTTAATGGTCCTTTCCAGGGGATGTCTCAGAGGGTCCCAACCTCACATATACCAGGGCCTTGCATGCTGAC
This sequence comes from Cebus imitator, assembly GCF_001604975.1. Lineage (NCBI taxonomy): Eukaryota > Metazoa > Chordata > Mammalia > Primates > Cebidae > Cebus > Cebus imitator. Next base: position 485,202 of record NW_016107702.1, read on the forward strand.
TTGACAAGTGTCTTCTGTTAGGCCTAGTGTTCTAATTTGGGGTATGGAAATGGGATGCTAAGTAAAGAAAGCAAAACAGCTGTGAAAGGAGGTGAGGCTTTAGCCACAAACGCCTGCGTTCAAGTCCTAGCTCATGGCTCGCAAGGTGCTTAATCATGCTGAGCCTCATTTCCTCCTGTGACCCTGCTTGGCCTGCCCTACAGGACTGTGATGACAACCGAAGCTGAAGATGAGAAGGCCCTTCACAGGCAGCGAACTCTCCCCTGCACTCCGCACTCACTTGATTTCTTTAGCTCTAACAAGAGGTAACCCACCCAGCCCACAGTGTAATTTGGGCAAAACAGGGAGGAGGCTACCTCTGAGGCAGCATGAGAGGCAGCCTGTGTTGGCTGTGGCCACGCCTGGCTGGAGGCGCCTCTCTGCCCATGCCCGACCCTCAGCAGGATGCCCCAGGCTCACCGAGCGCCTCTCCACACTCCCTTTTTTCCTGTCATTCTTGCCTGGAGTGACATCCAGTGAGCGGTAGCTAGGCGGCTTCTCCTCCTGCCAGTGTGGGGAGTGTGAGTGGCGGCGGTGGGCCCCCCAGCCCTGGGGTTGCCTCTCCTTCTCCTCTTCAGAGCTCCAGGAACTGAGGCCGGAGGGCAAGGGAGGGGAATAGCTGCGGTGCCTGTGATGTCTCCCGTGCCTCTGAGTGCTCTCCCGGGGGCTGAGCCTGCGGGGCCTCTCCTGACAGCGGCTCCTGAACGAAGGGTGGCTTGGCTGCCAGTGTGCCTCGCTGGACGAGGGGACATCACTTAGGCTGTCCCTGTCTGACCAGTGTATGGGTGACTCATTCAGTCTAGAGCTATGGCGCCTTCCACTCCATGACGGGTCCAGCTCCCTTCTTTCCAATGCCCAAGATTTTGGCCCCTGATTCCGGAGCTCCTGGTGGAAATGATGCTGCCTTCTCCCCTCCCTCAGATCCCAGGGCCTGGTGGGAATTGGGGTGAGCCACTGCTGGTGCAGGGAGTCACTGGTCCTCCTTGAAGATGACAGGTCTCTGATCAATGGGGGCAGGTGGATGATTCTGCGTTCCACGACCTCGGAGCCCAGGGAGGACAGCATGCTGCAGGGATGGCCAAATCTGGCTTTGAGGTCAGGGGGCAGAGGCTGGGCCAGGTTGAGGTTCCGCAGTTCATTCTCCAAATACTCCAGGACACCATTGGTGATGGGAGGGTGATTGGTGGTCTGGGTCATTGGCATCTGAGGGAGGCTGGACTGCACGGACAAATCTGAATGGAAACAAGGATAGGACATATAGAATAAATCAGGACATCAAAATGTGACATTGTTTAGCGTGACTCCCTCCCATCCTCCATCAAGAAGATGCCTGCCATATTGGTCACAGAGGCCTTGATGTAGCCCATGCTTCTGCCCTTGCCCTCTGCCCTCCCCTACCCCAAATCTCTGGAGAAGTTTACCTCGCTGCAGCAGCGGGTGCATTGGATAAGATGAAACCTGGGAGCTCCTGTCCGCCCCCCAGTACAGGGGTTTTTCCATCATCTGAGGACCTAGGGCCTGGGCCTGCTTCACGTAGCGGTGGCGGGCCAGGACTGCAGGGGAAGAAGGAGAAATGCAGACCCTCAGCCAGGGCAAGCTCCACATCTCCTACTTCACTTCTCTCCTCCTAGGGGCCTTGCAAGAAGCCAGCTTCTCTCCTCACCTATCTTGTCCATTTTCACCTATCTTGCATGGGAGTAAGGCAAAGGAGGTAGTAAATTAAATGCCCCCCCCCCACCCTGGCGAAGACCTGGAGTTAAATTCTCTTCAAGACTGCAACTTCTGTACCCGAGGAGAGCATATTCTTAAAACTTGACTTCCTAGCCTCAAAATCATTTCATCACCCTGCCCACTCCTAAGGTCACGCAAAATGCATAGGTAGATGCATGGATACTAGCATACAATGAATTATTGGGCCATAGGCCAACAAAACTAAAAGTCAAAGGTCAGAAACAGAAGATGTAGATGCAAAGGGCTTAGAGGAGGCTGTGAGTCAGGGGCTGGTGGTGTCTGTTCAGAATGAAAGAAAAAGGCTAAGACATGATGCCGAAGATAATGGGCAGAATTACTTGGCAATTGCATGGAAGAGTGTTTCTTGCTGGCATGCCAACCCTGGTGGGATAGAATCTGTGGGAAGAAGGCAAGGGCATACAAAAAGCTCAAGTAAATTCCAGTGGGTCCTTTCTACTCTTCTCCCCGCCTTATTAAGTATTGAGATTGTCCCTAAGCAGGGGGAATTTCTAAGGGGTGGGGTAGAGGCAGGGAAGGGGAAAGAGAAATATCATCTCCTTTTATGGCAAGAAAATCATGTAAAAAAGTGGTAAAAGGGATCCATAGGCACGTCCCTCCAACCCCCTAGGTGGAGCTGGTCTGAGGCATTCAATCCACAGTGAATACAAATTAAAAACAAAAGCATTTTGTTGTTTTTGTTCATGCTTTTCTGTTTTGGGGTAGTTGTGGCTGAGTGCCTCATGTTTCCTAAGGGCTCTGCCTATCCATGCATGTTGGACACGTAGCTGTACGTTAAGTGCAGGAAGTGCCAGCCTCAGGCTATGAATGAGGATAGGCCCCAGCTGGGCATTCTCAGTTCCTCCTTGCTTCCCTGGGCCCTGTGGCTACCCCTAAAACAGCAGGGCCCAGGCCCAGTAGAAGGGGCAGAAAGCTGGCATCCTGAATGCAGCCACATAGTGCGTAGGATTTGCCAAGGCCAGCAGCAAAGCGGCCATCCAGTGGGCTGCCCAGTGATTCCAGTATAAAACTTCCAGCACAACAGGAAGTGGTTGTAACAAGAGTCCTCAGAAGTGTTGGGAGCTCCAGCCCTCAGGGTTAGTCACAGCCTTGCCTGGAGGAAATCCGATGCAAACTTGCAGCAACTTCCCTAGCAGCCACGCCTTCATGCCAACTGATAGCCTCCAGCCTCCTTGAAGACAGGTCCCGCAGGCTCAGAGCAGCCCCCTCCCTCTGCAGAGATGCCTCTCCCTAGCTCCCTCTACTGGCCACCACCAACACACACACTAGAATGCCCAGCCTTATACATATAATTTACTTCGCATAAGCTAACTAGCTCTCTGAAAAATCTCTTCATGTGGGAATCCGATGAGGAAGTTGGGCTCAGAGAGATTACCTTCCCAGCATAAAGTTCCACAGCTAGCGACTGACAGAGCCAGGGTGTGAACCTGTAAGACACTCAAACCCTCTGCTCTTTAAGGATGTGCCACACAACCAAGTCCTCAGACTCCTTTATTTGCTGTGATGAAGCAAAAAACCTTCCTTGCAAGCACCTCTTATTTATCTCTCTCTAACTCAGCTCCAGACCTTTCAAAGTCCTCTCCAGACTAGTCTCTCCTTCCACGACCTGGGGACATCTGATTCCAAGGAGAACAACCCTACTCACTGTTCTCCTTTAATGTAATTCTCGCTTCTTCCAGATGGTTCTGTTCCCATTTAGCCACTCCTGCTTCCTTCAATCAAGGAGAAAGGCAGAGTTGTGCTTCCTCTTTGCTTCTCAAATGATTTTTTTCATTAATGGGACTCTCTCCACAATTAACTCCCTAACAACCCTTCCAGATCCTCCATGAGTGTTTCTGACATTTCCCTGAGTTGTTTTCACCCAGTCCAGAGATTAACTCACCTGCTCCCTTAGCTGCCACAATCTTTTTTCCAGGGTCTCACCGTTCATTGTTGCATAACACTAATGAAACAGGGATGGAAGACACAGCCTTTGAGCTCTTCTCTTGCCTGCCTTCACCCACATCCCTGAAAACAGCCGCATGGAATGTCTAGACTATCGGGGATATCTGTTGCTCACCTAACAGGGAATCAGACAGGCAGTAAAAGAAACCTGGACAAGGCAACAAAGCTGCAAAAGACTTCCAATAAGTTATCTCTTAGCCTCCGTGGAGTAAAATCTGCCTTAGTCACTCTAAATGAGCTTGTTAAAATACAGCTTTCTGAGTCTCACTCCCAGGGACTCTCCTTCCGTTGGTCTAATGCAAGGCATGAAAATTTGTATTTTCAACAAGCTCCCTGTTTTAATAATGTAGCAGTCAACTTGGAATTGACTGCTGAGGATTCTCAATAACACTTTGGTCACCATTCCTTACGGTCCCCTCTCTACTCTTACAGAGCCCATTCTTGCCCTTCTTTTAACCTATGGTCACTCAGTCTATTTGCTTTCTCCAAAACTACCAGTCCTTCCTGACTTGACTGACAAGTCATTTCTGGGACATCCTCAGCTGCTTCCTAGAATGCCATGCCCCTTTGAACTCTTGTCATTTTAGCTTTAGGAAACTACCAGCAGATGCTTCTTGGTCCCAATTAGGCAACTGACCTCAAATAGCCCTCCTCCCAATAGGGCTTTCCTTGTTGATCTCTCAAACATGCATTGCCTCCTCTACAGCAGTAGGTTAAACATTCCCCACCTCTTAGGTCTTCCCCTGGCTGTGAACTTTCTGCTGATAACATCATCTCTGTTGACGAAGAGGAACCAGCCCTGAACATGGAGCCAAGAAACCTAGGTTTAGTCCAGGGCCCACTGCTAATATGCCATAACAAAGCAATTGTGGAAAAATCTCTCTCGACCTCGCTCCCTCAGCTGTGAGGGGGAAGAGAATGGGGAAGAAGAGATCAGAGATTCTCAGTGTGGCTTGTGGCCTACTGCAGGGCATTCCTGGAGGTTTTCCAGTAAGGAGGGCCAGTAACTGCTCTAGGGATGAAAGCTGTTTCTCCAGTTCTCATGGAAAAAATTTAAAAAGCTGTTTACCACTATTAGGTGAACTATCTAAAATTTGGTCTTATTTTTCTTTTTCTCCTCTCTAATCCTTTTTAAACTCTCACTAGAAAGGGGAGCAGGTTGGGGAGGTGAGATGTGATCAAAGAAATTCAAGAATCACTGGCATGTTTCTTGAAGCTTCCTTTTGCATCTAAAATTTTGATTTGCTGAAATCAAGTCAGGAAGATGTGAGCTCCCTCAGCTTCCTCCTTTAGGTCTTAATCATCTTCCACATTGTAATGACTTCCTTTCTGCCTTCAGAGGCCAGGCTGCTTCCCTTTCCTTTCTGCTCCCTTTCAAAGGCCAGTTCTTTCCCTGTAGGCCTGAGGCCACTCCTACCAGCTTCATCACTCATCAGTGACCACCTCCCTTCTTTTTGTTTTTTTGAGACAGAGTCTTGCTCCATTGCCCAGGCTGGAGTGCAGTGGCATGATCTTGGCTCACTGCAACCTCTTCCTCCAGGGTTCAAGCAATTCTCATGTCTCAGCCTCCCAAGTGGCTGGGACTACAGGCGCCTGCCACCATGCCTGGCTAATTTTTGTATTTTTAGTAGAGATGGGGGTTTCACCTCATTGGTCAGGCTGGTCTTGAACTCCTCCACATGCCTGAATGTCCCAAAGTGCTGGGATTACAGGTGTAAGTCACCGCACCTGGCCCACCTCACTTCTTAATGCTTCGCTTTACTCACTTGCTATTAACCTTGGTTCTTTGCTTATAAATATGCTTAGGATTACCTTATTCTACAGGCACCAACAATAACCCCTTACTCCCTCAACCAAAGAGCTTTATTTAATAACTCATGCCTTTCCATGTTAATTCTTCTTGTCAACAGACTTCTCAGGACAGTCTGACCTAGTGACTCACTTTGAAAGTGACCTCATCGGCTTAAGTTCAGGGATCTTTGTGGTCTACGTTTCTTGATTTTACTATTTAAAAAAAAATGAACATAATTACTCAGGAGAAACAACCCTCCCCCAGAACCTCCATTTATTATCTTACTAATAAGGGATGCACTTGACATTTGTGTTAGTTCTGTCCCCAGTCTTGCCTGCTTTTAGTGCCCCATGGACCTAGGGAGTTTAAGCAAGCATCTTGGGTGGGTTTTTCTTATCTCATCCTGCATATTATGACTCCAGGGACAGTGACTTCTCCATGGCCTCCCTCCCTAAGATCCCTGAAAGGTAGGGGGCCCCACAGTGCAATGTTGCATCCTCCGCTACTTTTACCCTCCTGTGGTGTCTTAGCCAGTCCCATAGTGATCCACCTACAGAGGCTATGACAGTCTCTGTTGTAGGAATGTAGACTCTCACAAGACAGATGAACATGGATTCATCACCGCACAGCCACTGCTGCTTCCTAATTGTGGGGCTTTTCTGACCTTCGGTCCGCTGTCGTTAAACAGGGATGACATCTGCCCTCCAGGGTGGCTGTGAGGATTCAGTGAGGAAATGTATGCAAGGGGCCTACACATCAGACATCCAATAAAAGTTAGTTCTCTTTTCCTGTAAGACAGCAACCTCAGAGCACAGGCCTGAAACCAGACTCAAACACACTGTAGACCAGGTTTTGTTTCTATCTTAACAGGTCATTCATTAGTTTTCCCTTAAAAAATTTCCTTTCAAATGGATCAAACTGATAAGAGTGGTTATCTCTGGGTACTCAGATGAGTCATTACAGTTTGCTGAATTTCTCAAATTTCTACGAGATAGTACTTTATTTAGATCATCAGGAAAAGGAAATGTTATTGAAAACAAAAGCCAAAAATAATTAAAAACCTTCCATTTAAAGCAGTTGGTGCTATTCCATGTATTTGACTAAAAATATATCTTTATAGAATAATTTTGTATTCTCGTACCTTTACCATGTATTCTGTAGTCAACATTTTTTAGGACATAATTTAGTTACAGTTCTGTTTTAAAGGATAGGATGTTAGTCCAGGGGAAGATCACATTGAAAGCAAGATCATCTGCTCCCTCTTCCCTTGCCCTAATTCATGGGTTCTCAAAGTGTGGCCCCCCTACCAGCAGCATCATATCACCTGAGAACTTTTGAGATAAGAAATCAAAATAAAGTTCTAAGCTCTCAAATGACTAACAGACCCTCTCTTGGCCAAGGGGACCCCAGAGAAACCTTGCAAGCTAAGTTCATGGCCATGATGAGATGGGAGGTCAGACACGCCTTATTATACCCCTCCCCCACTGACCAGCCCTTTCAAAAGACTCCATGTGATAATATCAATTATTAGATTACATTCCCAGGTACAGAACAAAGACAAGATGAGGTCTAATTCTTCTTTTCCCCTTTTCTAATGTTCACCTTATCTTTTGTAAAATATAGATTTGCTGGGTGCCGAAGTTTCACAAGTATATAACCATTTGTTTCATTGCTGCCCCTGACTTCTTAAGGAAAATGTATAAATACTGAACCTCCTGGGAACCTCTTTGAAAAAAAACAGCCACAGATGCATCTGTGACCTGTGTTTTTTCCCTGGGTATGCCCTTAAGCTAAACCTCAGTGATCTGAGTCTTATGCCTCAGTCACTCATTTTGATTGCTAGAGAAATAAAAAAATCTCAGGTCCTACCCCGGACCAATTGAGTCAGAAAACCTGGAGGTGGCAGCCATAAATTAAGGAGGAAAAAAAACAAAACCAGAAATCATCCCCACCTCCTGACCTCTAGGGAGGGCAGAGTGGCTGAAGGTTGACTTGATTACCGATAGCCAATGACTCAATTAATCATGCCTATGTAATGAAGCCTCCATAAAAACTCAAAAGAACTGGGTTCAAGGAGCTTCCTGGTTGCTGAAGACAGAGGTACTGGGAGGGTGGCACACCTGGAGAGGACATGGAAGCCACCCCCCCCGCTGCCCCGACCACATACCTCGCTCTATACAGCTCATCTGGCTGTTCACTTGTATTCCTTTAAATATCCTTTGTAATAAGTGGGTAAACATAAGAAAACTTTTTCCTTGAATTCTGTGAGCTGCTGTAGCAAATTAATTGAACTGGAGGAGACAATCGTGGTAACTTGCGATCTATAGCCAGTTGCTCAGAAGCACAGGTGGCAACCTACTAGTTGCAATTGCAATTGGCATATGAAGTAGGGAGCAGTCCTGTAGGGGACTGAGCCTTCAACCTGTGGGATCTGGTGCTATTTCAGGTAAATAGCATCAGAATTGAGTTAAATTATAGGACATTCAGTTGGTGTCTGCTAAATAATTCTTTTTTGTGTTGGGAAAACACACACAATTGGTGTCAGAAGTATTGAGTGGCATGTAAGAATAGGAAAAAATAGTGTTGTTTTCCTTTACAAGTGGCCTTCTCTCTCTCTCTCTCTCTTTTTAAATTGCATTTTAGGTTTTGGCATACATGTGAAGAACATGCAAGACTGTTGCATAGGTACACACATGGCAGTGTGATTTGCTGCCTTCCTCCCCTTTACCTATACCTGGCATTTCTCCCCATGCTATCGCTCCCCAACTTCCCACTCTCTGCTGTCCCTCCCCTATTTCCCCCCAACAGACCCCAGTGTGTAGTACTCCCCTCCCTGTGTCCATGTGTTCTCATTGTTCAACACCTGCCTATGAGTGAGAACGTGCGGTGTTTGATTTTCTGCTCTTGTGTCAGTTTGCTGAGAATGATGGTTTCCAGGTTCACCCATGTCCCTACAAAGGACACGAACTCATCGTTTTTGATGGCTGCATAATATTCCATGGTGTATATGTGAGTGGCCTTCTCTCTTATTGCTTCCTTTAAACCACTCCCTCCAGCCCACCTTATGTCCAAATGAGGTCAGTGCTAGAAACGAAGATCGAAGCACAGATACATCAGGACTGCTGAAGAAATGCCATTAGTAGGCAGAGCTATTTGAGAGAGAGGCTGTAGGCAGCCTGCGAAGTGAACAGGCAAATGTTCTCCTTTCAGCCACCTTCCATGTGGCTCTTCGGCATCCCCAAGCACAACTTTCTGGGCTGAGGCTAATGTCCTCTGGCCCTGTGATGGGAGAAGGCAATGGAGGAGAACCTGGAAGCAACTTTGACCTGGGCACTTGAAGCTGATCTGCTTGGGGTCCTGGGCCCTAGTCCACTCCATGCACTGCTTGTCTGTCCCCTCTCACCTTCCTCAGGACAGCAGCAGCGGGCGGGACAGCAGGGGCAGCGGATGTAGCAGCAGCAATACTGAGGACAGCACTGGCACCAGCACACTCCGATCAGCAGCAGGAGGAGGAGGGCTCCCAGGATGATGAAGATTACTGTCAGCCAGTCTGCAGGGGAGACACCAAGCAGGGGTTGAACTAAATATTCAGGGGGAATACTTCCAGTTCTGATATTCCAGAGGTCTCATAAATATAGTTCTTGAACTACAGGTTAAAGTTGAGCAATATACTGGCAAAAAATTAAAAGTTTAGCTTTGATAAGGGAGCATCAGAGGTTGATAATCCAATGACAAGAACTTAGGCTTGCTTATTTCTGTTTTGTTTTGTTTTTTCCTTAAGTAAAAGTGTTACAGCAGTGAGGTTAACTAAATAGACAGCTCCAGTGGCACTTACGCAGGACGATGAGCTTCACCTCCTTATCAGGGTCTCCTGATGTGTCCCCTGGAGCCTCAATGGTACAGTAATACACTCCATGGTCCCACCACATCACTTCATTAATCACAAGATCTGCTCCTACACAGTAAGGAGGAAGAAAGTGCCAGTGTCAGAGGAGAGGGCACTGGTTTCTAACCTGTGACAGCCTCAAGACCTGGGCAGCATGGCAAGACCTTGTCTCTACAAAAAATTTTTTTTAAAATTAGCCAGGCATGGTGGCCATGTGCTGATAGTCTCAGCTTCTCTGGAGACTGAGGTGGGAGGATCACCCAGTGTCTTGAGCCTAGCCACTAAAGTCAAGGCTGCAGTGAGCTATGAATGTGCTAATGCACTCCAGCCTGGGCAACACAGTGAGATCCCATCTCAAAAAAAAGTTAAAATCAAAATATTGTTTAAGTCACTAGTATATGGGGCTTTTACTTACTCATAATCAAACCTAATTCTGACTGGTACAGTGGGTTTGATCATTTAGCTGCATTGCAGATGAGTAAAATCAAGACTCAAAGGCAGTGGCCTAATAACATACAGACAATGCTCATCAGAGGTAGGTTCAGGCTCACATCTCTCTGCCTCAAAATTGATACTGTTAACCACCAAGCTTTCCTGTCTTCTCTAAATTGGGTGAAAAAACTCCACATTCTGGGTCCCTCATCAGCCTAAAATGAGCAGATATCGCTTGATCCTAAAGGACAGGTATGAGATAAACTTGAATAAAGATAAAATGCCAATATTTTAAGAGTAAATGTAACTCAAGGAAAGTTTCAGTTCTTGTGGGCCCTCAATGTTGTGTACCTCCATTAGGATAGATGAATCGTTTACATATAATTGCTTTTCATTCATTTTCTTTTTAAATTTTAAGGTCAGAGGTATACGTGCCAGTTTGTTACATAGGTAAATGTGTGCCATAGTGGTTTGCTGCACAGATCATCTCATCACGTAGGTATTTAGAGCTGTTCTTCCTGATGCTCTCCCTCCTATCCCCAACGCACCCTCCAACAGGCCCCAGTGTGTGTTGTTCCCCTCATGTGTCCATGCGTCCTCATCATCCAGCTTCCACTTATAAGATCATCAGGGTGGAAAAACAATCTACCAGATGGGAGAAACATTTTGTAATTTATCCATCTGACAAATGTCTAATATCCAGCATCTACAAGTAACTTAAAACAAAAGGTTAATATTTATGTTCAAGTTTAGTAAAGTCAGCAAACATTCACTAAAGCCCTTTCGTGGGTCCAGCACTATGTTAGGCAATGAGGAGATATAAAGAGAAACAAGACCCTTTTCTGTTCTGAAAGGGTTTAAAATCCAGTCAAAGGCAGCCTCCATGTAAAGTGCAGCAGCAGTTCCAGCTCTCCGACCCACAGTAAGCACCAGGAAACCTTAGCGTTACAGACTTATTTCTGCTAAGTTGGTGGTAATATCTCTAATTCTTTATTATCTGTTTGTCAAGAAATATTTATTGAGGAAATGAAACAAAAATGCAAGGTCACGCACCACTGGACCTAACTTTGACTTCTGTTTCCTTCTCTTTCTACGTCAATCCCTATAATTTTTTCCTACCCACTATTTTCCAAACCTGCTACCTTTCCCAGAAATAAGCTTACCCCAGACTTGGAAAAATGGTGAAAGTGCTTTTAAAAAATTCCCCCCTCAGAGCATGATGTATATTGTAAGTCTGGTCTAATTTTTATTGGAGAAATAAAGAGTATTTTAGGAGTGTCAGAGCAAGAAGGGTATTCAGATATTTTAAAGGATCTAAGAACTGATTTGTCAGGGTCATCTCAAATGATGCAAACATAGGCATACAAGTGTCAGAAACAAGGGCTCCAGGAAGTCCCAACAAGCCTGGAGACAGAAATAAAAACAGAGGGAAATACTTATGTTTTTCTGTGGGAGTAAGAAAGAAGTAGGGTTTGAGCCAAAGGTGGCTGGGAGTGGAAACAGTGGAAAGTATATACCTTCATGTTTTTAGAAAACAAAAATAATAATAAGGGCAGGGGCTAGCATGTAGGTGGACTTCCATCCTTCAGAAACCGTACAGGTAATTTTGCTAATTAAAGAGGCTTGAAACTGTGAAGTCAGATAAGAATAAATTCTGCTGGCTTTGGAAAAGGTAGAACCACCTTTGATCTTTGAAGATGCCCCTGGAGACTAGAAAAGAAGGACAGATGTACCCTTAGGCTGAGGGCTGGCTTGAGGAAACCAGAGTCCAAATGTAAAAAGAAAAAAAAAAATCAGACAGGTATTATAGACAAAGTTGAAAGCACTTACTACACGGGTTCCCTTTAAATGAGCTATCTTTAAACAGTCAGAATATTCACTGATTCCTTGATATTGTAAACAGTCAGAATATTCACTGATTCCTTGATATTGTAGCTATGGGCACCATGAGTGGGTCTTCTTCCCCTTTTCTCCTTTTTACTAACAAATATTTATTTAACACAGCACATAAAGCCCATTGAAATAGGCTCTGAATTCTGTGTTGACAATCTATGGCAGCAACTGTGGGTTACACGATAGAAATATGGGGAGCTAAGCCATTTATCCAAAAGTATACTGAGTGATAACTAATGCTCACTGTCTACTTTCTGTTTGCTAAATGCTTTATACGTATCACCTTTGTCCCCAGAAATCTCCATGAGCTAGGTACTATGGCAAGTCCCATTTTATAGAAATGGAGGCTGAAAAAATTGTAGAGGTTTGCCCAAGTTCATATACCCTGAAAATGCAGAATTGGAATGCACAACCGCACCTGACTCCAGAGTCAGGGCTCTCACCACTATTCACTGCAATGGGCACAAAGAATAGACAGGCTTTAGACATAGCTCTCACATATTGTGCTACATATTCACTTTGTAGTAGGGAGGAGGATACCATGATGCTCATAGTTCAGATGTGGAAACAGAAGCCAAAGAAAATAACTGATCACTGGTCACTGAGCTAGTGAGAGGAAGCACTAGGACTCTCACTTGGGGCTTTTTAGTCCAAGCCCAGTGTTCTTTCCTCTATCAGTGGAGGACAGTAGTCTCAAGGTGGTCATCTGCTCAGAAGACCCTATTTTTTCCATATGAACAATGGGAATAGCTGGAGGGAAACTCAGGGATCTGGGGTTTCAGTAGGCCCTGAGAGCAATTTGCAGAAGGACTCAAAGAAACCTGATCCACACCTTAGCCCTGAATCTCAGGAAAGCAAAGGAAACCACTCACCCCTAGACCTTTAGCCAAAGCTATAGATAGCAACAGATCAACCTCTGGTCCAGGGAAGTAACTTCAGCTGGTGCAGCACATTCTATGAAGCTGGCCCTTTCCTCAATGACAGTAACCAAGTAAACCAACAGGCAGCAGAAAGAAATGGGAAATCCCATGCTGACTCAGCCTGCCAGGCGTGGTGTCTGCACCTCCCCCCTACCCCCAGTTCCCCTGCTGCCTCCCCTACACTCACGGTTCTGGATGGTGATCTTGCGCTGCCGGTAATCTACCCCCAGCACGGGCTCATTCTGCCCCCGCCGCTGTGCCACGATGCGAACTTCCCGCTGGTTGTCGTTGCAGTCATTGGATGGGTCCTGGCCCAGGGATAAAGCTGCCTGGTATGCTGAGGAGAGAGGGCACACTACAGTCACACAGCAATAGGGGATTCCCACAAAGAAAGATGCCCTTTCTGCTCCGGGTGTGAGACACAGTGAAATGTCTCAATTTTTCCCAAGACTATGCATCCCCCGGGACTCTTGTTAATCATGAAAATTCTGATTCTGGAGGTTTAGAGTAGGATCTGAGATTCTCATTTCTAATATGCTCCCTGGTGTGCCAGGTACCACACTTTGAGCAACCAGACTCCTTACCCCCTAAACAGGCCATCATTTGCCAGCTGTAACCCCATCTCCTGCTCCAACTTCCTTTTTCTCATTTTCAAAGTCACCCAAGCCTCTCTCTGCTCCAATGGGATTCATCCACCTGCCCTTAAAATATAAGGTCTGAGAGCCGTTAAATCTGGCAAATGCCTGCTTCCCTAGCCTCTCCTCCCTGGCCACTTAACCCAGCCATTTTAAGAGTAAACCCCAGGAAACATGCCTCAATTTAGAAAGGAGTCCTTTGGGGACAATGTCAGGCTCATTGGGTGGCTCAGACAGCTCTTGAGATTCTACTCAAATCATATTGTGAGACATTAGCTCAAGGGCTCAAAAAGGTAAAGACCGATGCCCCACCCCGCTCCCTTGGCTTCTTCTCAGGAAGCTTACTTCTTCCTACAAACAGGGTGTCTGCTTCTATTATCAAAATGTCCAAAAGGTTAATTGTCTTGGTGCTGACAGTGGGGTGGTTCTGGGTTCCTTTGTTCTTTGAGAGAGGGCAGAAATGGACAACTGGGAAAGAGCTCTGATCCAGACAGCACAACCCACATGCCTGGAGCAGTTGTCACTGAAAGGCAGGACCGGCCAACTCTAAGCAGGCGTTGTGCAGCATTAAGAGACTTCCCACAGTGAAGGGCACTAGGGGGCTTCGTCAGCAGAGGAATGACCATCTCCCTGAAGGCAGACTGAAGAAGGGAATGTAGCAAGGAGCAAGAGGCTTCACAAATGACCATTAGTCATTTGTGCTGAGTGTAGAATCTTCTTGCCTGCATTCTAAGTTGGAGGGGGTGACGGGAGGCGGGTCTGCATCATCAACTCAGTACACTGGCATGGAACCAGGAACGGACTGGGAGGCAGGACTTTCGCCTAATGTCTGAGTTACCTTAAATATTTTTAGAACAAAGCAGGACAAAAACTTTAAAATAAACTAGCATGTAACCTTGAATACATTATCTCACCTACCTGGGCTCGGTTTGTTTGTCTATAAAACAGAGGAACTGCGTTAGGTGACCTTTGTGGCTTCTCCTCACTACAAAGATTTGTGATCCTAAATAATCCCTAAACTCTAACCGCAGTGGGTCACAGAGGTGTCTGGGACCCACAGAAGGCCAAGGGGGTGAGGATACTCACACGCTGAGTAGTAGTCAAAGATAGGGTCCTTGCAGAAGGACTTGAAGCGCCATGTCACCACCACATCCTGGAGCTGGGCAGAGGTGGTGTAGTCACATTTGAGGACGACAGAGGCAAACAGGGTAACATAGCGTTCTGTGTGCTGGACCGTCACAAGCAAGGACAGACACCCTAAAGCCAAGAGCAGGAGACAATGCTGAAGGTGACCTATGTCAGTTCATGGGTAAGAAAAGCAATAAACAAATTATCAAAATAATAAAGTGGTAAGTTTTTTGATATGGCAAATAAATACAAGGAGAAGTAAGAACACAGTGTCAATACCTGGCTTGCCCTCCTGCCTGACCCTGGCTGGGAGCTCACAAGCAAAGTCTGGTTTCTTACTCCCTGGGAAGGCTATGGGTGGGGTGGGGTAGAGAATGTGCTCAGCAGCCTCAGGGGAATATAGGAAGAACGGAGTGAGGAAAACTCCCAGGAACTCACAGTGCATTAACAGTGATGACACATCCCACTATTTCAATACAATTCGATAAAATAATTGTATTGAAATAGGGCCACATTTGTACTCAAGTAACACGCTCATATATATTTTTTTCTTCACTTAATGTCTCTTCTTAAAATGGTTTCCCATTTCCTAAGGATAAATTTCAAGCTCCATGACCAGGCCTGCGAAGCCCATTAGGTCTGCCTGCTGCCCATCTCATCTGCCCCATGTCCCTTCACGCCCCATCTCCCACCTGAGGCGTCAGCCATTCTGAACTTGCTTCAATCCTTCCCATGCTAAGACCATTCTCTTCTCTAGGTGTGGCTCTCTCAGTCTGGAGCACTCTTCCATATTACCTGTCACTGCTCCATTCTCTTCCCTGGGCTAATTATGATTCACTGCAACCTCTACCTCCTGGGTTCATGCGATTCTCCTGCCTCAGCCTCCTGAATGGCTAGGATCACAGGCACCTACCACCACGCCCAGCTAACTTTTGTATTTTTAGTAGAGATGGGGTTTCACCATGTTGGCCAGGCTGGTCTTGAACTCCTAACCTTAAATGATCCACCTGCCTTGGCCTCCCAAAGTGATGGAATTTCAGGCGTGAGCTACCGCACCCGGCCCCTGAGCCACCACACCTGGCCTTCTTTTTTTTTTTTTTTTTTTTTTTTTTTTTTTTTTTTTTTTTTNTTTTTTGAGATGCAATCTTCCTCTATTGGCCATGCTAGAGTGCTGAGGCACAATCATGGCTCACTGCAACCTTGACCTCCTGGGTTCAAGTTATCCTCCCGCCTCAGCTTCCCAAGTAGCTGGGACTATAGACATGCATCACCATGTCTAACTTTTAAAATTTTTAGTAGAGATGAAATCTCACTATGTCGCTCAGGCTGGTCTTGAACTCCTAACCTCAAGCAATTCTCCAGCCTCAGCCTCCTGATGTGCTGGAGTTATAGGCGTGAGCCACTGAACCCAGCGATAGACTTAAATTTTGAACAAACTTCCAGGAGATGCTGATTCTACTGCTCTGAGGACCTACTTTGAGAACCATTGGTGTAAGCTCGATTTAAAACACACAAACACACACACACACACACACACACACACACACACGCTTTAGGCTCAGATATAGCTCGGTTCAAATTAAACTTTAACACTTACTTGAACTTTGGACAAGTTATTTACTCTCTCTGAGCTTGTTTCTGAGCCATGAATGGAGATGATGATAGTGCTAGCCTCATCAGATCCTCGCAAGAATGCAATGAGATAATCCACTTCTGGTCCTTGGCATGAAGCCTGGTACATACACTGCCACGTTAGTGCTAGTGTTTGAGTCTCTTCCCTTTTTCCCCTTATTACAAGGGCCAAGGAGAAAAAGGTTGGAGTTGGGGTTTTCTCTGACAGAGTTTTCAAGGGGAGCCACCTTCATTTGGACTGAGTTTCTCCCACAAACAAAGAAAATATAGTCATTATCTTACAGAGCAGTCGGTGGGCCTGTCTCGAAGGCTAGAATCACATGATTCTTGGGTCCTGCCTGACCTACTGGTCACAGCCCTTATAAGACTGTCCTCTTAAACTTCTGATGGGCACCTGTATCAGAAGGCACTCACAGAAATGACCTGATGACCTATTTCCGGGACTGGGCTGTGATGCAGATGCCCCATGACAGATGTGCTTGATAGAGGCTCTGCAGCAGTGCAGGGGTGAGCTGTGGGCAGAAAGATGTCATGAAAGGAAGAGATTTAACCTAGGCTCCAAGAAGCAGGTAGGATTAAGATTACACATGAGAAGTAGGAAGAAGGCAGAGAAACTCACTGTTTCAGTAAGCAAGAAAGGAGGGAGCAAAGAGCCTTATCAGGAAAGGGCAGCTACCTGGGCAACCTGGAGGAAACCAATCTAGCTGTGTCTCCAGCTTTATGGAAGACAAGGAGACAAATAAGGCAGGGCTGGTGGTGGTGAATGGGAAGTAGGTGATGGGGTGAAGTCTAAATCACATTCCAGTGTCAATTTCTTGTCTATGGATCATCACTGAAGTCTTTTCTGAAGAACAGTAACAGGGGGAAAGTGGTGTTTTTAGGAATATGGATGACTTACCCACTCAACTGTAAACGAAAAAATATCATTTTAAAATAAACTTTGAGTCGTTTTGGGGAAAACAACTGCTGTCTTCATAAGCTATAGATTCCCAGAAATCAGGCCAATTAGAATGGAAGGGCCAGTGACCAACATCTCAAGTTTAACCTGGATTATTTCTTAATCTAATTTTTGGTTCTTGTTCCTCCTCTCTGACCACCCCTTTGTTTTTTGTTTTTGTTTGTTTTCTTCCAGAACTGACCTGAAATAGACCTTGAAGATCTCACCAACCACAGTTTTATCTGAACAGTAGAAACAGCCACAGATAAGATTTTCACAATGAATAGAATGCCATTGTCAACACTGGCTTATTTTGTTACATAACACACGTACTGATGAGAAGAAAGAGGAAAACACTGATTTGTGGTCTAAATAAAATCTTAGGTTCAACAGCGTCTTAAAATATATACTATACTTGATTCCTGAGAGAAGATTAGCTGTGTTCACTTCCTATATAACAAATCTGAGGCTTAGAAATTTAAGTGACTTGTCTGTAGTCATTTATTTTCTAAGGCTGGCAGAGTCGAGATTCTGTTCCTGAGCAGTGTTCTTGCCTCAGCTTGGCTATTCTTTAAATAAAAGATAGTTGGTATTCAGAAGTTTGCAAATAATTGGAGCTGGGGGCCAGGCTATAATTAAATATAATCGGTGCAGTCACTCTGACACAGTGAAATAAAGAACATGTAGGCTCTTTATTTGCCTAAATGATAATTTGACATAGCCATTTATTCAACATTCTAGTCATCATTATTTGTATAGAGGTAGAGCTTTTGGGAGCAGGGAGGCCAGGTTTGCTGGGGGTCAGAAAAGGGAATTTGGTTTGAGTCAGAGGTTGCTATGGGGTAGCTTTGAAGATTGCAGAATCTGACACCTTTGAGGCGGGGAAATGGAGAGAAAGATGATCACTCAGCTCCCCTTCCATGAATGCCCTCATTGTGGGCAAGCCACAGCTGGGGTGACACAACTCACCTTTATCAACGTCAGCACTAACTTTGCTGCTTGGGTACTCTTTTACCTTCTCTTCCATTTCATCCCTGTGTGAATAGCAAGCCTTGATATCTGCCAGGTTTGACAAGTTCTAGCCATCTTGAGCTCACTCACACTCTCTCCAGGGGTCTGCCAGCCCCACAGCATCCTGCACAGACCTCAAACCTCCACCCCCTGCCCTGTCTCACACACACACACACAAACACACACACACACATGCACACAAACACACATGCACACACACACACACACGAGTTCTGGGAGAAGAGGTATTGAACAACCCAGCTAACTCTTCTCCCATCTTCTCAGTTGTTGCTGCTGGCCCTCAGCATCTATTATGTACCAGGTGATGTACATTCTCTGTCTCTAATTCTCACAAACTCCCTCAGCTGGGCAACAGCCCTGCTCATATATGTGGGCAAAAGTTCAGAGTATAAGCTACACCCCCATGGACCCAACATCACATACCTAAAAAGTGTCAGCGTCAGAATTTGAGCTTGGGCCTTGCTGACACCAAATCCCAACTTTTCCCAAGCAGGCAAGCTTGATCTTCCACAGTAGAAGTGAAGTGCCAGACTCTTAAAATGTAGCTGGATTTTCCAGATTGGGAGGGAAAGAAAGGCAGTAGCAGAACAGCCCATCTCAAAGAGAAAAATCCCCCCACTTTCTTTTCCTATATCCTCTAACTTCTCTGTAAACCTAACCACACTGGGCATGCACAGAACTAAAAAGGTAGAGTTTTCAAGGAGGGACCCAAAGCAGCAGAATCAGACTGAAAATATGAACAGGATCAAAAAGAGAAATTCCCTGATTATACTCATCCTGGTTGCAACTTTGCTCTTTCAAGCTTACCACAAGCTTTCCAATTCTTAAAATTTCTTCTATTCTTAAATTTCCTTTATCCTGTGGCATTTTCTCCTCCCCTGTTCATTGACTCCTAATTTCTTAGCTGTCATTTCTATCATTTTCTCTTAAAAACGTTAATTCTAGAGCCTGACTCCCTGAGTTCAGATTCTGTCTCCACTCCCTACTAGCTGATTGGTAATGTGATATAAATAGTAGTTTATTCTCTGCAGTTTATTCTCTGCACTCTTGGAACTTGTGCTCCTGGTAGGAGATTCAATGATGAACAGGAAAACACACAGACAAAGTAGTTCCTGTCATGGATGAGTTTTACATTATTAAACAGAAACTACAGGAGCACTGAATATTAAATCTTACTCCTGTACAATAAGGGACTAAAACAGACACATGTATCCAACACTGTAGTCAACATTAGTTGCTGGGGGTCAGAAAAGGGAATTGGGTTAGTCAGAAGCTGGCATAGCAAGTTATTTTCAAACGATTGTTTTCCTTTGTATGCAAAACTGAGATGATAATAATGCCTGCCTTATAGGGTTGTGGTGAGTATAAAAAAAGTTCCCCATTCAGCAAAGGGCTGGGCATATAGTAGACATTCAATAAACATTGGCTATCATTTGTATCATTTGTACTTATCTTGACTACTTTAGGAGTTCCAGATCCACTGAGACCAGCATGTAAGAGCATTTTGAAAAAATGATACAAATGTAAACTATCATGATTGTCTTCTCTTTGCAAAATGAGTTGGTGCCTCAAAAGCTTCAAAAGTTTCATACCTTTGTACCTTGGCAAACTCATTCACAGCTTGCCTTGCTCTGTGAAAGAAGGGAAGGAGACCTGTCACATAAGTGGAAAGGAAACTTCAGATGAGATATCAGAGCTCATGAGGAGAGAAAGGGAAGGGGGTTCTCTGTTTCCTGCCATCAGGTACTTTCCAAGGCCAGGCTGCTGTGCTGAGTGGGGTCTACCATCCTATGCTAAAACAGAAGGAAACACCAATGAGGGCAGAGTATCTTCACAACGAAATGCCATCTGTTCCTAAATACGTGCACGTCTTTGAACATTTTTTTCTTCCACATTTCTTGCGTAGCATTAGATTGGGCAAGAAGAAGTTTTAGTTTCTAGAAGATACTCACGCAGTATAGAAATGTAGGCATATATTTTAAAATATTTTTAAAATTAAGAACTGTTTTGAAGGACTAGATGGCACTTCTCCTCCTTTCCCATGAAGGGACCTGCTTGGAAGGGATGGTAGGCAGGGAGGGGAGGCAGGTCTTTGCTGGCAAGGGGCAGTGGCCTGGGACTGACACTAATGGGAGTTCTTGATTCCTGAGTGTTTTTCAGGTATACAGGCACCCTGACTCCATGCAGCAGGTTAATAAAATGCACACAGGTTCAGTCCTATCAGAGTTTATGTCTGAGCAGGCTATCTCACCAAGCATATTTACCATCAGTCCTTGTTACGTTTCCTCAGATAACAGTGCAAATATGAGAGGAATCAAGGAGAAGAGGGACTTGGTATGGACAAGAAGGAACAAGACAAGAACAAGAGGGAGTAGTCACAAACAAGAAGGAAAGGATAGGGAGAGCTGAGAGAGACAGAGACCAGGAAAGCAGATGGGTCAGGGGAGGAATGAGTCTAGGTATTATGTGTTTAACCAAGGTCTGGCATGCAACCCTCAGCCTCCCCTGAGAAGGAAAGTGCTATATGCTGAGCACTTGCTATGTTGTTTGACATGGTATTAGGTGGTTTATTTTACATTATCTTATTTTAACTTTGCAGGAAACTGATGAGATAAGCTTTATTTTATCTCAATTTCATTGATGACGAAAATTCTGAGATTAAGTAACTTGCTTAAGGCCACGCAGCTAGTAAATAGCAAAGCTGGATTTAAAGCTGGACCTCCACTACACTACCATGTCTTCTGGATAAGTTTTCTAAATGATTGAGATTTAACCCTCTGAGGAATATTCACACATTTAAGGGACATTCACAAATTTATTTTAATAATTTTGTACAGAAACCCTTCTTTCCTTTGTTAATACAAAATAAATAAGTGGGACACTTCAAACAGTGGAGAGGGGTATTGAGTAAAAAGTTCCTCCTTGCTCACCATGAATTCCACTTTCCAGAGGTAATGCTATTGATAATTTGGTCTACATCCCTTCACATCTTTTCTTATGCTGTTTCTTTAAAAAAATCATATTATGTACATTGATTTTTGACTTTTTCTTCAAAGTAATGATATATTGTATATTGATATATGCAGATCTAATTTTTTTTTTTTTTTTTTTTTTTTTTTTTTTTATTTTTTTTTTTTTTTTTTTTTTTTTTTTTTTTTTTTTTAGTAACTGCATGAACATTTCACTCTATCGATGAGCCACTTTTATTTACACATTTTCCAAATGATGGACATTTAGGTTGGTTCTGATTTTTAAGTATTACAGGCAATGCTGACATCAATTACTGAAATTAATATGTTTATATAAGTACATCTTCACATGCATTCTTTTATTCTAGTAGAATATATTTCTCAAAGTGAGCTAAAGGGAATAAGCCTTTTCTATTTGAATGGATACTTCAGGAAAGAAATATATATTCCCATAAATAGCGAGTGACAGTCCCATGCTTCATCACAACCTATTCAAAAGGGGAAAATATCAGTCTTAAAAATTTTTTTAAGTCAAATAAATAGCCACTCAGGTGGTTTGAACTTAACATCCCTTTGATTACCAGGGGGAGAGGCCAAGACCTGGTTGAGAGGCAGATGCTCGGAGTTTCCCAAAGTCATTGACCCAGGTTAGTGACTCATGTCTCCATACACTAATCTCAGAGCAGATGCAAATTTGGGCACCACCAGAACACACGCATTCATTCATTTATTGAGTATCCACTCTGAGCCAGACACTAGTAGCAAATAAGAGAGACGGGTCTCTGCACTCTTGGAACTTGTGCTCCTGGTAGGAGATTCAATGATGAACAGGAAAACACATAGACAAAGTAGTTCCTGTCAGGGATGAGTTTTACATTATTAATCAGAAACTACTGGAGCACTGAATACTAAATCTTACTCCTGTACAATAAGGGACTAAAACAGACACATGTATCCAAATGCTCCTGATAGTTCTTCTTGGTTGTTTCAAATTCTAAATCAAGCCCAAAATCTAAATCACCATCCTTTCATATAAACTTGGGCCTCTCTTATGTTTCCCCGTAGTGAATGGAAAAGACCAAAAACTAGGAAGGAATCATCCTGGTATCTCTTTCTCCTTCACTCTTCATATACAGTCTGATCAATGATTTGGCTGTGTCCTCACCCAAATCTCATCTTGAATTGTAGTTCCCATAATCCCTATATGTCATGGGAGGGACTAGATGGAGATAATTGATTTTCGGGTGGTTTCTCCCATCCTGTTTCTGTGATAGTGAGTGAATTCTCACAAGATCCAATGGTTTTATAAGCATCTTCCCCCTTCTCTGGGCACTCATTTCTCTCTCCCGCCACCATGTGAAGAGGACATGTTTGCTTTCCCTTCTGCTATGATTATAAGCTTCCTGAGGCCACCCCAGCCCTGCAGAACTGTGAGTCAATTAAATCTCTTTCCCTTATAAATTATGCAACCTCAGGCAGTTCTTTATAGCAGCGTGAGAAGGGACTAATACACAATCTATCATCAGATTGGGTTTATTTATCTCTGAAATATTTCCAGAATCTCTCTCTCTCTCTCTCCAATTTCAGTACTATCCTAGCACAAGCTACTATTACATCCAGCTTCCATACCACCTGTACTTAGCTAGTACTGTACTCATGCCTACACTGGTGCTCCCTGCCAGGTGGATTCCACATTGCTGTTAGTCTCCCAATTCCTCCTCCTTAAAAAGCTCTACCAGCTGTCCATTGCTGTTAAGATAAACACAAAACCTCCTACCATGACCCATTAAGCCATGCACATCTGATCCTACCCACTCTTCTGGCCTTAACTCCACCACTCTTCCCAGGGCTTCCTTCACTCAGTCAAACTCACATTCTTCTCATCTCCCCCACATGCTAAGCTCCTATCCAGCACTCTTACACATGCTATTACTTTGCTTTGGATTGATCGTGCCTCAGTACTCAAGCATCATCCCTTCAGGGAGGGTATCCTGACTGAGCAAAATCCATCTACTCAGTGCTCTTGTGGTACCTTGTATCCTTCCTTCCTGGTCTTGTCACAGTTGTATTTCTGCGTTCACTTGAATCCCCTTTAGACAATAAGCTCCACAGGGGGCAAGGCCATGACTGCTTTTGTTTGCTATGACAATGTCTAGCACCTAGTGGACATTAAACATTTGCTGAACAAAAGAACAGATACATTCATGCAAGATAGACTAAATTGCTTGGAACAAATTTTAAGTGCCCTAAAATTTCAGAAAAATGGTTAACATTAACCATGTCTAGTATGGCCAGACAAAAAGCAAAAAAGAGGGCGTGTGTTGTGGGTACAAGGCTTCCAAAGTCATGAGCCCAGAATTAGTTGGCCTTGAATTTCAAACAAAGAGCTTTAGCCCACTCTCATAAGCTATAGGGATCTAATGGAGCTTCTTTGGATGGAAAATTAAAATAAGAGTAGGGATGATTAAGTCGTTGGATAGGTTAACCTATCATCGGCACAGAGAATGGTTGGAAGTAGACAGAGAAGTGGCAGGACTAGAGTCAAGAAGATGCTTAAAGTAGACTAGTATAAGAATTGTCACCTAAAATAGAAAAGAAGGGGCAGATCCTGGGACTAAGTAACAGAACTTGGTGATTAACTGGTTATGAGAAATAAAGTGTCAAAATTGCTTTCCTCTGATTCCACCTTATCCCAAGAGTTGCAGAATGGGAGATCTAGAAAGAACTGGGGACATTGTCAGAGTCTTTTCAAGTCTTTATTTTATTTTATTTATTTTTGAGAAGGAGTTTCACTCTTTCACCCAGGCTGAAATGAAGTGACGCAGTCTTGGCTAACTGCAACCTCTGCCCCCTGGGTTCAAGTGATTCTCCTGCCTCAGCCTCCTGAGTAGCTAGGATTACAGGCACCTGCCACCATGCCTGGCCAATTTTTGTATTTTTAGCAGAGACAGGGTTTCACCATGTTGGTTGGGCTGGTCTCGAACTCCTGACCTCAAATGATCCACCTGCCTTGGCCTCCCAAAGTGCTGGGATTACAGGCATGAGCCACCATGCCCAGCCAGAGGTTTCTCAATTCTTAAAATACACAATTTTATTTTTCCCCAAGGACTTCATAATACATTATTATGGTAATAATAATTTATTTCATTATAGTGTACAGGTAATCATCCAACATCTTGTTTCACTGCATTGTTGTTGGGGCAAGACGTTTAAACATTAGCATTTAGTTAGACATCCAGGAAGCAGTCACCTGTTTCTATTTCTGTATACCAGAATTCAATTAAACAAAATAAACCTGCTCTACAGTATGAAATAGGAGAGAGAGCAATGGAAAAAGGGTGAAGACACCAGGGTTCTGGTCCCAGTTCTCCAGCTAACTCCACTATGTCAACCTGAAACACATGACTTCCCTGGGTCCACATTTCCTTATCTGTAAAACTGGCTGGGAGGGGAAGGTAAAGGCTGAAAGTGATTTCTACCTGTGTTCAACAGAACGCTGGGATTCTGGGGAGGTACTTCAGGAGCTCCCAAGGAGGCAAGGGAGCAGTTGAGTGGACAGTCTCCCATCCACCACCCATACCCCCTCACCCTGAGATATATTAGGGAACTTTATAAGATTTCATTAAGTCTACAGTATGGCCATACCTCCACCCCCACTACCCTGGAAAAATTACTGGTCTAGATGCTGTCTCTCTAAGGATATAATTACTTAGGAGTCAGCTGTTTGATCTCCCAAAGAAAGATAATACAAGTTGATAGCTGTGTGGATCTGCAAGTTGACACCACACTATGATGTTAAAAAAAAATTCACAAGAGCACAAATGACACACATCCTTTTAGAATTGGAGCAGGGGGGCGGGGTCAAGCAGGACACTAAACTTTCATTCTAAGAATAAACTTTCACATTGGATGAAGGCAACCAGAGCTATTGGCCAATAATGGTACTTACTTTAGTCTTATTTTAATGTTTTAAGGAATAGATATTCACATATCACTTGTGCATTAAAAGTATATTTCTTTCTTTCTTTTTTTTTTTTTTTTTTTAGACAGCATCTCACTCTGTCACCCAAGCTAGAGTGAAGTGGCGAGATCTCAGCTCACTGCAACCTCCTATTCTTGGTTCAAGTGATTCTCCTGACTCAGCCCTCCAAGTAGCTGGGAATACAGGTGCATACCACCACACCCAGCTAATTTTTTTTTATTTTTAGTAGAGATAGAGTTTCACCATGTTGGCCAGGCTGGTCTTGAATTCCTGACCTCAACTGATCTGCTTACCTCAGCCTACCAAAGTGCTGGGATTACAGACATGAGCCACCGCATCCAGTCCCAAAAGTGTATTGATTTCTGAAGAAAAAACCTTCAGAGAATCACACACACATGTACCTCTGACAACTGATGTCTACATAGCTCAGAGCACAAGGACTGTGACAATATCACAAGACTCCCTGACCTCAGAGGCTTCATTAGGGGCACCAAGCCACAGTGAACAGCAAGTACCTAAATATAACACAATTTTACTACTGCCTCACACTTTGTAATTGTGGGAACTTGGAGGCTAATCAGAGAATTGGGTTGACTCTTCTTTGAAGACAGGAGGGATCACAGTGATGGACCAAAACAAACACACCCTAGTACAGGATTTTCCAAAGTACATATTGCAGTTTGCAGCAGGTTTTGAGAAAATCAACTTACAGGGTGTTTATATTTAATATTGTTAATGTGGGGTTGATTTTTAAATGAATTTTAATATCAGTAAGGTAATATGTAATATCAATTGTTATTATTTTATTCAACTCAGTAATAAAATTTTTGTGATCATTTTGCTTCCATTTTATAAACTCTATATATGTGCATACATGTCACAAGGTACTTGGATCTTTCTGGGAGCTGTGAAAAAAAAATTGGAAAGCACTGCTTTGGTAGATATTGAGAGCAAGAGAAGAAGCCTGATCTTAAATTTTATCTTGACAGACACTTTGGGAAGTTTGGCTTAAAAATTAAGGAAAAGGTGGGGATAGTAGAGAAGGACTTATGCCCAGTATTTCCTGAGTGAAGATGACACACACATACCTCTGACAACTGATCTCTACACAGCTCAGAGCACAGGACTGTGACATCGCAAGACTCTCTAACCTCAGAAGCTTGGGGCCTTAGGGGTCCCAAGCCACAGTGAACAGCAAGACCTAAATATGACACAATTTTACTACTGCCTCATACTTTGCAATTGTGGAAACTTGGAGGCTAATCAGAGAATTGGGTTGACTCTCCTTTAGAGACAGTAGGGATCATAGTGATGGACCAAAACAAACACACCCTAGTACAGGTTTTTCCAAAGTGCATATTGCAGTGTGTAGTGAGGCATAGACACTGTGCTCAACCTTTATCTACCCAACAATAGTTGGCCTTATTGGTGGGGGGCACTGGGAGTTGGCTTGTCAAGAATTTCACCTGTTTTCTAGATGAAGGCAGTTTAAGTAATCCCTCTGAAGTCACAACTAATAAGAGGCAGATTCCGAATTCCAACCTGATAATCATCTGTTATTATAGTTCACATTTTCTTAGCCATAGAGGAAGGAGGAAGAGAGAAACTTGTTTACTTAAAGTTAGCTTTAAACAATCCTACTTGGCTCTAATTCATGACTACTATTATCACCCTGGCTAATATTGAGTAAGCTTTCCCTCACTTTGTTCAGGCAGTCTATTAAGTGCTTTAAAACCTTTATTTCACTTAATCCTCACAAAAGCTTTACGAGATATGTGCTATAATCATTGTTATTTACTGGAAGCTTTGAACAGTTCACTAACAGTTCAGTGTCTAGTGTCACATAAACATCATTGATGCAAACCACATTAAATAGCTGAATGAAGTTTATTTATATTCCTACATATAGGGAAACTATCTGCCAAAATATATATTTCCCCTCCAAGTGTTGGAGTCAAACAGTTGAAATATCAATTTCTTAACAATAAAGTGAAAGTGAGTTTAGAGGTTCGCTTAGGATTACGAAGTTTTAATTCTGGGGATAGAATACCCAGGGGCAGAGGTGGGAGCAGAACTCTATTTTTCTAAAAAGGTAGCTCAAGCAGCTTCAGAAATCCCCAGCTGCTGTGAAGTTTGAGATGAGCATGTGAGGCACAGGAGAGACGACTGTGCAAAGCTGTGGGATTTTTATAAATTTGCATTCATAGCCGGAGCTGGTGATTAGTGAAATTTTGGATATAAATTGAGGTGAGGTTTGAGGTTTGAGGTTTGATCTATTTCCCTGTGCATCATGAGTGTTCAACATCTAGTCTTATCAACTTCAGACAGTTTCTAGGACCTATATCTTGCAGAAAACCTTGTAAGCCAGAGGGACTTGGGGTTTTCAGTTTTCTGGTTTCCCTACCCTTTTGCAAGCCTCTCTCTCTTTTATTCTCAGCATTACCCTTAAGTTTTGTAGAATCCTGTCTGAATGAGATTTGATTTTAGCTGAGCAATTCTTATGTCCTATCAAGCTTGTAAAAAGAACATTCTGCCTACACACCTTCCTATTGCATCTGTTCCCAACCTAAAAACACAAGAGTCAAATTGGTCTGTGAGCAAACTCTAAGTTGACCTTCCACTGACAAATTAGAGGTAACAGAGTGGCTATTCCTAAAGGGAGGGGATGGGTAAAATGAAATCAAACAGGGTGGAGCTTCCAAGGGAAGTTATAAATTCTTGTTTGCAAAGTCACACCTACATCCTAATTGGAAAAAAGTGGAAAGAGCCTGTTCATTCTGCCCCTCAGCTATCCTTTCCTACCTGGTTTCACTCGTGCAGATACACACGAGTCAGATTTCCAAGACACACACGGAGATACACAAATTCATGTTTTCCAAAGTACAGAGGAGATTGGTGTGGAGGGTAAGAGAATGAAGCCTAAGAGGGTAGATGGTTGGAAACCTGATGGGGGATGAGCAAGGGGTAAAGTTAGGCCAGTGACGGGTTACAATCAAAGTAGGAAAGTGACATTGAACATGGTTAGCACAGAGGCATACGTTGTGGTCCTGCACAATAGATTCAGATTCTGGCCGAACATTGCTTTATATACTGAGGACATATTATAACCTCCTAGAAATGAAATATATGCACTTCTGGGCCAGTATGGTTGTCACCATATCAGATGAAAGGAAAAAGTAATTAGGAATTTTTAAGAATGGTGCTTTTACCGCTATCAGTTCAGCTTCACAGATCAAGAAGTGCCTAATGACTGCAGGAAGGGAAGCTCAAAGGCTCCAGGTTTCTTAGTTGCATCTGTTTGGGAAGAGCCTGGGCTAACAAAAGAGGAAAGCAACAGGTTCCCACAGGCAGAAACTCGATCCAGTCCCCGCACCTCCTTGCGCCCATGCCAAGCGCCACCTGAGCACGGCCCAGGCCTCCACTGCCCTGCCCGCGGCCCGCTCTGCAAGGCCAGGCCACAATGGCTTCCTGTCTCCTTGGGCCCAGGGTGGGTGCCAGTTTTCCAAGGCTCACCTGCTGGGAGCCAGGTGCAGAGCAGCAGCCAAGGTGCGGGCAGTTTGGGCCACGCCATACCGCCCCTTCTTTGGCCTTTTCAGCTCAGGGGCTTCGGGGCACCGCGTCCTTCTTCATCAGATGCCGCCCCAGGACGCACCACCTTCTCCAAGGAACGCCTCGGGTTTCCCCTCACTTCAGCTCCGCGCGGAGGGAGGGTCCGCTCTGGTCTCCCGGCAGGTGCCGCCCGGCTAGTCCGTACCTGCGGCGCTCCCAGCGGCTCCGCCTCCCGCCCCGCGCGCCACCGTTTCCTGCTCCGCCCCCGCCTCCCTGGAGACCGCGGCTACCTCCCTACCTGCCGCCACCACCTGCTCGCTGAAACACGGTTTCCACTTTCCTCCAGAAGTTCTAGGGAAATCTCACCCCCTGCAAATTTATCCCTCTCTCCTTCTAGAATTATGTGGATATAACTTTCCTGGGTGCGTTTCCTGCGTTACATTTCCATTCTTTTGTAAATACTTGCAAAACATTGTTTCGCTAAAAGCACAGTAATATGAAGTTTACTCGTAATGTCTGTTCAGATTTTCTAGAAACTAAAGATTCGTTTCTAAGCCAGGTGCAGTGTCTCACAGCCTGTAATCCCAGCACTTTGGGAGGCTGAGGTGGGCGGATCACCTGAGGTCAGGATTCAAGACCAGCCTGGCCAACATGGCGAAACCCATCTCTAATAAAAATACAAAAAAGCCATGCATGGTGGCGCGCCCCTGTAATCCCAGCTACTCAGCAGGAGGGATAACCTGGGAGGGCGAGGTTGCAGTGAGCAGAGATGGCACCACTGCACTCCAGCCTGAGTGACAGAGCAAAACTCCGTCTTGAAAATAAAATAAATAAAATAAAATAAAATAAAAAAGATGTGTTTCTAGAAGACAGACATAAACTAGAGAAGTAGACTCAAATTTCTACATCTATTAAAGTAAAATATTTTAGAAAAATTAGAAAACTATAAAGTTATGGGAGTTTAAAAAAATACAGCTCCCACTTTCCATAGCTAGGCATTGTTAACATAGGTATATTTATTTTTATTTTTTCTTATCTTTCATTGTCAATGAAAAGCCACTCACAGACCTCGGCCCCTACCAAGATTTTGACCTTGCAAGATCAAGGTTTTGACCTTTTGCTTTGCAAAGACTCTAGGTCTCTTCGCACCAGGCCATGTAGCATGTAATCTCAGTCTCTCCTTCCATGAAAGGAAGCCCACCAGCCATCACATTTTTCTTCAAGAAAAGAATTACAAAAATTCATTAAACACAGTTTCAGGAAGCTCCCATTCTGGTCACTAACCTTAGAAGTCAATATTATTTCTCCTGAGCTCATATCCTGCCTGCTTTGCTTTGAGGCGGCCTCTTCTCCTGGGCTGCTGGTATCCTTCATATCCCCTCCAGCCAGAGGAGCATCCTTGTCCTGGAAAGATTCGGGATTTTAACCCAGCCTCTTCTCCCTCTCTTTCCTCCTCCCAGTTCCCTCCTGGATCTGGCGTCTCTTTTCCCCAGTGGGCCTCTTCTCTTCCAAAGAGTAAATTCAGGAAGTGTGTGGCCAAAGATAGATGATAAAATGTTTAGGAGCCTCATACGTCTTTGTGGAGGGATTCTACCACAGCAGCAGCAGCAGGAGGAACCTCAGTATGAGTGGTTGGGGGTCAGGTCCCTCAATCCCCTCTAGAGACCCTGTGCATGCTCCCAGCAATATTGTTTATGTTTGGATGTCTGTGATCTTGAGGGGATTTGTATGGTTTCTGGTCGTGTGAATAGTCTTCAGCAAATGCTCAATTCCAGTCTAAAAAAAAAAAAAAAAAAGTGAGCCCCGTCCTTCCTACAACTCCCTTCCATACCCCTCAGCCCCTGCTTTGGTATAAAAGCCATTTTAATATTCATCTAAGCCAGCATTTCTCCCATGTTTGTTCATTAAAGCCAGCATTTCTCCCATGCTTTATTTCATTAAAGTCTTACAATAACTGCATAAAATAGGGGCTATTAATATCAATAAAATTTTATAGATGTGGAAACTGAGGAACAAAGAGAAAAATTGTCTAAGGTCACAATGCTGGTAAATGGCAAACTAATGAGCCTAGGTGAGATGGTCTGACTCCAGAGCTTGTGCTCTTAGCTGTTATACTATAGACCTTCACCTAGCTATTAATATAGTCCATCCATCTGTATTTACAGCTAGCTGGCTCTGTCCGTGTGTGCTAATACAATTTCTTTCCACATGTTATTTGGCTCTACATAAGGGAAAACTGAATCCCACAACTCTGGGTGCTCTTGGGCCAGTCATTCTTCCCACCTGTGCCATTGGTCCAATAAAGATTAGATAAGAGCATATACTTGGCTCAGAACAGCAAACACTCATTCATTGCTGTATATAAAGTAAAAATCACTTGGCCTGCTAATCGTGACTTCCTCCTATACAAAGCAATAATAATACCTACCATGTATTAAACACATTGTGCTAGGCACCATTCTGAGCACTCTTTAAAAAGACTAGCTAAGTGTGCTAGTGAGAAGGGGGAAGAGAACAAGGAGTTTGAGCTGTAGCTGACTGGGAACAACCAACTGAGATAACTCACTACCCATCAGCCTAACCCCCAAGCACTTTCATTATTGAAGTTAATACAAATTCAATAATTCGCACTGAACAGCACTGTGATGCAGGGACTATGATTGTCCCCATTTTACAGATGAGGTGCAAAGGTTCGTTAACTTACCCAGGTTACCTAGCTTATAAGTAGCAGAGCTGAGATACAAGTTCAGGCAATCTATTTTCAAAACACACACCTTTCACCACCCTAGCTGTACAATGCTTCTGTGGGTTAACTGAGCTAGGGCCTGACCACAAAGTACTAAGCTGTTATTTCATCATTAATAATCATGTTTCCTAGTTGAAACTGTGTCCATGAATGTTTCTGAATACTGTGTGTTTTCTGAATACTTTATATGTGCATCTCTATTTGAGAATAGTGTAATATTTGTACATTTACATGTGTACAGTATTTATCAAGAATGGAGAAGATTTTGTAGATACATAGGGAAAAGAATGAAGAATCAGGTAAGTAGAAATCATGCACCAGGCACTTAGAGCTAAAGGAAGGTAAGAAATGTAAGTAGCTGATTCACACTAGAAGATTCAGATTATGTCTTATGCATTTTGTATTCCCAGCATCTAGCATAGTATCTGAAGTATAGATACACTCAATAAATATTTGTTGCACTGTTTATCGATACTTCCTGGAGGTAGGAATTATTTCAAACCCATCTGCTTTGGGTTTGAAAATGAATATGACTTTGCCACACCAATCCAAGAAGAGAGACCAGCCTATACAAAAATCACAGCAACAGTACACAGCATAGCTGAACTATAAGCACTTTAGTTTTGCTTGGGTGGTGTGTTAGAAAGCTAGCCACAGTAAATAAAGAGCCTTGTATGACCAGCTGGAGAACTAATACTTCATACAGAAGACAATGGAGAGTCAATGAAGCATTTTAAACTGGGATAGGCATAATGAGAATTGCCTTTTCAAAAGATAAACTTGGCAGCAGTGAGAAGAATGGTAGGTAGGAATTTAGATGAAAGATAGGGAGAGTAGTTAGGAAACTGTTAAATTATAGTTAAGGTGGGAGAACTGAGGGCCCAAGCCAAAACTGGTGTTGGAAATGGAGAAAAGAGAATATTTTGACAGATATGTAGAATGTGGAATTGATGTAATTGATGATCAATTAGTGTGGGGGTTGAGAGAAGGATATAGGTTTCTGACTATTAACCCTAGATGGATGGTGATACCTTTAATGAACATAGATATATAGAAAGAATAAAAGGTTTTCAAGTACCTCAGACACATTACACTAGAGAGTAGTGGACCATCTAAATAAATCTCCGAAGGATGGCTGGACACATTTATTAAGTGGAATTGGCTGAATGAGGTTGGTAGGGGCTGCACTCCTGTATAGGGAAATCTGGGTCAGCAGGGACTGAGAGACCTTCTTGGCTATAACATGGGAGTGAGCCATCTTAAAAAGAAATTTTCCAGCTGCAGTCCAGTCTTCAGAAGAACTGCCATCTTAACTTCAAATACCTGAGAGACACTAAATTAAAAACCATACAGCCAAGCTGCTGTCAAATTCCTGACACACAGAGAATTGTTTTAAATCATTAAGTCTTAGGGTACTTTGTTATGCAGCAATAGATAACCAATATAGTATGCCTATGTTCAAACTTAGTAGGACATGCTAAAGATTTTTCCAAATTTACCTACACACTATCAGTGTTTGAGATTTTTAGTTGTTCCACTTCCTTGGCAACATTTGGAGCATTAGCGTTAGACTGTTAAGTCTTTTCAATTGTAGCTCTGCTGGTGGGTGTATGGTGTTTTTTTGCTGTGGTTTAATTTGCATTTGCCTGATGACTAATAGAGTTGAGCACTTCTTCATGTGTTTATTGGACTCTTGAACTTTTGGATATACTTTCTTGAGTCTTGGTAGAATCTTTTTTTTTTTGTTTTGTTTATTCAGCTTTCTATCTTTTTCCTATTGGAGTTTGTAGGAGTTTCTTATGTGTCCTGAATATAGTGCCTTTGTGGTTACACAAGTTCAACATATCTTCTCTCAATTTGTGACTTGCCATTTTGCTCTCTTAATGCTATTGCTTGATAAACATATATTTTTATTATTTTAATAATGTTTAATTTATCAGTCTTTTCCTTTAAAGTCTTTAAGTTTTTTGTGTTTTATGTAAGAAATGCTGTCTTCTCCAGGTCATGAAGATTTTTTTTTCTTTATTACCTCCCAGTGGTGTTGTATTTTTCCTCTTACATTTAGATCTACAATCCACATGGAACTGAGCTGTGAGATAGGGGTTAAGTTTAATTATTATTTCTCTTATGGATAAACAATTTACTGAACACATTTTCATTGAAAATTAAATTCATTCCCTGCTGTCCAGCAGTGTCATCTTTACTTTTGATATCTACCAGAATAAGTCCTTCCACCTCATTTTTCTTCTTCAAGGATGACTTAACTATTATTGGTTCTTTGCAGTTCTACATATATTTTAGAATCAACTTGTCAATTTCCATAAAAATCTGCTAAGATTTTAATTGGGATTGCATTAAATCAATAGACCAATTTGGGGAGAATTACAATTTTTACATTATTAAGCCTTCCAATTTAAGAACTTAGAAGAAATCTCACATATCTTTGATGTTAAATAGTATTATTTATTTTTTAACATTTTATTTGTTGTTGGTGTATAGAGGTACAGTTGATTTTGACCACAAGGTCAAATCCAGCAACTTCTTGTGTCTGGTTAATTTTCATTGAATTCTAGAAATTACATATTAAATAGATATTAGTTCTGATTTCACCTCAGAGAGGTATAAAAGAGTTATTTTCATCCTTATGACAAGAAAATCCTGGACAAACTGCAAACAAATGAAGTTTCTTGAATCCCTAAGAGAACTGAGGTCACAGGGCAAACATTCAACAAAATCTGGAAAGAGACAGGTTCATATATGGAAAAACAACATCAGAGCATTTTATTACCTGTAGCTGATGCTTCCAGATGCTATGTAAGCCAGTAACAAGAATCAGCTAGAAAACTTTAATAAATTGTTGAAGGCTGAGTATGGGCTAGTGTGATACAGTTAACCCCTGAGAGTTCATACTTTCTTACAGGCTTTTGTTGTTGTTGTTCCTATAAGAACCCTGTATTAGTCTGTTTTCATGCTGCTGATAAAGACATATCCAAGACTGGGAAATTTACAAAAGAAAGAGGTTTTAATGAACTTACATTTAATGAACTCATTAAAGAAAGAGGTTTAATGAACTTACAGTTCCACATGGCAGGTGAGGCCTCACAATCATGGCAGAAAGCAAGGAGAAGCAGGTCGTATCTTATGTGGATGGCGGTAGGCAAAGAGAGAGCTGTGCAGGGGAACACCCTTTTTAAAATCATATCTTGTGAGACTAATTCACTATGGTGAGAACAGCACAGGAAAGACCTGCCCCCATAGTTCAATTACCTCCCACTGGGTCCCTCCCACAACACATGGGGAATTCAAGATGAGATTTCAGCGGGAACACAGGCAAACCATATCAAACCCCACTAGGAGCTCATGAGAAGAATTGGAAAAAATCCTTATTTCATCACAAGGTTGGCTTGGTGAGGGGAATTGCAACTACTACTGCCAACACTCTGCACAGATTCTATCTTTCTTACAAAACAGAAGGCTTACTCTATAGGCATAAAGGAAACAAAAATTTCATTTTTAGGGTGCTTGTAGTAGCCCATTGCCACTGGGAGAGGAAAATAAGAAAAAAAAAAAAAGCTTATTTCTGGGAGAAAAACACGAATAGGTTCTAGGCTTATGCAAGATTTGGAGGAGGGGTTGTAACACCAGTGAAGGCCCCCATGAAGCAGGTTCACAATGCCTGATTAGAATGGAAACCTAGGATAATCACTCTGTGGTTCTCTCTGTGTACACATTAATAAATTTGTATGCCTTTTTTAAAAAAAAAAAAAAAAAGCATACTTTAGATGGTTTGGATTTGTGTCCCTGCTCAAATCTTTTTTTTTTTTTTTTAAGAAGTCTCGATCTGTTGCCAGGCTGGAGTGCAGTGGCCTGATCTTGGCTCACTGCAACCTTTGCCTCCTGGGTTCAAGCAATTCTCTTGCTTCAGCCTCCCGAGTAGCTGGGACTACAGGTGCATGCCACCACGCCCAACTAATTTTTGTATTTTTAGTAGAGATGGGGTTTCACCATGTTGGCCAGGATGGTCTCGATCTCTTGACCTTGTGATCCACCCGCCTCGGCCTCCCAAAGTGCTGGGATTGCAAGCGTGAGCCATAGTGCCCGGCCAATCCCTGCTCAAATCTTATGTCAAATTGGAGGAGAAACCTGGTGAGTGGTGATTGGATCATGGGGGCAGATTTCCTTCTTGCTATGCTCATGATAGTGGTGAGTTCTCACAAGATATGATGGTATGAAAGTGTGTGGCACTTCCCTCTTCCTTCTCCCTCCTGCTCCACCATGGTAAGGCATGCTTGCTTTCCCTTTGCCTTCCACCATGATTGTAAGTTTTCTGAGGCCTCCCAGCCATGGTTCTGTACAGCCTGTGGAACTATGAGTCAATTAAACCTCTTTTCTTCAAAAATTATCCAGTCTCAGGTAGTTCTTTAGACCAGTGTCAAAATGAACTAATACAGAATATTGGTACCAGGAAAATGAGGGATTACTCTAAAGATGCCTGAAAATGTGAAAGTGACTTTGAAACTGGGTAATGGGAAGAGGTTGGAAAAGTTTAGAGGGTTCAGAAGAAGATAGGAAGATGTGGGAAAGTTTGGAACTTCTAGAGACTTGTTGAATGGTTTTGACCAAAATGCTGATAGTGTTATGAACAATGAAGTCCAAGTTGAGGTGGTCTCAGATGGAGATGAGAAACTCATTGGGAACTGGAGTAAGGGTCACTTGCTATGCTTTTTGCAAAGAAACTGGTGGCATTTTGCTCCTGCCCTAGAGATCTGTGAAACTTTCCACTTGAGAGAGATGATTTAGGGTATCTGGTGGAAGAAATTTCTTAGCAGCAAAGTATTTAAGACATGACCTGGCTGTTTCTAAAAAGGTATATTCATATGCGTGAATGAAGAGATTATTTGAAACTGAAACTCATTTTTAAAAGGGAAGCAGAGCATAAAAGTTTGGAAAATTTGTAGCCCAGCAGTATGGTAGAAAAGAAAAACCCATTTCTGGGGAGAAATTCAAGCCTGCTGCAGAAATTTGCATAAGTAAAGAGGAGCCAAATGCTAATAATCAATGCAACGGAGATAATGTCTCCAGGGCATTTCAGAGACTTTCATAGCAGATACTCCCATCACAGGCCCTGAGGCCTAGGAGGGAAAAATGGTTTCACTGGGCCAGGCCCAGGGCCCACCTGCTCTGTACAGCCTCAGAATATGGTGCCCTGCATCCCAGCTGCTCCAGCTCCAGGTGTGGCTAAAAGGGACCAAGGTACAACTACAGGCAGCTTAGTCCATTTATATTTAAAGTAATTATTGATAGAAAAAGAGTTACTATCAACATTTTAAAATTTGTTTTTTTTATGTTGTAGCTATCTTGTTGCTCTTTGTATCTCTTGCTGTCTTCCTTTGTTTCATTGATTTTTTTTTTTTTTTTAATATGACATGATTTTATACCTTTCTTACTTTCTTTTGTGGAAATTCCATAGGTGTTTTCTTTGTAGTCATCGTGGGACTTACATAAAACAGCTTATAGATATAGCAAACTATCGTTTTAAAGCTCTTAAAACTTAAATTCAGTTGCATATAAAAACTTTGCTTTTACTTCTCCCAACACACTGTTATTGATGTCAGAAATTATATTTTTAATAATGAATGGCCATTAATATATTTTTATAGTTATTTCTATACCTTTGTGTTCTAACTTTTAAACCAGAATTAAGTGATTTACACAATACTGTTACACTATTACAGTATTCTGTACCTGTCTATATATCTATCTTTACGAGTTAGCTTTGTATTTTCATGCTTTTGTATTGCTGTTTAGTATCTTTCAACTTGAAGGATTCGCTTTAGCATTTCTTGAAAGGCAGTTCTAGTGATAATCTCCTTCTGCTTTTGTTTATTTAGGAAACTCTATATTTCTCATTTTTGAAGGCCAGTTTTGCCAGAGAGTGTTCTAGGTTGGTCGATTCTTTTCTTTCAGTGCTTTTTTTTTTTTTTTTTTTTTTTTTTTTTTTTTTTTTTTTTTTTTT
>NW_016107702.1:522497-529143 GCF_001604975.1 Cebus imitator
CGCCTCCTGGGTTCAAGTGATTCTCCTGCCTCAGCTCCCAAGTAGCTGGGACTACAGACATGTGCTACCATGTCCAGCTAATTTTTGTAGTTTTATGTTGAGACGGGGTTTCACCATGTAGGCCAGGTTGGTCTCGATCTCTTGACCTTGTGATACTCCCCCTCGGCCTCTCAAAGTGCTGGGATTACAGGCATGAGCCACTGTACCAGGTCTTCTTTCAGCACTTTTAATAAATCATCCCATTCTCTTTTGTCCTTCAAGGTTTCTGCTAAGAAATCCATTGCTAATCTTATAGCAGTGTCTTTGTATGTGATGAACTGCTTTTCTCTTGTTGCTTTCAAAATTCTCTTTTTGACTTTTAACAATTTGATTATAATGTGCTTCAGTGTGGATTTCTTTGGGTTCATCTTATTTAGGCCTATTGGGCTTTTTGGATCTATAGTCCATTTTCTCCCTTAGATTTGAGAAGTTTTCAACCATTATTTCTTTAAATCAGCTCCCCAACCCTTCTCTTTCTTGGACTGCTCTAATACATATATTGGTCCATTTGATGGTGTCCAATAAGTCTCTCAGGCTTTCTTCACTTATTTTCTTTGTTATTATTTTTGTTGTTCCTTTTTGCTCCTCTGGATAATTTCAAATGATCTATAATTGAATTACTGATTATTTCTTCTGCTTGATCAAGTGTACAGTTGAACCATTCTTCTTAATTTTTCACTTCAGTTATTACATTCTTCAGCTCCAAAATTTCTATTTGGTTCCTTTTAACACTTTCTATCTTTATTTAACTTCTCATTGGTTCATGCATTGCTTTACTGAACTCATTGAGCATCAATTTGATGGTTATTTATCATTTTTTTGTCAGATAATTCATATACCTCTGTTTCTCTAGGCTCAGTTTCTGGAGATTTATTTTGTTTCTTTGACTTGATCATTTTCCCTGTTTCTTCATATTTCTTAGAACTTTGTGTTGGTAATTGCATATTAAAAAACAAAACAAACAAACAAAAAAACCAGCCACTTCTTCCAGTCTTTAGTAGCTGGCTTTGTACTGGGAAAGATCTTCACCTATCAGCCTGGCTAAAAATTCTGGGGACCTCTCAAACATTTTCTGTGGATACATTTTCTCTGGACTTGTGCACATAGATTCCTAATTAGAGAGATTTTCTGGCTTCTCTTTTTTGCAAGCTCATAATCTCTTGCTCCCTCTGTTGTTTATCTTCTATAGTATGTGTCCGCCGAAGTAGCAGCACACTGTCCAGCTCTTTTTTTGTTCTTGGCAGCCCCTAGTCTTCTAGAGTACATTAGACCTTCTCTGCCTTAAGTTGAGCTACACAGAAACCAGTCCCTTTGGCAGCCCCCTGAAAAGCGAGAATTCTGGACACATGTTTTATTCTTCTCTTGCCCTCCTGAAGAAGAGGGCACTGAGCTGCACTGGCCTCTGCTGCACCGCAGGTCCTTGAAATAGCATCATGCTGTTCAGCTCTTTGGTTTCTTTTCATGGGGCCTCAGGCATCTACAGTATGCCAATGATTCAAGACAGGCAAGAAATAAACCAGTCCTATGGACATCTCCCCATTTCCCTCAAAAGCTGGAATACTGGTTGCATGCTTTACTCTTCTCCATCCCCCCTAGGGACAGGCCACTGAACCGTATCAGTCTGTATCTGCTGTAGCAAGAACCCTCTAGGACAGCAATACAGGTATTGATCGGCTTACGACCTATGCGACTTACGACCTATGCAACTTACGACCATTCGACTTTATGACCACAATCACTAGCCACAACTGCTCCGCGTCTGGCAGCGCAAACGTTGCCCAGCTGGGCGTAGGACAGTGCGGACCAGCTTCCGGCAACACTACCATCTCCGCGTGCATATAGCCTACTCAACTTACAACCAAATCGTGTTGTGACCAGTCTGTCGGAACCAATCGTGGTCGTAAGTCAAGCACTAGCTGTATATCACCCAGTGTTTTTTTGTTCTCAGTGTCCCACAGGCATCTAGAGTATGGTGGGTCCCATTAGCTTTCTAAGACAGGTGAGACAGAGGCTAGTCCCTCAGGCAGCGCCCCCAAAAAGTCAAAACTTTTTTTTTTTTTTTTTTTTGAGATGGAGTCTC
Source organism: Cebus imitator (assembly GCF_001604975.1). Classification (NCBI taxonomy): domain Eukaryota; kingdom Metazoa; phylum Chordata; class Mammalia; order Primates; family Cebidae; genus Cebus; species Cebus imitator. Next base: position 524,617 of record NW_016107702.1, read on the forward strand.
GCTTTTTCGCCCCAGCTGGAGTGCAATGGTGTGATCTCGGCTCACTGTAACCTCCGCCTCCCGGGTTCAAGCAACTCTCCTGTTTCAGCCTCCCAAGTAGCTGGGATTACAGGCATGTGACAGCATGCCCGGCTAATTTTTATATTTTTAGTAGAGGTTGGGTTTTACCATGTTGGCCAGGCTGGTCTTAAACTCCGGACCTCAAGTGATCCACCCACCTCAACCTCCCAAAGTACTGGGTTTACAGGCTTGAGCCACTGGGCCTGGCCAAAAACTCAGAACTTTGAATGTATGGTCTAGTCTTCTCATTTCTTCTTCAGGGAGAAACCAATAACTGGGAATTTTCTCCTAACAATGTGGCACTGTGCCAAGAGGACAGACTACAGTGAGGGTATGCCATGAATTTTCCTACTGGCTTCAGTGCAGCTAGTTTTTTGCTCACCTAGTGTGATGGAGCCTCTTAGCCAGCTTCTCAATTTCTCACAAAAGGAATTGGCCTGTGTATTGTTAAATCAGTGTCTCTGTGGGAGGGAGCAGAGGCTGGGGTTTCTTATTCTGCCATCTTGCTGACGTTTAACTGTGGTTTTGATTTGCATTTCCCTAAGGACTAGTGGTTTTGAGCATCTTTTCATGTGAGTATTGGCCATTTGTATATCTTCTTTGAAGAAATATCTGTTCAACTCCTTTGCCTACTTTTTAACGTTTGTTGTTTCTTCTGCAAAGTTGTAGGAGTTTTTTTTTTTTAAATAGTATATTCTGGATATTAATCCCTAAACATTTATTGTTTTGAGCAAAGGAGTTTTGAGATAATTTGTTATACAGTAATGGATAGCTAATAAATACTAAAAACTCCTAAATATAAATACTAAATATATTAATTAGAAAATTATAATATAAAAATATTAAAAGCTAAAATTATCTGATATTAGGAAGATAATTCTACTACAATGTATACCTTTTGTGTGTGTGTGAGACAAGGTCTCATTATGTTGCCCAGGATGGTCTCAAACTCCTGGGCTCAAGCAGTCTTCCCACCTTAGCCTCCTGAGTAGCCAGGATTACAGGTGTGTGCCATTGCAGCCAGCTTTTACAGTGTATACTTGATGTACTATTAACATACTATTTAATGACCACTAAAAGTTTATGATAACAGGAGAAAATGTTTATACTATCTTAAATAAAAATTTGAGTGTATACATTGATACCAAGAAACTGAAATTTGAGTGTGTACGTATATACCAAGAAACTGAAAAATGACATTCCATACCTTTAATATTTAATATTTATAACAAATGAGGTTTACATGGATTTTTTAATCTTACCTTATTTTTGATGTGTCATGTAGTTATAAATACTATTTTATTTGCACTCCTGCTCTCCAATAATTTTGAATATAGATTATTTATTTTTTATTATTGCTATCCTCATTTTTTAAAATTCTCAAATGCACATGAAATTATCAAAGTTGGTAAAATAATAATCGTTCTAGCTTCTTATCTGAAGATTAATAATGTGTTGATTTTGCTTCCTTGCTCTAGTTAGCAGTGATGTCATCTGTTATTTTTAAACTTCCTTAAAATAATATATGTAATATACTTCTAATAAGCTTCTCCTATTTAGCATATTGATCTAAACTAATTTACAATTATTTAGTCTTATTTCTACATGTTTAACTTGCTTAAAGCTCAGCACTGGTGTTTTCAGTCATGGCTTCTCCATTTTAAGTCTTTGTATTTTAATTCATTTCTTATTTTTCTGGAATATATCCTTAAATAATTTAGTTAGGAAGGCTGTCTTGGTGGTGGTATTTCTGTTGCAGTTATTGTTTTCTTACCTGCTTGATGACATATTTCTATTGACTTGATACTTAATTGATATCTCGTCTAGGTAGATAATGCTCACTCAAAATTCTCCAGATATTTTTCTGGTTTTTTTGTTTTGTTTTGTTTTGGTTTGGTTTGGTTTGGGTTTTTTGCCACTTAGGGTTGAATAAGATGCCAAGTTGGTTTTTGTTTCTCTCTAGTCATCCTATGTTTTCATTTTGTTTTTAGCTTTGTCTTTGGAATTTAAAATGTTCAAATGATTTACCTGGATGAGAGTCAATTTCCATAAATTTTGCTTTGATATACAAAACAGTTTGAGTTTCTAGATGATGCCCATTTTAGTTCATACAAGGAAATATCTTCTAGTATAGTTTCTGCTTCATTAATTCTATGTCTCTTAGGGACATCTATTAATTTTATAAAGCCGTCTTTTTTTCAGACTTCTGTTTCAGAATAGTCTCTTTCATCAATTTAATCCTTGGCTAGCAAAGGAATAAAATAATAAAAGCAGTAGTTTCTGTTTGCCCTCCTTGGTTATGCAGTCCTCACAGGAGAACGTCTCCCCGCCCCCCCACCCCCACCTCAGCTCGGTGAAACTTCTACACCTTAGTTGTGGAAATTGGAAGGGGTGGGTAACTACTCACTCCCAATCCACATCCATAATAAATTACTTTTTATCATCTTACCAAAAATCTGTAGAATGTCCCTTTATTCTATTTTGTAGATGCAGAGGTTTGTTTTCTCTTTGTAATTATTTTATTTTGTAGGTTTCTGAGGGAATTTCAAGAGGGGAGAGTTTTTTAATCAGGCTCATCTTAATGTTATGTCTGGAGCTCAAGCCACTGAATTATATATTTTGTAATACATTTAGACCTACATCAATGAATTGAAACTGCAAGGAAAGAGTTAAATTTATTCCTCAAGTGTGGTCAAAATCTGTAGAGAAAAGAGGAACAGCTTCTATTAAAGAAAGTTAGCTGGATAGGTATACAGTCATTGCCGAGGAAGGCTTGCACAGGGTGAAATCTTTGCCTCTCTGCTGCTATAAGGGACTAGCACAGATACACGGACGAGTGGGGTCATTTCCAGATATTAGGTCACAGCAGAAGCAGCCAAGATGGATCCTCAGTGGTGAGTGATAATTCTTATTCTTTGCAGAGAAGTTATGAGTTGTGACCGCAGTGAAAGGCTGAGGTTGAAGATGGTGCTTTGATGTGTGTCCTCCACTTAGTTCTAAATGGAGAAACTTTTTTTTCTACAATAGATCTTTGTCACATGAAAGTGAGAATTATTTGCAATGCCCAAAGCAGTTTATTGGTGGTGGTTATCTGTATATTTTTAGGTGCCTACTTTTTGTTTTGTAAATTTGTTATTCAAATACTGAATGTTACAGTCATTGATTTTAAGTGAAGAATCAGGAATTTTAAAAATATCTGTGTAGAATGACAAATGACAGGGAATGAATTTTTTTGTCTACCAGGGTCAGTTTCGTCTGAGGGTGGAGGAATAAGATACAGAAGGTAGAGGGCGAGAGACCCAGGAAAAGAAAGAGAAAAAAGAGGTATAAGGAGAAAATGCAAAAGTCAGTTAATGTGTCATGGTCAGGCCATGGGAGATTCTAGGCAGGGTGTGGTAGTAGAAGGAGGTAGAGTACTTCCATTAGCTACTGTGTATTGAAACATGCGTGATGTGCTGTGTACTTTACTAATGTTATTTCACTGAATTTTATTCTTCACAATGACTTTTGGAAAGATATCATCATTCTGTTTAGCAGATGAGGTAACTGTAGCTTACAGAGGCTAAATAACTTGCCCAAGGTCACGCTGTTCATAAGGCGTAGAGCTAAAATCTTTCCTGTTTGCTTCGCTGTGCACCAGAAAGTTTCTCCTTGCTGTGGAGACTTCCTGGAAGGAATCACATCCGCCCTTCTCTTGGATGGTGGCAGCTGGCGCCAGTCACTATGTATTTATAATTACTATTCTTTGAAAACTGAAGTAACTTTCATCTACTCAGTGCTTACTGGTTGGAGAAACAGCATTGTTGCTTTCATTTTAGAAGACTAAAATTTAATTTTCAAGTACAATTCCTTTTGCTCCAATGGAATTTTGAAATGTTATACTTGTATGAAGAAAAAAAGAATTTTGGAATTAATAACTTTTGTGGAACTATAGAGGGGATACTACTTAATTATGCTAGCACTGCCTGTAGAGGTCTAAAGAACCACAGGCTGCTGTCTATATTGTTCTTGTTAAGACTCTTTCTGTTCACGGTGCCTGAAGATTGGTCATGAATCAATAATAGCCATTAAACAATGTTTACTCTCATAAATGAAATAAATGCAAATTTAAACAGCAGTGAAGTATCATTGTTTTTCTCTATCAAAGAGGTAAATATTAAAATTTAAAAAGCAAGCAAGGGCCAGGCACAGTGGCTCAAGCCTGTAATCCCAGCACTTTGGGAGGCCAAGGTGGGAGAATCACAAGGTCAGGAGTTTGAGACCATCCTGGCCTACATGGTGAAACCCCGTCTCTACTAAAAACACAAAAAAACTAGCTGGGTATGGTGGCACGTGCCTGTAGTCCCAGCTACTCAGAAGGCTGAGGCCAGAGAATCACTTGAACCCAGGAGGCAGAGGTTGCAGTGAGCCGAGATCTGCCACTGCACCCCTTCCCCCGGCGACAGAGTGAGATTCCATCTCAAAAAA
>NW_016107702.1:529255-531197 GCF_001604975.1 Cebus imitator
AATCCTGCATCTTGCTAAGAAGGGAGGATTATTTATACCCTAGTTGCCCACTAATGGTGATATCATCTTTCTGGACAATAATCTAGTGATACATATCAAAAGCCCTTAAAGTATACATGCCATTTAACCAAGTCATTCACCTTTTAGGAATTTATTCTAAGACATAATAGTACATGTTTGCCAAGTTTTAGTGATGGATATTTTTCTTGCTATTGTTTCTAATAAGGAAAATCTTAGAAACAACTTATGTTTGAAAACAAGTGATTGATTAATTATGGGACATCCATAATGGAATGCCATGTAATTATTTAAAATTCCATTGTAGAACAATTAATAATGTATTTAGTTAAAGAAGAAAAATGCAGAATGAATAGTGCTGCTACTTTTATACAATGTTACATGTATACAAACAATGTTAATCAGAAATATAGGTAGTTTGCATTTTCTACTGTGTGCTTTTGAAGTTGAATCCCATCTGCAGGCAGAAAAATAAAGCTAAATATTTAAGAGAAAGAAAAACACAACAGCTGGTTTTTCTCAGAGAAGCAACCATCTAGTGGTGTGTGATCATTTGCAAGTTGCAAGATTCTATAGTTGGGGCTTTAGCCCTTTGCGTTTATCTTTTTCATCTCTTGAATCTTCTTCAAAATACACCCCCTCTACCCATAACTCATTACATCTTGAAAGTCATGTTTTGATAGAATTTTATATTTAGAACAGGCTGGAACACTCTTCCTTTATTTTACAGACATGATTGCATGGCTCTCTAGGGTGAGTTGCATATTGAAAGGGCGGAGAGTGCAGTGGCTAAGTGGCCACACATTGAAACCAGGCTGCTGGGTTTTGAATACCAGTTCTCCAACTTCCAAGCTATGTGATTTTGGACCAAGTTGCTTAGCCACTGTAATTCCCAGTTTCTTGTCTGTAAAATGGGAGCATGGTAATATGTTGTAAAGTAGTTGTGAGATTTTCATGTGCTTAGAACTTTGTCCTGCTAAGTACTCAGGAATTGTTAGTAGTTTTTATTACTATTACTGTTTGGATTAAGAAACAGAGGAAAAGTGATTTGTCCAGGATTAGACAACCACTTAATGGCATTACTAGGAAAGGAATGGAGGAAGGTTTTTTCCATCAGAAATGTTCAGTATCCTCTGAGCCTGGCAGCACAACCCCAGTTTGTGCTTTTGGGGTGGAGGAGCTGATCTGAAACAAGCAGTACCCAAGGACAAGTCCAGCCTTTAGGGAGTGACTGATCACAGTGGGAAGCCAAGTGGTAGAAAGGCAGGTGAGGCTAAGGAAATTGAGAGTCAAGTTAGAAGCAGGGATGAAGCCTGGAGCAAAGAGCTAGTGCAAGAGAGAACAGATGACCCAGAGACCGTGGGGCTTTTGTAGGCCACCAGTTTTGGGTTTCATGGTAGGTCAATGTGGTTTAAAGTCTCAAGGCCTGGGTGATTAAATAGATAAATGGGGTCTAGGTGCATGGGGGAACTGCAAGCATAGCTTCGAGAAGACGTCTAATGGATAGTAATAATAGATGATGAAGCTAGGTGGGGCCACAGCAAGTAGCCCAGAGCCAAGGCATCCAGCTATTATCATCCTAAAGGAACAGCCTAAGTTTGAAGAATCATAAACAAGTAGAGACATGATAAAGATTTACTTAAAAAAGTCATCTGGCAGGCTGGGCATGGTGGCTTATGCCTGTAATTCCAGCACTTTGGGAGGTTGAGGTAGGCAGAATACGAGGTCAGGAGTTCGAGACCAGCCTGACCAACATAGTGAAGCCCTGTCTCTACTAAAAATACAAAAATTAGCTGGGCATGGTGGCATGCGCCTTAGGAGGCGGAGGCAGGAGAATCACTTGAACCCAGGAGGCGGAGGTTGTAGTGAGCTGAGATCACACCACTGCACTCCAGCCTGGGCAACAGAGCAAGACTCTGTCTCA
>NW_016107702.1:532017-583710 GCF_001604975.1 Cebus imitator
AAAAAAAAAAAAAAAAAAAAGAGAGAGAGAGAAAGAAAAAGGAAAAAATCAAGTGGGAAGATGGATGCAAGAAAGAGGAGACTGCATTCATGCAAAGAGAATATTTATCAAGCTTCCATGTTGAGGACATGAGATGTGACATGAAAGGTGACTCTAGTCACTAAATGTTAAGCGTTCAATTGTGGCTCCCTCAAAATTCATATGTGGAGGTCCTAACTCCCAGGACCTCAGAATTTGACCATATTTGGAGATAGGGTCTTTGCAGAAATAATAAAATTAAAATGAGGTCATTAAAGTGGGTCCTAATCCAAGATGATTGTTGTGCTTATTGTAAGGAGAGGAAACGAGCAGAGGGAAAGCCGTGTGAAGATGCAGGGAGAAGACAGCCATCTACATACAAGCCAGGGAGAAAGGCTCGCAACAGATCCTTTCCTCACAACCCTCAGAAAGAACCAACCCTGTGGATACCAGAAGTTTGGACTTCTGGCTTCCAGAAAAAAAAATAAATTTCTATTGTTTAAGCCACCCCACTTTGTGGTACTTTGTTACCATAGCCCCTGCAAACTAATACACTTGGTTGAGAGTGTAGACAGCCAGAAGAGGAAGCTGTGAATAAGTGCATCAGAGAGGAAGGAAAGAAACCAAAACAGGATTAGGTCACTTAGGTTAAGAGCAGAAACATGTCACAAAGCAGAGCGTAGTCACAGCATCAAATTCTGCAGAAAGGTGAAGTAGGAGAATGACTGAAAATGTCAGTCCAGAGGCCTTCAGTGACCTTTGCAGAGCTCTCCCAGTTATGTGGAAGCAGTAGACTTTGGAAAGCTGGGGACATGGAGGCAGCACAGATGGTCTCCTGCAGAAAATCTGGTGATACAATGAGACCTCCTCACTGGAGTAAACTCACCTCCGCTGTCCATGGAAATAATCTGGAGCCAAGCCAGCCAGACCCAGAGTTCTTCCTTCCTCTGTTTTAAAGGTTAAACAGAGCCAGGGTCAATGGCTCATGCATGTAATCCCAGCAACTCAGGAGGCTGAGGTGGGAGGATGGCTTGAGATGAGGAGTTTAGCTCGAGACTAGTCTGGGCAACATAGCGACACTCCCATCCTGAAAAAAAATTAATTTAAATTTAAAAAAAAAAAAACCTAACCAAAAATAAAATTCAATACTTTATTTTTCCCACCCAAAACTTGTTTGAGAAGGATTTCTGGAAGAAAATAATTTTAGCAGTCATTTAACATGTTGGATATTAGGTACAGATACAGATTCTATTCTGTATTGTCAGTTCAGAGGCAAATTGAGATTTGAGGCTTCACAGAGGTAAAGCCTCTGGTGAATCTGGTGATGTACAGAAGAAGACAAACCCAAGAGGAATTTCAGGGATCATTTATAATTTACATCAATAAGCAGAACAGGAAAAAAACCCATTGGAGACTGGAATAGAGAAGTATTAAAACATTTTCTTAGAAAGCCTTGAGTCAAAATTAGTCTTTCTGTAGTAGCAGGAATATGATAAGCCAAACAATCCTAATGTCACAGCTCTATATTATTAGGGGTCAAAATAATCAGGTTTAACTGCCCTAAAACATCAAGTAAAAATAAAAGGAATGAACATTTAGTTAAGTAAACCAATTAGTCAATACAGGTCAGAAACTGCTAAAACTGGGTAAACCTAAAATAAGATTTTATTTTAACCAAAAAGGCCAACTTAGATTACCACCCCAATCTTACAACTATTTTCAACCAACTAAACAATAAATATTTATCAAGACCCTGATAGTTTAAGGTACTGTGAGAAATACAAATGAAATAGCTGATACTTTTTTAAGTCTATTTAGAAATAGAAACCCACAATTATGAAATGGCAAAAGCAATTAATGCAGTTAATAATTCAGTAATTGTTTTAAAAAGAAATAAACATGACAAAAAGTTCATTCTCACTAAATATCAAAGAGAGAATTATATGCCAATTCAAACACCAATGAGATATTTTTCTGTATCAGATTAGAGAGTAAAACAAACAATCCAATTAGAAAAATGGGGAAAAGATAAAGAAAGACATTTCCCCAAAGAAAATATACAGGTGGTGAACAGCCACCTAAGACAGTCAACATCATTTGCCTTTATGAAAAAATTAAAATCACTACATACCTATAAAAATGGTTAAAATAATAACATAATAAAAGATAATTCAACACCAAATGCTGGCAAGATGAAGAGAAATTGGATCATGCATGCATTGCTTGTTGGGAATGTACAATGGTACAGCCGCTCTAGAAAACAGTTTGACAGTTTCTTACAAAACCAAACATGCATTTAGTATATGACCCAGCAACTGTATTCTTGGGTTTTGATCCCAGAGAAATAAAAACGTATGCTCCTGCAAAAATCATTACATTAATATTTATACCAGCTTTATTCATAATAGTAAAACTCTGGGGGGAAAAAAAGTTCTGCAGTGGGTGAATAGTAACACAAACTGTGCAAGATGTTACCACTGAAGGAAGCTGGGTGAAGGGTGCACATGACTTCCCTATGCATTTTTTCAACTTCTTTTGAATCTATAATTATTTAAAAATAAAAAGTTTAAAAAGTAATTTAAAAAAACAAAAAATGTTAATATTTACTAAATATTTTTAAAATGCCAATTCAAAAACAAGATATTTTCCTGTTTCAAATTAACAATTTATGTGGATTTTGGGAGGGTTGGGAGTCATAATGCTAGTAAGTATGGAATAAGAGGTTCTTCCTTGTACTGCTGATTGTGAGACTACAAATGGATAGAACATTTCTGGAAAGCAATCTATCAGCATATATCAAGAGTCTTGAAAATGACTGTACAAGCAGACACCCATTCTGGACACTGTCAATTTCTCTATGTTTTTAGTAATTTTTTTGTTCAGTTTCTTCATTTTTGTTTCAGGCACTGTACTAAACATTAAAAATAGACCAAAGATGAGTAAACATGATTTCTGTACTCAAGAATTTCAGTTTTGTGGTAAATATATCAAAGGTGATTTTTTATAAGAGGTTTTTATAAGTGTCTAAAGTTTCACAGGAGCTTGAAAGTAGCTGTTTCCTCTTTGTCTGCAGACAGTAACATGTCTCAGATAAATGCCAGGATTTTGAGTCAGTTTTGTTGGTGTCAAATAATAAGTAGTTAATAAATAATCTTTTACTTATTAGTGGTATCACTCTGGGAAACGTGTCAGCTCCCTGAACTTCAATGTCTTCTGTAAGATGAGGCTAACTAGCACTTGCCAATGCCACGAGGAATATAAGAATTTATAAAGGACAGGAAGTCCTATATAAATAAAATATTTTAGGACTTACATTCTTTGCTTTAAAATCTATTATATTTTCTCTATTTTTAATTGTCAGAGTTCTTTAGCTCTGCCTTTTCTGATTGATTACCAGCAAATGGACTCTTACCTATAACCTGGAAATTGCTACAGTAGACCTCCTAACAATAGATAAGAGAAGGGCATGCCAAATGCAGGTGAATCAGGTGAAAGTCAAGCAACAAAGCCACCTAAAATAAATTTTATGTAAGGTGGATGCCAAAAACATTAAAATAAAATTCTATTCTGTAATAGTAATCATGTAAGTGCCTTTATCAAGTTGTCTATGAAAACCTGGTTTTTAGCTTTCTGAACTTCAAATATTTTGTTTGCTTTTCATTTATAAAGATTTTTTTGCTCATTAGTAATCATGAACTGTATTCAAATTTATACTTCTAATTCTAGAAGATATATAAACTACCATTTCTTAATGATAAAAATGTTTATATATCTTGCTCTAGTAATTTTACCTCTAGGGATATAGCTAATTAAATAATAAGAGATACAGAAACATATTTGTGCACCAAAATGTTTATTACATTATTTAATAAAATGAAAAATAAGAATCAACCTAAATAATTAGATGAATAGTTAAGAAAGTTTAAAATGAATTTAATAATGACTCTTTAATGAGAGAAGACAATATAAAGCTACAGACAGAATTAAAAAGAAAACAATGCACACAATATGTGCTTTATTTGGTAAATGGTTCCTAAAAATAAAGTTCACAGAAAGAAATTTTTTTTTTTTAGACAGAGCCTCACTCACTTTGTCACCTAGGCTGGAATGCAAGTGCAGTGGTGCGATCTTAGCTCACTGCAACCTCCACCTCCAGGGTTCAAGTGATTCTCATGCCTCAGTCTCCCCAGTAGCTAAGATTATAGGCACATGCCACCATGCCCAGCTAATTTCCTTATATTTTTAGTAGAGACACAGTTTCACCATGTTGGCCAGGCTGGTCTCAAACTCCTGACCTCAAGTGATATGCCCGCCTCAACCTTCTAAAGTTCTGGGAGTATAGGCATGAGCCACTGCACCTGGCCTAGGGAGAATTTTAGAAAGAAAGCTCCATATCAGGAATTGAGAAGCTGGTGTTTTAATTGAGAATATATTTGCACAGAAAAATAGTGACATAAATATTGGTTTACAAAACAAACCAACAAACCAATGTTCTTTAATCTTGCATCAGGAGCTGCCCAACAATTCCAAAAGGTCAGCTAATGCAAAACCATCTGAGGACAGATGAATCAGCCAAACAAGAAGGAAAGGGGAAGGGAAAGTGTCACTCACAGGAGGCCTTTGAGGCAGTGCATAAACCGTGCCTCTCTACTATCCAGAATAGATAGTTGAACAGAACATCCAGAACAGGGTTGATGAAGCAGGACAATGAAGGGCAGCTACTCCTAAGGTGGAGATGATGCTGGAGCACAAATATGTCAAAACAGTCATAGTAGTTACCTCCAGATTGGTGGGATTATGGAAATAAGAAATTATGGAAATATGGAAATTTGACTAAAATTGCCAAATCTTCTAGTACAATTACATTGTTCTGCTGAGCAGGATGAAATCAAGTTGAAAAGTAATCTAGTAGTGAGGTACAGCCCTTACACCAGGAGTGGACAACACAGATCCTCAGATGATGGAAATGAGTGATGAAGGCCTGTGGTTTATGTACAGCTCCATGACGTATGAATGGAGGAAACTGTGTATGCCCACAGGCGAGCCCCATTTCGAGGAGTGCTGCTGATCACCACTCTGTTGTCCTGTGTATAAGGATGTGGTTCAGAACAGCCAAGCCTTCTATTTCAAGAGAAGCCGGAAAGGCAAACTTATCAGTGAAATCCTAATTTTCACATAATGGCTCCATGTATGGAGGGTTGGTTTGGTGTAAACCATCAGTTTTACCTCTGACCTCTGTTAGTGCATCAGGAGAGAGTGAGAAAATTGTAAATGGAATATTTTAGGAATATTATGTTGGGGCCCAGGCTGTAGTGAGTCAGAGCTAGAAAGTAGGGGGCTGGAACGATTTGCTTATTAATTTATTCAATAAAGTTTTATTTAATGTTGGAAAGATGAAGATGAATCAGATATAAATCCTGTTTAGAAGCTTCTATGGGAAGAGATATTACCGTAGCTAATATGTCTTGGCATCTGGCAGGAATTATGGCATACTATGTTGTATCATATATAATCTCATTTAATCATCGTAACTGCAGAAGGTAAGTAGTATTATCCCTGATTTTCCACAAGTGAAAACTGAGTCTTGCTTAGTCACATAGCTAACAACAGAACCAGTATTCCAAATGCCAATCTAATTCCAGAGCCAAGCTATGAACAACCATTGTATATATTGTGGCAGATCAGGGAAGGAAGACATTACTTCCAGCAGCAGAAGCGTTTGTGGATGAAGAGATTTGAGGTTGGAGAGAGCTGTGTTGAGCCAGGTCCAAAACAATTTCTGGCAACCATATGATAAAGGTAAAAGCCAGGGATTGACAAGTAAGAGCTGGTGGACTAGAAATGGTCCATAGACAGAGAGTCATCAAAATAACAAAACCAAACAAAAACCTTAATTATAATTAACTGCCAATATTTCAAAAATCTGGTGAGTTCACATAAGCTTAGATTTCCAGCTATTCCAGAGAATAAGAATGTCTAGTAACAGTGGGCCAACAATCCTGCATAGTAACAACTAGTGAATCTGGCAGAGGCTGTCCAACTTCCAATGGGGTAAAGCTCTCCTCTTCCTGTGCAGCCTGCTTGCCTCATTTATATGAGCTGCTTGGATGCTGCAGATGCCTGAGTCTGAGAACTTTGGTCTGGAAAGTGAGGCAGCAACAGGGAAGAAGGAATAACCTATGGATCAAGGAAGGTGAGAACTGGTAGTCCAGAAATGAAGATTATTTTCAAGTCTGGACCCAGCCAGTCCACTCCTTTGAGGAGGTAAGATTCTAAGGAAAAGGCCATTGGCATTCTGCTCTTCAAGACCTCTGGGTGTTGAAAGAAATTGAATTGGGAGAGAGGGGGAAAACTTGACTCAGGGCTCAACACAGACATGTAAATTTGAAGGAAATGGAGAGTTTAGACGACAGGCAGTAGAAAAGTTAATGTGTCCATTCTGTGACTGACCCAAGATTCTGTTTCCAGGTGACCTCTCTGGCTTGCTATGAGAGGTTCATGGCTGCAGGGGAAAAGTTAGAAAAAAAAAGGAAAACAAGCCAAAATCCAGCCCCTTAAATGCTTCTAATCTTATTTTCACAAAAGCAGGAAGAGTGATCCCTTTACATGCTCTTCAGGCATTGACTGAGGGTCCCAGTCAAGAACCATTCAGTTCTGGGGCCCTTAGGAAAAATGTTTCCTTAGTTTAAAGGAACTTTAGACAGGTTATTACCTTTTCTGAGCCTCAGTTTCCTTGTCATTTAGAAGGTTGAATGGCTTCCACGTTCAGAGGGTAAGGATTAAGAGGGTAAGTGAAGGAATATCAAGTGCATAGCTCAGAGTAGGAAGAAACAAGTGACAATTGTCATGACCGGGGCAAGGCCAAGAACTTTACATAGATGCTGTCTTTACCGTTTTTTGTTGCTAAAACAGAATACTATGGACTGGGTAATATACAAAGAAAAGAAGATTGTTTGGCTCATGATTCTGGAGGTTGGAAAGTCCAAGATTGGGTGACTGCTTCTGGGGAGGACCTTGTCCAGCATCAAACTTGGCGGGGAAGCAGAAGTGGGCATGTGTGAAAAGGGCAAAACATGAGAGGTGGACTTGCTTTATAACAACCTACTCTCACAGAAACTAATCCAATCCTGGGAGAGCAAGAACTCACTCTTCCAAAATGTTCCACCAGAGTGACATTAATTCTTCTTAATAACCTAATCACCTCTTTAAAAACCCACCTCCTGGGCTGGGTGTGCTGACTCATGCCTGTAATCCCAGCACTTAGAGAGGCCAAAGTGGGAGGATCACTTGAGCCCAGAAGTTCAAGACCAGAGAGGGCAACATGGCAAGACCTTGTCTCTACAAAAAATTTAAAAGTTAGTTTGATGTGGTGGTGCGTGTCTGTGGTCCCAGCTACTCAGGAGGCTGAGATAGGAGGATTACTTTAGTCCAGAAGGTTGAAGCTGCAGTGAGCCATGATTGCACCACTCCACTCCTGCCTGGGCAACAGAGCAAGATCTTCTCTCAAAAAAAAAAAAAAAAAAAAAAAGACCCAATTTTTCTACATTGCCACAGTGGCTGTCAAATTTCCAACACATGAATTTTCTCAGAGACATGCACAAATCATAGCAGGTGTTGTCCCTGAATCCTTGCAGTAAGTACATAAGTTAGGATATTATTTTCCTCACTGAAAAAAATGAGGAAATTGAGGTTCAGAAAAAATTAGTAACTAAGATTGCACAATTAGTAAAAAGCAGAGTAGAGAGACTTACTCAAAAACTGCTCACCTGCTCAGCATTCTGGCCATAGGATGACATCTATCTGACATTCTAACGGTAGTCACATCACATTATCAGCTAGAAATGAAAACAGATTCAATTCTATATCCTGCTAAAAGATTGAGGGTCACACTAGCTGTGTGATTCTAGGCAGGTGGCCAAAACCCTCTGAAAGGCAGTTTCCTCACCTATAAATTTTTTTAAAATGTATTTATTGTGAAGATTAAATGAAGTAATGCATTTAAAATACTTAGAGTGCCTTAGAGTTCTAGCAGAGTGCCTAGCTATAGTAATCAGTTAACAGATATTGACCTTAATAAATAGATATTTACTGAGCCTCCACTCTGGGCCTTTTACTATGCAAAGTACCAGGAGTGCAAAGGGAAATGAAACATGTTCCCCAAACTTGTGGAACTCAGAATAGGCCAACTGTATGAGCAGTGGATTTTTAACACAATGAGGAAACTGTTATAATGGAAAAATAGTGTGAACAGGGACTGAATAAGATAAAGATATGGTGAAAAATAGAGGGAAGGGTTCAGGCTCCAACTGTGGAGTGATCTGGATCTGTAAGGAAGAGTAGAATTTTGCAGTAGAGAAGATAGGGAAGACATTCCAGGCAGAAGAAATCACTTGCACAAAGGGAAAGAGGGCAAAAAGTTTTCAAAGTGTCTAGGGGTGGGGAACAGTGGGGAAGATGATCAGGGAATAGTGAACGGTTCAAGTGTAACTGTTGTATGGGTTGTGGGGGCAGTTGTACGGGTTGGGTGATAAAATCAGAAGAGAAAAATTGATTCACACTTTGAAAGGCCTTGTGTGTCTTGTTAAGAAGCGTGACCACTAACTAGTGAGGAGTAAGGAGTGGGTCTTTAAAGGAAGGAAGTTTCATAATCAAATTGTTTTCCATGAGTTATAATGAAGGGAGCCAGCTACAAGCCTGTTGCAATCAATTGTCCAGATGAGAGGTGACAAGAGACTCCAAAACTGGCCACTAATGAATTGAAAATGGGTGGTGAGGAAGAAAGAATACAGGGTGACAAACACAACATGTAAAATCCAAGGTGTGAAAATGGCCTGGTCCCTTCTTCCTTACCACAGCCATCCCAAGAGACCAAAACAAAAACACAGAAAATCTCCTTTAAAAATAATCTCTTTTGTTTGTATGCAAATAGGCCTTGTACAGTGAAAATGCAACTCAAATGCAATGTTTTGTCTCCAGTCCACCACATGCAAAGATCAAATTGGTTTACAAATGCTGTCCTTAAAAATTTCAACTCCTCACATTAAAACTATAGCCAACTAGTGCAAGTTAAGATTGTTTGCAGTCTTAAATAAGATTTGAGTAAAGCTGAAATTAAGACACTTTTCTTCATTTAAAGGACGTATACAGTAGAACATTTAAAAATTAAATACCAATAAATTACCAACATCTGTGATGCTGCTTTTCAGAACTCAAAGTAAATATCTGATTCCAAACTCGTTATATTTTCAATCTTTACTCGTACTTAGGAGCATTAAACCAATATTCAAGACTGTGACTCTGAAAAGGATAGCCTTAAGAGGCTATCCCTTACTCACATTGCTGAAGAATAGAAAGAGTGACATCTTTTTCCACTGGAAAATTTATTTCAGTAATGGCTCTGGGTGGTGGCAGACCCTTCAAATCTTCCAGATAAAGCATGTGATGGAAGCAGTAGGGAGCTACGAAAATTGCAACTCTATGATTCTGCATCACCAACTGGAAAACTACAAGCCCAGCTTAACAAATGCACATTTTAAGGGTTCATGGAAGTGTTACGTGTCTTGCTTTTGGTCATGAAGATGCCACAGGGAAGTAAGTCTTTAAACATGCAGTGCTTCCTCCCCACCTCTGTTGTGAAATGGAAACTTAAAAAAAAAAAACAAAACCACTGAAAAAATCACTGGTTTTGTTTTTTAACAAGTTCAGTCATATTGCCTGTGTTCTATATACCCCAATCTAAATATTTTACTTTATAGTGTACATTTAATTTATACTCAAGTAAATATTTTACATAAGGTGCTTTCACAGATCTTCATGCTTCCCCAAATTTTAAATATGCCGCTATTTGTTAAAATGTGTTAGTTCTGTTATGTATTATATTCCTTTCCCTGCACACGTAGAAAAAAAAATATGGACTTAACCTTCAAGCAACTTTTACATTTAGAATGTTACCTCATTTCATTTCTTCTAACTGAGGTTATAAAGAAAATGACAAATGTCACAGACTTCGTAAAGAAATGACAGTTTCCCAGAATATGTAAACGTACGCACTTAAGCAAACAAGCCACTTAAATTCACAGTCACAGTCTTTCAAATATTGGTTTAATATTCCGAGGTAAGACTAAAGATTGAAAAGATAACAAGTTTGGAATCAGATATTTACTCTGAGTTCTGAAAAGTAAAATCACAGATGTGGGTAATTTATTGGTATTTAAGTTTTAAATGTGCTACCGTATACATTTCATTTGTATTAGAAACATTTTACATAGTTATATTATTTGTTAAATAATACACCATCTTTTGTATAACCTATCAGAAGAAGTCCTAAGATTGTACGATTAGATTGTAAATCCTACTGAATAGCTAGAATACAAAAGTATTAAATTGGAAAGGAAAGTAAATCACTTAGACCATCCTTCCCCCAGGATGTTCTCTATACAGTGTTATCCATGAAAAATGTTTATGCAGACACCTTTATCATTTAAAACATGAAGAGAAGGAGAACAGATATGTCGAGAAACTTATTCCTGAGACAAGAGACTGGGGAAAATTTTTCTTACTTGTGACCTACATAGCCTAGTTAGACTACCTCATGCTTTTAAGATGGTGTTTAATCATGAGGACATGATACATAACTGAAGTTGTAAATGTTGAAAATCACTTGGTGGCAAGCACCTTGTCTTTATTAGATCAGTATAGGTCTCCTGCATTCAACTATAGTCTCTAGGAGGGCAGGGACCACACTTCTTAGCTCACCTTAGATCTCAAGAGCAATCCAGGGCCTTCATTCAGTCAGGGCTAGTTAAGCATTTGTTGATTGAATGAAGGAAATAAAAAAAATCCAGAAATTCCAAATGGTGCAATTACACCTGTGAATTTTAAGGTGTTATTAGAAAATGGGAAACATTACTGAGATTTGAAGATGGATAGGAACAAAGGTAAGCATGAAAATGTCTATATTTGTGTGTTACTAGAGTCAATAGTGATTGCCAATTCCTATGCAGCCCTGACAACACCTCTGAAGCCTTGGCCAACCTCTTCCATGAGGTGTTGGGATACACGACAGGCAGGCAAGGAAGGAGAGGTGCTCCATATGTTTTCTTGCCACTAGATCCTGGTCTTTAGTGTCCATGGGGTGAGCTGTGAGCCCATCAGTTCTCCACACTACAGTCCTTCCCATCAGTTCCCCACACTGCAGTCCTTCTCTGGCTTAGCCTTGCTTCCCTGCCCTGTGGTCCACGTCCCCACTGGTCTCTGTGGCCTGCTCCCACAGGGGATGGACCTTGCTTCCCTTCCCTGTGGTCCAGGTCCTCACTGGCCCCTGTGGCCTGCTCCCATAGGGGATAGACCTTGGTCCACACATTTCTCAGGAGCTCCTGATTCTGGGCATGCCCCAGCACACCTTGACTCCACTCTGCCCTGTCTCCATCAGATCATAGACCTCACTCATATGGGGGATCAGCAACCCTGGATATGGGGTTGCTGATCCCCCACATGCTGTGGTTGTCACTATCCTGAGCTCTACCCAGGAGCTCATCTTCCTCATCTTCCGCATTGCCTATTCTGCTAAAGCAACTGCACATCTGAAGGCTATACGTATCCCCAGTACAATGGTACATTTTCTAAAATGCGTACACCCTAATGCTTACTCTTTTGACAAATTTTCCTGAACCTACCTTTTAATATAAGCAAATTCAGTCTTCAATCCAAATAAATGTATTTTGCTGCTAAAGCCACCATGCGATTTTGAGAGAAAGTGAAGATGGACGGTCTTTTGCATTCACTTGTAGAATCCTGAAAATGCCTCTTGGTGTCCCTTGCCTTTCTGACTTCTCATTTAAAGACATCTAGACAAAAATGTGTCCCTGGGTCCTAGTTTCCGAAATTGATGGAATGCAAGTTAAGAAACAATACACATTGCCTCTTTCTTAGCATGCATTAATGGTAGGTGAGAATTTGCATCATGAGAAAGTAAATAAAAGAAGACTCCCCAGGGCAGCTAGGGAGTCAGAAAAAGCCGAACTATGATGACAGTGGAGTACGTGTTAGAGGTTACGAGAGTAAGGGTCCATCCCTCCCTACCTCGGTAACTCATTGGTATAATATAAATGCTAAGGCTGCAAAATTTTGTCTCAGACAAAGAAAAGTACTCAACTTCTAATGCTTAATTATGTAAAATTTTCTTTTAAAGTACAAGTTAAAACTATTTCACCCCTCAAAGAAACAAGAAACTCATTACATTTCTAAGAATGTTCCTCCAGAAACATGGAACTGAAAGCTATTTGCTAAAATTGATCTGGCCCTTAAAAAACTGGGGCTTTCTTTAATTTATCTAAGGAATTGACATAAAAGCCTAGGGTTCTGCAACAGAAAAATGCAGAAAGTGTCAAAATAGAAGGCAGAAATACAAAATCAGACTTTTCACAACAAGGTACTACGTATAGCATTTGATTCCAAGTGTGCAACGTGGGTAAGTGAACATGTGTACTGTGAAATTGATGCTAATTTTCTTTCCCACTAGTCTAGAAGCCCTCTAAAATGTCACATTAGTGATTTAGTTACTTTACCAGGAATCCAGGTATGTGGTTATTGTGTGTGGTTTTTTTAAATTAACAAACTTTATTTTAAGAACAGTTTTAGATTTTCAAAAAATTCAGCAGATAGTACAAGAATTCCCATCTACTCCCTGTGTGGCATAAAATTGTCCCTATCATTACCATCTTGCATTAGTGTGATGTATTTCTTACCAATTAAATGATTGTTGATTTATTATTAAAGCCTATAATTTACATTAGGGTTCTCTCTTTGGGTTGTATAGTTCTACGGATTTTGACAAATATATATGACATGTATCCACCATTATAGTATCACACAGAATAGCTTCACCGCCCCAAGAATCCCCTGTGCTCTGCCTCTTCACCCTTCCCAACTCGCCCCAACCCCTGGCAACCACTGATCTTTTTACCGTCTCCACAGTTTCGCCTTTTCCAGAATGTTCTATCATTGGATTCATACAGTATGTAGCCTTTTCAGATTGGCTTCTTTCATTAAGCAATATGCATTTAAGTTTTCTCCATGTCTTTTAATGCCTTGATGGCTCATTTCCCTTTATTACCGCATAATATTCCATTGTCTGGGTGTGTCACAGCTTTACCAATTGAGGGGTGTGTTAGTTCCTTCCTGTTTTTGGTGATTATAAATAAAGTGGCTATGAATATTCATGTGTAGGTTTTTGTGTGGATATAAGTCTTTAATTCAATTGAGTAAATATACCTAGAAGTGTGACTGCTGAATCATATGGTAAGAGTATATTTAGTTTTTTAAGACACTACTAAACTATCTCCCGAAGTTGCTTTATCATTTTGCATTCTTACCAGCAATGAATGAGGCTTCTCGTTGCTCCATATCCTCAGCAGCATTTGGTATTGTCAGATTTTAGGATTTTAGCCATTCTAGTAGATATGCAGTGGTATCTTACTGTTTTAATTTGCAATTCTCTAATGGCATATGATGCTGATCTTCTTTTCATATGCTTATTTGCTGTCCATACATCTTCTTTGGTGATATGTTCAGATCTTTTGCTCCTTATTAAATTGGGCTGTTTGTTCTTTTATCTTTGAGTTATAAGAGTTCTTTGCGTATTTTGGATCCAAGTCCTTTATGAGATATATCTTTTGCAAATATTTTTTCCCAATCTGTGGCATGTCCTTGTGTTCATATAATGGTTGATATGTGTTTATGCTTTAAGGAGGAAGGGTTTTAAAAATACAATTTACGGCAGCAGTAAAAATAAAAATTTATTGCAAATGTCTTATGTTCACCCTCAGGTGATGTTAGGGAACTATGGACACCTCAGGGTTTTATTAAAAGGAGAGTGTCAAGTCCTGGGGGCTGAGGCTGACTAGTCTGCTTTATTGGCAATTTTGCAGCAGGGCTGAGAATAAGAAGACAACCCAGTCTTGAGCTCCATCACTTCTAAATTAAGAATAATTCAGGAACTGTGTTTACAGTGAAATCCTGGCCCCTCTCACATAGATTATATTATGTATAGGATATGAATTTCTGTCCATGAATCCAAGTACATAAGAAATCATCACTTTGAAAATGTTCTTTAACTCAACCTAATCCCACCTGGGAGCCTCCATTCTGCCAGTTGAACAAGAGACTGCAACTGGGTCACGCAGGAGTCTCCTTCCTTTCCTGCAGCCCAGTCAGAATTCAAGAATTTCAACTGGTACCTGGAAAATGATGGAAGGGCCTCAAGTCCCTAGCCTGTCCTGGTTGCCGTTGGCACCCTTGGTATCTGAGCCCGTAGTGGTCTGTGAAGTCTGGCAGCTCCCTGCTCCCATGCCACAGTGAGGAATGAGGATATCTACTGAGGCTGGGCCCCCTGAGCCAAGTATGCTGCCTCTATGGGCATAAGCCATCACACCTGAGGTTGCTACCCCCTAGGGAGCACTGCTGGAGGAGTAGTTGGGTTTCTACTGTTCACAGGACCCGTACAACCATCCCCTGCCCTCCCTTCCTCTTGCATTTCAAAAGCACTCTCTCCCTCTTCTTTCACCTCTAGGCCACCTGTATCATCTCTTCCGTGGGTTTTCACAAAAGGAACATCACACGCGGGGGTCAGTTGGTGGGGCGGGGGTGGAAGGTGGAGTGGGAACTAGGGGAGGAACAGTGGGGGGTGGGGAAGGATAATGCAGGGAGAAATGCCACATATAGATGATGGGGGGATGGAGGCAGCAAACCACCTTGCCATGTATGTACCTATGCACCAACCCTGCATGATCTGCACATGCACCCCAGAACCTAAAGTACAAAAAAAAAAAGTCTGGGTAAGCCTTTGACGTTTTATCTCTTCTGCTTTTTTCCTTATACAAATCTCTGCATCAAGAAAGCTGAGAAAACAAACACTGACATTTCAATAAATAATGCTGCTCTAATTATTTGTGGAAACTACTTTATTCTAATTTAAAACTACCATCGGCACTGCCTCCTAGAGTGTTTTAGACTTGACCACTGGCCACAAGAGGCTACTTCCATATAGCAACAAATAGATGGCTGAAATTGGAAAACTCAGCTAAATGTTCAGATGTTTCTAGACTCGCATGGGTTTCTGGCTCTAGCACACGGAGTAGATCTTGAATGTGTGGTCCTCAGGGGACTCTGTCCGGTGAAGTTTGGTGAGGACAACTTCCACCCCCACACACACCAGCTGCCGTGTGTAACCTCTTCCCCTCTGGCTGCTTTTCCTTGCAGCCTTGGCCTCTTCAGACCTTAGAACATCCGAGAATGAGGCAGTGGAGGAAGCAGCCCCACACAGAAAGCAGCTTTCTGAAGTAACCTCATCAACTTCCTCCTCACCAGCAACTTCCTCCTCACCAAACACAGGGAACTGATCTTCTCCATTGGACTCGGCCTCCTGTCAGCCAAGGGCAACACTGTTGACCACCATCACGGTTGGCCCCGCTCCACCCTTGGCTCTGATGACATATGTGGGAGTCAGAGGAATTTTGATTGGCTGACTGCTGGCCTGTCACACAAATAAGATGGAGCAAGGGAGTTGCGATCTGACTTGACATGTGAAAAAAAAAAAAAAAAAAAGCCATGGTCAGCAGCCTCCTGCAACTGCTGAAAGGCTAATTTCGATCTCTAACTCATTAACAAAAGTGAACTCGTCACTGCCTGTTCCGCCCTGAGAGCCTTCTCTGCAAGGAGGTAGGTTAACTAACTCAGGGAGAAGGGTGCTGGCGGCAGAGCTGCCAATGGATTAGGGTCTTAGAGACCATTGACATGAGGGGAAGTTGAGGACACCAGTAGTATTTAGCTGAGAGGAGAGACAATGAAGGAAATTTACAAAATCAGCTTTAACCTATTTGGAGGAGCTTATATAAAAGGATAAAATTATATGTTCTGGTAGTTCTAGAAAACAGGACAGAGACAACTAGATGGTACTTATGGATCTGAGCACTGAGTGGCAGTAGTTTGGGAATTATTTATAAAAAAGACATTTTTCTGTTAACTCTCTTACCAGACATGAATTTCCCAACTTGACATGTAAGAAAGCACAGGCTAGACATGCATCTGTCGTGACATTGAAGGGGTCCTTGCTTGAGTGAGAGACTCGAATGATGACTTTTAAGGTCCCTTGTAGCCCAACAACTCTAGCTAAGTTGGAGAATAAGAGAATTCCATGATACCATATCTCCTCTCACTTCTGCTGCCTGCCTCACCATTCATCTCCCTTCGCTCCTTTTAAAATCCTACTATGTGACAGCATTGGAGGAGGCTGCTCTAAGTAGGAACTGAAATCAGTAGATTAAAGAAGTGCTATGAAAGAGAAAACAATAAAACAACATTTTTTCAAAGCCTACGATTGCCAGGATGTGTGCTAGGCACCATATATATGCCATTCTATTTAATCCTCATGGCATGCCTATGAGATATTTAGTATTACTTCTGTGAGGAAGTCAGGGCTCAGAGAGGTTAAACAACTGCCCCGAGAACACACAGGTATTAAGTAGTGGAGCAGGGTTTGAATACAGGGGTCTCTGTGACTCCAAAGCGCAATGTGACATGTCATTTTTACTGATCTGTTTATGGAAAATCATACTGCTTTCTAATTTATTATTGACATAAAGATTTCTTTCTAAATAAAAGTAAGTTATAAAAATACTGTATAACTAATGGAACAGATTTTACATGGATATGAAGTGGAACTAGTAGCTAGAATTATGAAAGTTTGGAAAATAGTACTCCAAATATTTTGATAGCTAGCCTTTCAATTTAGCCTGTTTATATTTGGACTGCTCAGTACAAGGAAAAGAAGGAAACTTGAAAATTAAGTGAAATATGAGTTACTTCCCCTGTGCTCTGATAGGTGCATAATTGGTCATATGTTACAATAAGAAAATCAAATGGACCCTTTCAAACCACAACAAAAAAAAACTGTGATTGTAAAATCCAGAGGAAAACCCCAGGTGGGACCTATCTGTATGAAGGATGAAGTTTCCAAGGTCTGAACATGGAGTGGCTGAGAGGAAGTGATGACCCTGTGAGTGAAGACCCTAAATCATGGGGGAGCCCTGTGGGTTTGAGAAACCCTGGATGAAAGGTGAAGGATTTTACAGACCTGTTTACAGACCTCTTTAGTGACAGAAGGGAGACCTTTGTGCAAAGGTCAAAGAATTGGGAAAGTCTGAAAAGAAAATAGGAAAGTAATAATGAAGATGAAATAACTACTTAGAATACTCTGCCATGTGATTTGCAGGCAAGATCTCATTTGTTTTTCACAATAATGCAATGAAGAAGTGATTCTGAGTCACGTTTCATAAGTGAGAAGACTGACACTCAAACATGTTCAATACCTGGCCTGGGGCCCCATGGTCAAGCCAGGACTGAACCTTGGACCACCAGTTACTTATTGTAACATATGACCAGTTACCCACCTATCAGTTCCAAACCCAAACTCTTTCCCTTGCACCACACGCTTTTGTGTGGATGAGCCTCCACAACCCCGTCAACAACAAACTGTCACTTTGTTACTTTTAATGTCTCCTGCTTCACAGGACATGGCTAGCTTCGAAGAGATTAGGGGTACATGCCCAGAGGGACTACTTCTCAATTTCTTTGCTCAAGTGCTGCAGATCTCAGAGGCACATAAATGTCCCCCGCATGGAGCAGAGACTTTGCAGTGCCTGATCTGGGCAGGAAACGGAGGCATGCACCTGGGGCAGGATCATACAGAGTGAACCCTGTCCCTGCTGCAGCACTAGGTTTGGAGAAATCTACTGGATATTTACACACCTTTCCCACTTCTGCTTGTGACTTGTGGCCAAACTCAAGAGTACCACCCACTTCCGGGAATAGTGGACTGAGGTAACAGAAACATTCTAGATTCATACAATTGGGGTCAGCTTAGGATCATCTGAAAACGAAGATTGTGTATGTCAATTGCCTTCTAGCAGGACTGGTGGAGAGATGTACTTAATGAATGATTTTAGAAAAGGGCTAGAGGTGAAGCACATGGCCTCTGCCCTCACTCGTTGAAGACTATCTTCTGAAGTCCTATGGAGCTCAGTGCCTGCCACATGGCTGCCCACATTTGAACTGAGCTGAATTTTCACCTATGGGCTTCAAAGGCTGTGTGTACTCTGGGATCTCTGTGAATCTGTCAGGGAAGGTGTCTTTGTCATGTTTGTGGATGGGACTGTCTTTGGGGGTTTCCCCAGGGCTTTACATTCACTCTCCAAGGGTACATTTGTAGTCATTCTCATCAGTGGAAATGCCCACCTGCCGGCAGAAGTTATCTGGAACCAAGCAAGAGCACTGTCGCTGGCTGTGGTGGTGTTTCTCTCTAGTCAGTTCCCCTTTCTGCATTTGAGTTCTCGCGTCAGTCCTGACATTATTTCTCTCTCTACAAGAAGTCTTAGGAGGTATGGGGAGCTCGCAAAGTCTCCTTTTGGCTTATTCTTAATACCTTGCTTCTGTGTTCCTTGGGAATGCTGCTGTATTTATGCATCTGGTCTCTTTTTGGAGCTGCAGTGGACGGGCATTTGTGACAGGTATGTTTTTGGAGGCTCAGATGCCTAGGGAGTGGTGTGAGAAAGCTGCAAGCTGCATCTGGGGCAGAAGTGCTGATGTGCTGATGGCCGGCCAGGGAATGCGTAAAAGGGATTGCAGAGAACATGCTTAAAACCTTTGACCATCAGGTTTGCTTCTCAGATTGACTACATTGGAGGTGGGATATTACAAAAGTGTGTCTCTTCTGGCCAGATTCGTTCATCTGTTTTTGTGAGCTAAGAGACAGAATAGGCAGGAAATAAAGGTGCCACTTACCAAATAACTGGCAGCCGTTCTTGGTCTTGGGGTGCTGGGGTCTCCGAGCAGCCGCTGCTCTAGAAGAAGCAGTCCAAAGATGCCAGCTGGCCCTGTCTGAATCCCCTGTGCCAGTGGGAAATCCAGAGGAGGGGGATTTCCTCCTCTTGCGGCCTCTCTGCAACGGACTTACTTGGCTTTCCTGTTTGACCCTTCCCTTCTCTGGTCCAGAGACCCTTCCCCAATATTTCTTCCCATCCAAATGCCCCATCCCAATATTAGCCCCACTTGGCACCAGAGACCAAGAACTAATTTAAGAAACATTCTTGGGTCAAAAAAGAGCCCAGGCAAGTGATTTAACATACTGTGTTTCACATACTGTGAACATATTTGCATTTGCAAATGGGCTTAAAATATCGCCTCCGTTAATAGTAATTTAAGGTTCTGGAGAGCCAGGTGAAAATAACTTTTGGCAAAGGGAACTTCCTACTCTTCTTAAATTGTAATAATGAAGGAGACAGGCTGTTTATCTTACATGTAACCTCAATCTTGGGACTAAGGCTCTGGACTAAAATGGACTTTATGTGCTCAGACTTGCAGTCCATGTTATGTCTGCTGCTGCAGATACCATTAATAGTATTTCTATGAGCCACTCTGTGTATAATGGGAGCTTTTATAAATCTCTATTTATGTATTCCTAATATACTTACTAAGTGCTTGCTATGTTCCAAGTACTAGAGATTTAACAGGGAGCATAAAAGACATAAGGTGAAGCTATACTTTTGGTTTCTAGCCTAGTGGGGAAATCATATTAGATTAATCACACTAGACATGACTATGTAGCAATGGTAACTTAAAGAGAAGGAAATTGTTCTGTGTGACTGTGTTAGCTGATTAATTACTAAGTCTTTGCATTTGATATTTTGGTTAGTCTATTATTCTTGGATTTCATGTGCCCCCTTCCTGGGTGGAGGTGAGGATGGCATTTTATGGAGTTGAGGCTAGGGTGGGTGGAGAGAAAACATGAAAGATGAAGAGATGAGCCAAGCCAGATTCTTCGGGAGAAAATCAAGGTTCAAATACCATGTTTCAAAAATCGGATTGAGGTGGGAGTTGAGGTTAGGGGTCCGTAGGTCAGGAGATTGAAGCTTCAAAGAGATAAAACTAGAGCAAAAGCAAGCAGGGAGGGTGGTGGAGTGGTCCCTGGGCAGTTCTCCAGAGTCCATTCTAGTGTGGGCAATCCACCTTTCATGGCCAGGCAGGTAAGAGTATTTGTGAGGTGGGAGAAAGGATAGGGCCATATACTGAGCACACAGCCCTTTATGGGCCCCTATCTCTCTTCTCATCTCCTGTACAGTGTTGTTTCTGAACTGTATATTGGCTTACACTCGGGCTGAGGTTTGAGAAATAGGCGCCATTTTGAACATGTGTGGAGGAAGAAAAGTGTGTCTTCAGCACTTTCCGTCTCCCCATCACTGCCCTGAGACCTCAACACTGGGAAGTATCGCATTCCCTATTAGTCTTCCTTTATTCGTGGATGGCTGAAATTCCTTTCTGAGTTCCATTTCCTATTTAGAGAAATTAACTTGAACCTAATTTCTAATAGCTTAAAAAAAATCTCCCTTCCAGCTAGCATTTGCATTTTAACAGGGGCTTTCAAAAAATGCCTTAGCCCAAGGAATGAGTAATGTGGGAATTCCAAGCAGCAGGGTAGGCCTGGTGCGTGGAACAGAGAAGGCCCCTCAGGTTGTGTCCTTGAAACACTGGCTTCCTCTCTTCGACCTTGATGCTGTCTCTGAGAAAACAAGAATCGGGCTACCTTAGGGGGCCAGGATGGACATGGCTCCCTTTCAGTGAGTTCTGTGAGCCTCATTCCTGCGAGGCAGAGCCTTCGAGTGGAAGAGCACAGACTAGGAGAAGCACCTGAGAAACTTTGCATGATCCTTACCTTTTTGGCCAAAAGGAAACAAACAAACAAAAAAATCATTTACAAATTCATCAATAGTTTGAAAAGGGGGTGCTCCTTGACTCAGAAAGTCTTGATTCCAGATACAACTAGGAGAACCAGGTGTATGTCTTATACACAAATTTGCTCTTGGGGGACTGGAAAAGCTAAATGCTATTGCCATGCTATGCCCCTTCTTCTAGGCCAGTGAGGGTAACGTACTCTTCATTTTAATGCTTCAGCTCCCTACAATATTGGAAAGTGGATAAAAGCACCCTCTGCTCCTTCTTAATCTGGATAGACATTTCTTCTCTGTACCTATGCACCCTTGTCTATGTAGAAACACTGTGCTCCCAAATGACTGTCGGAAAGAATAACTCATGAAAGAAAACAAGCATTAGATCAGGAAATTCTCCACAAATGGGGGATAAGGGGGACTTGCTCCAAGGAGAGACTGGAAACCAAATCAGACATGCAATCCAGCCTGAGCTAGAAGGAGACGTGGCTGGTGGGAGCTTGAGGAAAACAGAGCTCAGGACAGAGGATGTCTCCAACTCCAGTCATCTCCTCTGTCCACCAGACGCCAGGAAGTGTTCATATTCCATCGAGGCAGCCCTCACACCCATCCCTTCCTCATCATGTGCACTGCCCCTTTATTGCTTCAGGTTTGCCATCTCAAATCTATAAGCCTATAATGCCGGCTTTCTTGATGACCCTGATACCAGCCCTCACCTCTTGACAGGCTTATTTTCTTTAAGCTGTCATTACATCATTTTTCTGCTCCTAAATTATTAATTCCAAACTTTCAATTTTCTGTTAAATTAAATATAAATTCCTTATTTGACTTTCCGTATCCTATTAAGCTATTTTGATCTCCTTGCTCTATTTACAGAAACTAATTTCCCATTATTTGTCCAAAGTCAACTTCTGCTGTAGTCCAGTCAGTTTTTCTTATTGTCCTATAAAAATTCCATGGTCACTCCTCCATTTCCATGTGTCCTTAAAAATTGTTATGTTTGATTGTGTCTCAGAAAGTTGCTAAAGAATGCTATACCAATGAAAATCATCGAACATAGGGCCATGCTTGATATTTTTACGTTTGTGCATGTATGCATGTATCAATTATACGGTTGAAATATTTGTCCAGTGAAACTCAATCAGCCCTAAAGTGATTCTTTAGGAAGCAGCAGCTCTTTGAGGCCCATTAAACAGATGATTCGGATGCAGGTTATAAATTATCAGGAGCCTGTCTTGGGAAGAATTATGCAAACCTTGCAAAGCCTTTCAAGGACAGAGGCCGATAGCTACCACATTGAGTTCTAGGAAATTAACAATTGTTAATGTTTTTTTTGTTTGTTTGTTTTGTTTTGTTTTTTTACAAAAAAGACAGCAATTCTCAGAGAAAGACTGTTAAACAGTGTGGTGGCTCAGGCCCTCATGAGTGGGAGTATCAGAATGAGTGGACTGATTTACTTAGAGCCAATACTGGGTGGAGCCTCAACTGCTATAACAGAAACCGACCCTTGCAAGTACTAACATGCCTGGCTCACTTTGTTCCCGCTACCAGACTACACTTCTGAGACTAAGTCTGAATCACCTGTCAAAGATCAGTTCAAATATTACCACCTTTACACAACCCTTCCAAGCTATAGGAGTGCTTGCTATTCTCCATGTCTTCTGAAGCCCTGGATCACTTGTAGCCAGCTCAGCAGACTCTACACAGACAGGGATCTTTTAAATGTACCATGTTGTCTACTATGTTAAAAATGAGAGGAACTAACTCAGGGTGAGAGAGATGAAGTGTCCGTGTGTTCTCCTTTATTTCTCTTTATTCCTGGAAGTGTAATGAGAATCTTAGAGGTGAACTGAAAAGTTATGGAGTTCAACCACCCACTCAATTCAAGATTCTCCTGTCTCTTCTGTGTGATTATCCTCACTTTGGTTTGAATGGTACTGGTGAAGGGAGCTTATCACCTCATAAGAAAATCTATTCATTGGTTGTAGCTCCCTATTAAAAGTTTTCCGTCATCTGGAGCTGAAATCTGGCTCCCTGTGACTTCTAATTATTAGAACTACTTGCCCTTCAGCAACAGTGTATGTATCCTCCCATGGAAGGGCATTTAATATTTGCAGACGGCCAGCATGAACTTGCAATATTTTTAAGCATCTTCAGGTTCATTACTCTAGTCCTTTTAGTTGTTCTTTGTTTGACGTAATTTCCTTATTCACTAGTGAACCTTGCTGCCCTTCCCCTCGATAAACTGAATTTGTCAGTGTCATTCAAGTATAACTGACCTCGCTGAACGTGATACCACAAGCGATGTGGTCTGATTAGCACAGAGTTCAGTGAATGAATTCTACACTAGAATTAGATGAAATTTTAGTTAGCCATGCCACACTAACATTTATGTGATTTTTGTGTTTACTATGGGTAGACTATTTCTCCTGTATCTGCTTCTTCGTCTTACACAGTTGTTATTTCAAAACTTAAGTCCAGATTCTTACACTTACCCTCAGGGGACCCATCATGTTAGTATTAGTCTCTCTTTTCAGGCTTTATGAATATTAATTCAGCTAACCAAGTTTTGAGCTATCTGTCTCGTTTTGTGCCATCTGCACAGCAGTTTAATTTCTGTTGCTTTTATTACTAGTTTTACTAAATATGTGAAAGTGAAATAGTAAAACGCTGAGTCCTGTAGCATCCACTGTGGGATCAGTCTTTTAGACAAGAATGATTCTTGACACTCAGTTGCTAAGTCAAATGAATAAATGAATAAATCAATCAATACTTTGTCTTCATTTCCCCTATTTATCTATCATCATATCCTGTTAATTATAATTCTAAATATTTCTTGATCTATCCACTTTCCCCCTACTTCTGCTGCTACTATCCCAGACCAAAAAGCCATCTTCTTGAAAGAAGATGCTACACAGAAACCATGGTCATTTTTTCAAAATGCAAATCTGATGATGTCACTCTCAGCTCTAATTTCTTCTGTGGTACACATATAAAGACCAAAATCTTCAACTGACCCATAAGACAAGTGTGCTCTGGCCCCTGCTCACCTCTTCAGCCTTGTCTTCCATCTGTCTCTTCATTTTGGCCACAGAGACCTCCTCATACCTTCTCTCCTGTGCCTTCCTGCCTCAGTGCCTTTGCATATGCTGTTACCCTTGCCTAGCATTCTCCTGTCAACTCCCCAGGCCTTCACCTACTTAGCACCTACCTATTCAATCTGTTCTGTTTCCCCATTGGTACATTACAAACTGCCGCCAAACTTAGCAGATTAGAACAATGAATCCTTTACCCTCTCTCACAATGTTTGGGGTCAGGAATTTCAGCAGGCCTTGGCTGATTTTTCTGTTCCTTATTAATTTTTCTGTGCCATCAACTGATATCACCTGATGTTATTAAGCTGACGGATGGGCTGATCTGGAGATGCACTGTCTAGTTCGGTAGCCACCGATCGTTTGAAATGAGGTTAGTTCTCATTGAGATGTGCTGTAACTATAAACCACCCACATGATTCTTGAAGATTTTGTATCCCCCTCAAAAAATTTAAAATATCCATTAATAATTTTTATTCTGATTACATGTTGAAATTATAATATTTCAGATATATTAGATCAAACAAAATGTTATTAAAATTAATGTTACCTATTTCTTTTTAATTTCTTTAATGTGACTAGTAGAAATTTTCAAATTATATCTGTGGCTTGTAATTGTGGCTTGTATTATATTCTAATTGGACAGTGCTGATCCAGAGCATGGGTCAAGCAGTTTTTTCCTATGAAAGGCCACATAGAAAATGTTTTCAGCTTTGCAGGCCATGTGGTCTCATCATAACTGTTCGATTCTGCCATTGTAGTACATAAGTAGCCATAGATAATAATTTACAATAGACATGGCTGTGTTCCAGTACAACTATTAATAAAAATGGGTGGTAGCCAGATTTGGCCTGTAGGCTGTAATTTGCTGACCCCTGATCTAGAAGATCCAAGATTTTATTCATATGTCTCGTGACTTGGCAGAGATGGCTGGAAGGCTCAGCTGGGACCATTGACCCAAACCACTACACATGCCTCACCAGCATCATGGCCTCAAGGTAATGGGCCATCTTACATGGTGGCTCAGAACTCCAGAAAATGTACTCCAAGACAGACAGGTAGAAGCTGCAAGGCTTCTTATGACTAGCTCTCGAAGAATATCACTTGTACTCCATTCTACGGTCAAACAAGTCACTTAGGCTACCCCAGATTCAAGGAGAAGAAATCAGACTCCATCTCTTCATGGGAGGAAGAGTAGCCAAGAATATGTGTTTATCTTTAATCTACCATATCATTCTTCAAATCTCAGTTTAGGCTGGTCCTGTTATAGGCTGTCAAAGTACCACAAACGTCTCTTTTGTAGCACTTGTCATAGCTAGCTTTACATTTCTTTGTGTGATTACTTGATCACTATCTTGCTTTTCTACTAAACTGAGGCAACCACATGAAGAGGAACTATTTCTGGTTTTGTTCATTATATTCCTAGCACCAAATGCAATGCCTGGTTCAATAAATATTTATGGAAGAAACGAATGAATGAATGAAGCAATAACCAATGAATGAATGAGTAATAACTGTATCAAGATTAATCCCACGTTTCTCCATATTGCTCTCAAGTATATCATGAGATACTCTGTCTGAAGCCTTGTCAAAATTCAGATACATTTGATTCCCAGTAACCTTCTTATTTGGAAGTTCAGAAACTTTATAAAAAAGGAAATAAGTCTATCCTACTCCTCCCAGTATCTCAAAGGTAGTAATAGCTGCTGCAAACATATAGCTTCAGGTCCTGGTGCTCTGAGAAGTAACGCAGCACAGCATGTCACACCCAGAGGCAAGCCAAGGCCCCAGGCAGCTGGTGTTGGACCGAACTACACCCTTCTCTCACCGAGCTGATGATGTGCTAGTCCAGCAGGCCTGGCTTGTCCAACCACAAGTATGAACTGGCAGAAGGCAGTGAGCTGGGCCCTGACTACTGCTTGGCTGAAGCCAACCTAATTCTTCCTCCACAGAGGCTGTGGTGTCCCCTGCTTTGCGCAGGGCAAGAACTCTTGTATGCCTTAGGAGAAGCCAAGGACTATCTACCGCCTTCCACACTGGCTCTGGAGCCTGCCTTGTAGTTATTTGTGGACACTCTTTACACCCCCTCAACCTCTAGAATAAGTCTGACACTGAGTAGACGTAGCAAACGTTTGCCTTGAAGACTACCTCAATAAATAACCTTCTGAGGCACCAACAAACTTCTCAGCATTTTTCCTGATACTCCAGTTACCACTAATATTTTAGACAAGGTTGTGAAATAAGCAATCTTTTTCCTTGTTGCTCTCCAACGTCTACCGCGGGCCCCTCCTCTCACTTCCCGTTTCATCCTCTCTGCACTCCCCTGTCCCACCCCATTTCTGGCTGCCACCACCCACCTCTCCTCA
The DNA here is from genome assembly GCF_001604975.1 of Cebus imitator. Taxonomy (NCBI): domain Eukaryota; kingdom Metazoa; phylum Chordata; class Mammalia; order Primates; family Cebidae; genus Cebus; species Cebus imitator. The sequence continues at coordinate 558,271 of NW_016107702.1, forward strand.
TCCTGCCTTTTGCCTGAATAAGAGCCCACATGCTCTTTCAGACCTCAGACACAAAGACACCCTTTCTCTGTTCCTTCTTTTTCTGCCCAAGTAGTCATATTTCCCCAGAGCTCTTCTAGGTGTGGCTTAGATGGAGCACTGTAGTGTGCACCTAAAACCTAAGCCCAGGCTGGGAAGCTGATGCCTGTCCAGCTTAGAGCAGGGAAGAGATCTCTGTACCTGGCGCACAGTGGGTATTCAAGCAGTGTTTGCGAAATGAACAGCAGCTCAGGAAAGAATCTCTCTTGATGCAAAGGGATGCTTTTGGGCCCCTTTTCTGCCCTCCCCAGTCTGTCTCTCTGAGTGTCCTCTCGATTCCAGGAGCCACCATCACACCTGGCCCTGGGCTGTGCTGCTCCCCTGTGTCCCCAAGGCTGGATAGCTCAGAGTCCTTTCTGCCAACTCCCATGGCAGAGGAAAAGCTGGTTGGCATTTTTAAAGGAGCTACACCAGTGTGAAAGAAACACAGTGAGGCTGCATGGGTTTAAATCTCAGCTGTACGGTTTACTAGCTGGATGGCCTAGGTCAAGTACTGTGACCTCTCTGAGACTCCATTCTTCCATCTATAACATGGGGACAAATAACCTCACCCTGTTGTGAGCAGTAACAGTACGATTAATCATTTAGTACATCTTACTCACGTTCTCTGATGGGCCGGACATATAAAGTAAGTGAAAGTGGATTATGGCAGGTCCTCTTCTTGGTTTCTGGAATGTGCCTCCAGATGTTACATGGAGGCTCCTCTTTTTAAGTTTCTGACTAGTTCACCCACCTCATAGACCTTCTTCTGTGCTTAGCTGACAGAAATCTCCTCTCAGAGAATCCCCCCACAAATTCGTAGGTTCTTTCCTCTCCCATTCCCCATTTTGCTCTCTCCCTCCAAAGGCAAGAGTTTCCACTTTCCAGGCCCACTGGAGAAAGTTCTGGCTTCTGGTTGTGTTGGGGTTTCATTCCAGAGGGAGTGGGGACATTTCTACTCTTCTTCACAGCCAATGACATTGGAGAGACTGGCTTTCTAACCCAGCCCACACCCTCACACATATACATCATGGCTAGAGTGGAGAGAAATTCTTCATATGGGGCATGTATACTTCATAAAAGAAAATCATGTAATCTTGAGTATTTTAGCATCCTATTGCAACAGGGTCACTGATAAACTAAGCGTCCAGAGTGTTTTCTAGGATGGTGTGTGGTCTCCAAATTAACATTAGTGAAGCTTACTGGAAGGAAATCCAGGATTTTGAGGAGAGAAGTGATTGCCGTCGCCAAATCCTTGAAGGATTTTGGCCAGAACTGTGTTAGGCTTACTCTGGGTAGCTTCAGAGGACAAAACCAGTATTGGCGGAAGGAAGATAAGGAGAAACAGCTTCTAACCCAGGGGAAGTGAGAGTTTGCAAACCGGGAAGTCAAAAATGGTCCTGATTCCTTGTGAGGGTCAGGGCTTCTCCTCACTGTGTGAATTACAGGGGCCATTTGTCAAAGATTCCTCAGAGCAATACTGATTTCATGAAATTATTTGAACGGTGATTTTTTAAATTTATAGTAAACTATAATTTGATTTGTGTCCCTGTTTGACATGCCACCCCAGAAAAAAATTATCTTTGTTTAGGTCAAACATAATGGTCTTTGGTTTGCAAACGATGAGAGATTCCTATATTAAGTAGGAGTTCAGATTCAAAGGGCCCTCAATTTTCTGTTTGTTTTTGTTTTTTAATAGAAGCCAGCCTAATGAGTAGGAAGTGTTTCTCACTGTCATTTTATAATGAATTTTTAAATTTTGAGTATGACCATCTTTTCAAATGTATTAGTTATTTCCACTTCTAAATGCTATCTGCACATTTGTTTTGACCGCTTTTAATTTGGGTCTTTGGCCTTTTTCTTATTTTTCTTATTGATTTGTAGAGGGTCTTTTATACATAGAAAATTAATGCTTTGTGACTAGTTGCAAATACTTTCAGTTGCTGAAATGCACAGTAGGTGTTTCATGTATGAGCTGAATGGCTGGTTCCTGATTGCTCTCTCCTTCCCTTCCAGCCAACAGATTTCAGAGTTTGGGCATTACCTGTTGAGCCAAAGCTGACATCACACAAGGGTAGAGCCTGAGAACAGAATTCTCTATCTGATTCCTATGAACTTCCTTATACTAAATCACCAACAGCAACCTACGTATCATAGAATATGAGTTGAACAAGTGTTGGCAAGGATGTGGAGAAATTGGAGGTCTTGTTCTAGTTGTTGAAGGGAATGTAAAGTGATGCAGCTACTATGAAAAATAGTGTAGCAGTTCCTCAGGAAATTAAAAATAAAATGACCACATGATCTAGCAATTCCCTTTCTGGATATATGCCCAAAAGAACTGAAAGCAAGGTCTTAAAGAGTTGTTGGTACACCCTTGTTCATAGAAGCAATATGTGCAATAGCCAAAAGGTGGAAGCAACTCAGTGTTCATCAACAGATGAATGGATAAACAAAATGTAGTATGTAGTATATACATACAGTGGAATATCATTTAGTCTAAGAAAGAAAGAAAATTCAAACACATGCTACAATGTGGATGGCCCTTGAATACATTATACTAAGTGAAATAAACCAGTCACAAAAAGATAAATACTGTATGAGTCTACTTGTACCCCAAGCAGTCAAATTCATGGAAACAGAAGGTGGAATGGCAGTTGTCAAGAGCTGAGAGGAGGAGAGAATGGGGAGTTATTGTTTAACAGGTATAGAGATTTAACAGGTATAGAGACTTAAGTCTTACAAGATGAAAAGGGTTCTGGAGATGGATATAGTGATAACTGCACAGCAATATGAATGTATTTGATACCACTGTACACTCAAAAGGTCAAGATAGCAAATTTTATGTGTATTTACCACAACTAATAGTAATTTCTAAAACTTATATGATGTAATTTCACCCTTCCCTATTGTTAAAGATTACAAATTAGAAAACATGTTAACAAAAGGCACATGAAAATAAGCGCTCTTGTGTTGATCAGAACATAAACATATTATCTCAGGGGAGAACAATTTGCAACTATTCTTTGGCCCTTTGGTCAAGCAATTCTACTTATAGGAATATAGCTTACTCCCACCTATGTGATATGGCATATAATCAAGATTTTCCATTGCAACAAAAGTTTGGAAACAATCTTAGTATCTATCAGTAGCGGTCTGGAAATATATTATTGTCATCCAATGGAATACAATAGACTAATATGCAACTGTAAGCATGAGGATACATGCTGATACAGAATAATCTCCAAGGTGATCATATGTGTGCAAAACTGTATATAGTATGCTACCATTTGTGCTTAAAAAGAAAGTGAAAACAGAATATGGATCTATCTTTTTGTTTAGTTTTGTCTAAAGTAGCTTTAAGTAGAGGCAAGAAACTGGTGTAACAATGATCAGGCCAGTTACATCTATGGAAGAAAACTAGGCAGCTAGGGGACAAGGCTGGGAGGAAGACCTGCTTTCCATTATTTATCACCTTTACCTTTCAAATTTAGTACCATGTACAGGTATGATCTATTCAAAAATATTTATTAAAAAAAGAAAAGGTATAGTCTAGAAGGAAACAAAACGTAACAGATGCTTCTAGCTCAGTGCCCTGCACTGGGTGCAGTGAGAGCAGGGAGGAAAGAAACACAAATGGCTTCTAAACAACACCATCTGGGGAATAAATTTCTGCTACTGGATCAAGAATAGTTGTGCATCTTTTCCTGGAAAGAACTGATTTGTTTTTACCAACAGAGCTATGAATTAGTGGACAGACATGTGAATTAATTCACTGGTTAGGCTTTCCTTTTTACATTGGCTGTTAGAAAGCTATAAGCCAAACTTATGTCCCACTCAGTGCAAATTGGGTAGATTTCTAGGGCAACCGTTTAGCACTGGCCTCTTCTTGGCTTCATCACATGGATTAAGTTAATTGCTCTCAAAGTGTGGTCCTTATGTTGTTAAACATAAACATTCATGGGTTTCATCCCAACCTACTAAGCCAGACTTTCTGTGGATGAGGCCCAGGAAACTCTCCAGGTGATTTTTACTCACATTAAAGTTTGAGAACCACAGGAAAACAAAAGGAAGGCTGATTTCTAAGCACAAATACAACACTCACCGATTGCCCCATTATGCCTGTGTGTTGGTCAAGATAGATAATGCTAGCTACTGCAATAATCAATCCCCAAAAGTTTATTTTTTTGCTAATATTGCAATCCAATGTAGATCAGTTGTCAGAAAGGTGTAGAGAGCTGCTTTACTAGTTTATGCAGCAAACCAGGTCCCTTCCATTGTAAGACTTTACTATTTTCTAGGCCCTTGTACTTTTCCTCTGGATCACCTGCTGCTAAGAGGGCAGGAAAGAGAGGAAAGAGGGAGACTTTAGCAGCCAGATACGGAAGAAATGTCTTTTCTGCCCACAATTCCATTGGCAAGAAGCCAATCTCATGGCCTATCTAACTGCAGGGGAGGCTGCGAAATGTGACCTATTTATGGAGCTGAGAGCAAAAGGAAATGGCTTTGATGAACCCCTAGCATTATCTCTGCACACCCATGAACCCAAGTGAATCCCACGCTCCACTTCCAGGTCACGTTTTGGTGAACATCGGTTTTCAGTTTCCTTTTCTAATCAAATTTTATCTTTTCTTTTTTGACTCTAGCACTATGGGACTGAGTACCATTCTCTTTGCGTTGGCCCTCCTGATCTTTGGTAAGAAACTTTCAGCTTTGTTAAGTCCTGGAATCCTTTCACTGTCTCCTGATGAATCTGACCACTGCAAGCCCAGGGCTGACTTGGTGGGTTTTACTCACTTTCTACTGAGCGTCGTACAAGACCACATGCAAAAAAGACTTTCCTGGAGAAGAAGGAAGTGTTATGATTGAAAGCAGTTGATGGCAGGCAGGCCCAGCCTGGGATGGAGCCCTCCCCCGTGTGCTTCCTCCTCCTCCGCAGTCTCACATCAGTGAGCCTAGATTCTCAGAGTAGGGTAGTTTGGCCCATCCCATGGGGCTGGGGGAAGGCTGCTGCACTGAGGCCCCTGAGACTTGACTCTTCTGCTCCACACATATTCTCTTCTGGTCTTTTCTGACCCTGTTTCTAGCATTGCCAGGCTCCTAGGAAACAACTAATGGGATTCCAAAAGTCTCCCTTCACACGGAGCATTGGTTTTCATGTCCCTGCCTTCCCTACCCTCTCCCACGCCCTTCCCTACAGCCCATGCACTTAGATCATGGTTGCCAGTGCTTACTGACAACTACGGATTGTCAGCTAATTGCATCAGCTGATTTACAGTGGAGCTAATGAAGCTGAAGCTTCAGAGCCCCACATTTGTACAACCCTTTCTAAATCCCCCTCAAGACCCTCTGAAGGGCCCCCTAGCAGTGTGGTCACATGTCTTATGCTTTGGTAAAATTTGGATAAGTAAGATATTCTAACCACAATAAGTTACGACTGCTGTCTCCTTCCTCTGCGACTTTTCCCTCCATCCCGTTCTCCTGCCGTCTGGTGGTGTTAGCAGTCAGGGGCATTTTGTATTTGAATTCTACATTCTTTTTCTTAACTATCCACCACCTCCCTTTAAAATTTTAATAGCATCCAGCCTCAGAAAACTCAGATCTTCCCTGTTTGCTGCTTCACTTTGAGTTTCAGTTTCTTCATCTGTAAACGGAGGTTGGCTGCGGTCCCTGCCATGTGTCCTATGACTCAGTGTCTTGTAGTTATTCCTGGCCCACCCCTTCCTGCTGCTCCTTCTCTCCACCTGCAGGCCTGAGAGGGAAGCCACCCAGTCAGGGAGGTGAACTGAACCTGAAGTTTGGCTACAGCATCCACAGGCCACCAGTCATGAGTTCACCTTCTCCAAATGGCCACACACCAGGGCCTTGGCCACTGTCCCCATGTCTGCTGTGATTGATGAGGAGTCAGGGTACTACAAAGAGATACTCCCTCAGATCTATATTGGCTGGGATTGGCCTTTTGGGACTTCTGTTTTCTGCTGAGCACCTTGAGTTTGTGGAGTCCTAGAGCGTGAGGCCTGTAGATATGCCAGCTGATCACTGACTTAGGTAACATCAGCAGCTTCCAACCCCCAGGGCCCATGACCTGCCACCTTAGCTCCTGGGGAGGTGGGAGATATGTGTGTGTCAGAGAGCAAGGGAAGAAGACAAGACTCTGGAAAACATCCAGCAAGATTCCCTTCCCACCCCACCCCTTATTTATTTATTTATTATTTTTTTGAGACAGCATCTTTGTCACCCAAGCTGGAGTACAGTGTCACAATCACAGCTCACTGTGGCCTCGATTACCTGGATTCAAGCGATTCTCCCCAAGTGCTGGAATTATATGCATGAGCCATCGCACATGAATCATTTTATTTATTTCATAAACGCACATACAGTCATGAGTCATTTAGCAACAGGGGTATGTTCTGAGAAACACATTGTTAGGCAATTTTGTCATTGTGTGATCATCATAGAGTGTCTGTACACAAAACTAGATGGCGTAGCCTGCTCCGTACCTAGGCTGCATGGCACAGCCAGTTTCTCTTCTACAAGCCTGCAGAGCATGTTACTGTGCTGAATGTCATAGGCAGTTGTAACACAATGGTAAGTATTTGCATATCTGGACATATCTAAGCATAGAAAAGATACAGTAAAAATATGGTGTTATAATCTTATGGGACCACCACTGAATATGACTAAAATGTGGCCGTGCAGTACATGACTGTATATATGTGTATATATATACATATATAGAGAGAGAGCCCTTACTGTATGCTTGGTACTGTTCTAAGTACCTTATGAATATTAACTCATTTAGGCCTCACAATAATTTTCTGCTTTAGGTCTTGTTATTATTTCCCATTTTAAGATGTGGACACTAAAGCCCAAAGAGGTTAAGCAATTTACCCAAGATCAACACAGCTCCTAAGTGGCAGAGCTTGGATTCACACTTAGCAGTGTAGATTTGGTATTTGTTCACTTGACTCCTCTCCTACTCTTGTGGTAAACGATGCATAAGCGGTAAGACTTCTTCCATGGGGCCTGAAAACTTTGGTGGGTAATATAGCTTCTGCCTCATCCATGTTCTTCCAGCGCATCCTCCCCATCACCTACACCTAGCAGTGACACCTCAGTTGACTCAAAAGCTTAGGCCCAAGCCCTTCTCATCACAGTGACCAGACCACCTCTTATGATCTGGGAGAGAAAGAATAAAAATGCCCTAGAAAAAAATTTCCAGAAAACACTAACCTGGAACACTGTTTCTCACCAAATTTTCTGACTCTTCACACTGAAAATGAGAAAGTAGAGCTGAGACACTCTATCAAAACTGAGATCAGGTGTCACTTTTGCCTGTCACTTGCCTCTGATACTTCTTAGAAACTTCTTAGCTCCTGAGAATAGAGTTATCAATATTGAAAGCAACAACCCCAAATGGTAACTGTTTAAGTTTTATTGTGGTGAGAAAATAAGTGACTATATTTTTAGCTGTACAAATTTAAAGTGGAATAGAAAGCCTATGACAGATTAGAAAACGACATTGCCAATAATTAACACATGATGAAAAGCAACAGCAAATTAGATTCTATTCTTCTTTAAAGAAAGGAAAAAATCAGTTTGAATTCTATCCGCCTTTCTTCTCAGAGCACAACTCTATCTGCTTACTTGGCTGGTGAACAGTGACCTAGCCACAGGGCAGGCATCCAAAGGGAGACAGGAGCTACAATTGGCTCAGATAATCCACCCCCAAAATGTAGAGCTAAGTAATTCATTTGATGGCATAGAAATAGCAGTACAGTGAAATAATTCTAATTCACCTTTTCCTCCCTTATATTTTGTGTCCTCTGTCACAGGAATTTGACACAGTAATATTTACTACCCCTGCTCTTGAGGCTAAAATTGGATGAGAGTTTAAGCCTGAAATGGGCACCCGTGGTCTTGCAGAATTAGGTTACAATTTGTGCATTGTATTTATAAAGCGAAAGGAATTTCTAGTGCCACTTGCAGAGGCACCTCTAAGTGTCAAGCTCTGTTTGCCGCTGTCCTGGTACTTCCATCACACTTTTAGGCAGGAGTCAGAGAGGTTTTTGAAAAATCAGTAGCTCCCACATCAAGAGGAAGTGTCTTTCCACTTTGGCTTTTGGTAACTACTCTCTTTTTGTCTGAGGGTTTTCTGGGTCCTAAGCCTTCTCACTTCTCTTGAACAACACCTCTAGTTCTTCAGTTTAATTTTTTTTTTCTTTTTTTTGAGATGGAGTCTCACTCTGTAGCCTAGGCTGAAGTGCAATGGCACGATCTTGGCTCACTGCAACCTCCAACTCCCAGGTGCAAGCAATTCTCCTGCCTCAGCCTCCCGAGTAGCTGGGATTGCAGGTGCCCGTCACCAAGCCCAGCTAATTTTTGTACTTTTAGTAGAGACGGGGTTTCACCATGTTGGCCAGGCTGGTCTCAAACTCCTGATCTCAGGTGATCTGCCTGCTTTGGCCTTCCAAAGTGCTGGAATTATAGGCATGAGCCACCACACTCAGCCCTCTTTAAGATTTATATAAGATTGGCACAAACCCTCATTTCTCATCCTGTGGAAACCTCCACCATTTTCCCCAGATTTTTTTGCAGGTTTCTACATTTTTTGCAGGTTCCCATTTCCTGCTGTTATTGATAGTCCTTATTAAAACCACCACCTGGAGATGAAGAGACATCTAAGACCTCTCATTCCCAAAGAATTGTCATGGAGCCTAATAGTTCTGTTGGATTCACCCCTTTATGTTAAGCCATTTCAAGGTTTTTAAAAAATACATGTATGTTATCTAGTAGGGAGTATCTTACCCCCAAATTCGTTGATTGTTTTAGTAGGGCTTTCAGTGGGTTCCAGAGAAAATAAGCAATCAGACAAGTTGATTTATTGAAAGACAATCACTGACTAGGAAGTGTATAGGGTTGTTTGGGAGCAACAGTAAAATTGGCAGGGAACAGAGGCTCCCAAGGCAAGCAGACTTTTTTTTTTTTTTTTTGGAAGGAGCAAGAGTTTGAGAGAATGTGGCTTATTTTTCCTTTGTGAGAAGGGAGTTTTAATACCATTTCCAAAATATGTAACCTGGTAACTTGGCCCCTGAAGTGCTGTTGAGGTTTATGGAAGCAAAAAACTCTGTCACCCAGGCTAGAGTGCAGTGGTCCCATCAAAGCTTACTGCAGCCTCTAATTCCCAGGCTCAAAAGCTGTTTCTGCCTCAGTCACCTGAATAGCTAGGACTATAAGTGCATGCCACCATGCCTGGCTAGCTTTTTTTTTTTTTTTTTAGGAGATGGGGTCTAACTTCATTGCCCAGGCTGGTCCTTGGTCCTGAGCTCCTTTTAAGTGATTCTCTCATCTCAGCTTCTTAAAGTGCTGGGGTTATAGGTATGGCCTACCTATTTTTATGTTTTATATTTTTTGTACATTTTGATGTTATTTCAAATATTTTTTTAGTATCCTAAATATACTTAAAAACCCTTTTTTGAGTAAATTTATCTATAAATTATTAATTTTATGTTGATAGACATTGTTCTCTGTTATTACTAGTAATGTTAAAAATAAATAAATAAAGTAACTCAATTAATGCTTACCGCAGGCCAGTATTTGCCCCAGTACTGACTCAAATATTCATTCTTTTAATCCTCACAATAAACCTATGATGTAGGTACCATTATTGTTCCTGTTTTTCACTAGAGGAAACTGAGACACAGGGGAGTGAAGTAATTTGCCCACAGTAACACAGGTAGTTGAGCTGAGATTGTACTCATGCCTACCAGAATCCATACTCTTAGTTATAATGGTGGACTGCCCTATAGCATTCTGTTTCACAGCCCCTGGCATTCCTTTATATGGATCTATCATTATTTGTTAAATCATTTAACTTATGTGCAGTGTATTGTTCTTATAAACAATGAATATCTGTACACCTCTAATTTTGTGCACATGTATCTTTTTTTAGAATGAATTGCTCATTCAGTGCTTAAGCCCATAATTAATTTTCTTACATATTACCAACTGTCCTCCAAAAAGGTTGTAAGGTTGTACTAATTTAGAATTTTACCAGCAGTACACGAGAGGACCCATTTCCCCAAGACTCTCATGGGTACTGGGTATTACCAGTATTTTTTAATACATGCTGATCAGATGGGCAAAAAGAATGATTTCTCATTAAGGTTTAAATTGCATTTCCCTAGTTATTCTTGAGATTTTCCCATTCATTTTTTCAACAATTACTTATTGAATGCTTTATATTTGTAAGGGACAATTGCAGGTACTGGAAATGTCACAGTGAGGAAAAGTGACAAAGCCCCTGCTGTCATGGAGTTTATTCTAATGGGAGATGTCAGGTCCTCAGCTGAGCTGGGAGTGAGAGAGCTGAGTTGTCAGGTGTCAGAGGAGACGACTATAGCAGCAGAACAGAAATGAAATGGTTAACTTTTAATCTCTTACTGCAATGGTATAATCAAGAGGCTAAAATGGGAGGAAGGGCAGAGTTTCCCTGTTCCATTTCCCTCTATAGAATGATATATCAGTCGAGGGTCAGGTAAATCAGTGCAGACTTAGGAGATTGTCTCACTGCTGAGGAAGCCCTAAATGAAACGCTCTGGCAGTTTTATGGACCTGGGGATAGAGGGATCCAAGGATGGGGAGAATTCACGGTGTAAAATGAGGTGAGAGGGCTAGGAGTGGAAACGTACAAGGTATTGAGTCAGAGTGGGGAACAGTGTCTTCAGGGCTAGCAGTGGAAAAGTACTAGGTACTGAGTCAGAGTGGGGAACAGTGTTCAAGGCTGGAGTGGGAAAATGCTGGGTATTGAGTCCGAGTGGGGAAAAGTGTCTTCTCTATGATGAGGAGGCTTCAGCGGAGGTGCCTGAAGACCTCACCGCAGAGCCTCAGATAAAGGGATCTAAGAATGAGGGTGCCTGGGCTAAGATTGCAAGTATGTGAAAAGGCATAACTGGCAGGAGGCTGAGATCTTGATTGCAACCCCCTTCAGACACTGCCATGTACTGACTGTGCACCAAGTCTGGTGTGGAAAGGGCAAATTCCTCAGTGAGGCTTGTCAAATCAAGCCTCTTTAATTGCCTGTGTTCAGGTCTGAAAAATGACACATATGATTTTAACCAGAAGCCAGACCTCGCAGGAGAGACAGACAATAACTAAACATACCACATCATGTCATGTCATAATAAGTACCACAACAAAGAATAAGTCAGCATTAGGGACAGAGTGCCAAGGATGCTATCTTCAAGAGAATGGTCAGAGAAATCTCCCTGGGAGGTAGCACTTACAGAAAGACCTACATGAAGTGAAGGAGTAACTGTGAGACTGTCTGGAAGAAGAACCTTCCAGACAGAGGGAACAACATGAGAAAAGGGCTGAGAAAGAGTGTGTGATCTTTTGGAGGAATGGCAAGGGAGACAGTGTGGCTGGGGTAGAGTGAGGGAAAGAGGTCTCATAGGTCCTGGAGACCCAATTATGTGAGGTCTTGTGAGGCCAGCAGAAGGACTTTGGATGTAGTTCTCAGTGTGAGGGGAAGGGATCTGGATACAATTTTCAGTATGTTGGGAAGGCATTGGAGGCTTCTGAACAGGAGAATTGTGTGACTAGAGATGTATTTTTAAGTGCTCATTTTGGCTTGAGGGACTAGACTTAGGGACAAGGACAAAGCAGGCAGATGAATTAGGAGCCGATTACATTAGTCTCCCCCACGCTTTTCCTAACATATTGGAGTTCAGCTCTGACTATAGTAGTTCTAGATCTCATCAGACACACTTGCGCAGAGTTTATCTTGGGTATTTTGGGTATATAGATGATTCGTCTTGGTTATACAGATGGTTTAGATGATTGCAGACAGAAGAGGGTTGTCTGGGAACCATTCCTAAACAGGGAAGCATTCCTTGACATAGAGGAGAGGAAGGCTGAAGGGGAGGAAGAGAGTACCTGTTGCTATCTAGAAGGAGGAATCCAGCAGGAAGTTGGATACAGGTATCTGAAACTCTAGTGAAAATTATCGGCAGGCAATAAGCACCTGGGAGTTAGTAGCTTATACTTGACAGTTGAATCCATGGGACTAGAGGAGAAAAACCAGGGAAAGTATGGAGACTAAGAAGACCAAAAACATGCACTCAAGATGACCAAAATTAAAAAGTGATCTGAGAAAAGTAATGAGGAAGTCAGAGATTGGGAAAGAATAGAACATTTCAATAAGGAGAGTTGCCACCACTGTTATATTTGACAGAGTGGTCAAATGAGATGAGGTCTGAAAAGAGCCCCAGCCTTGGCCATGTTGGGACATCACCAGTGACCTTTGTCAGTAGAGAGGTGGGGGTGGGAGGCCGGGACTGAAGGCTGCAATTGCTACTTACTCTTTCAGGGAGTTTGACTCCAAGGGAAAGAGAAACTAAAAGCAGTAGCAGAGGGCTTGTGTTTGAAGTAACTGTGGTGAACCAGGCGAACAGCCTGGAAGCCAAGTGAAGTGAGACTGGACACTACAGATTTGTAATGTCTGCACAGTTGAATAATTTCCCCCAGAAGTGCTCAATTGCTCAATTGTAAGAACAGATATGTAGACCAAAAGTAGAGTGTCCCCAGGGTAAATTCTATAGAGACAAAGGGGTATGCTTATTGAAGTTATAACAAGGAATAATTACAAAAACATACTATTGTTGCATTGTCCAATATAATAAGCACTAGTCATATGTGACTATTTAAATTTCAATTAATTAAAATTAAATAAGTTTTAAAAATTCAGTTTCTCAGTCATACTAGCTACGTATCAATTGCTCAGTAGCCACAGGGGCTGGTGGCTATCATATTATTCAGCACAGAGATAGAGCATTTTCATTATCACTAAAAGTTCTTGTGGCAAACACTGCAATATAGGGTCCACACTGTATACATCTGAGGTCTTGACGAAGTTGAACAACAGATGTAGGAGTAAGCAAGAGCAAAACCTGGATGAATAGGAGGTTGCAGACAGAGATGGGTATCTTGAGATTAAGATTCTAGGGACTGAGTTGCTCCAGGTGAAAAGGTTCAGGGTTATATCACAAGAGGGTAGGGGGCAGCTGCTGAAATAGTCTGTGGGGGAAGACCTGTGGAGTTGACAAAATCAAAGAAATCTGAGGCAAGGTTGTTAGACTCATTCATGAAGAAGTCACCCAAATTGTTGGCAAGACCTTGCATCTAATGCCTAAATCCTCACTGAGCAGGGGGTTAGTGATTTAGTAACTAACAGCAGTGAAAGAGGCAGACACCTCAAAAGGGGAGGGTGTTCCTCAAAGTCCCCATGACATGTGATAAAACAAACAGTAGCTGGGAAGGGCAGGTGGCTTCTTTTGGGTAGAGCCAGATTTCACTGAAATAATAACCTCAGGGGAAACAGTCAATGAAGAGGTTAAAGATGTGGGAGAGTTTCCTTGTAATTAATGGAATGAGGCTTCCAGAGGGCCAAGTAAACTCTGGAGGAAGTTTAGTAAAAGAAGGAAATTTTTGAGTACAGATAAGCATAGGAATATAAAGAAGAGATAATTCTTAAATATGTAAGATATGCATTTGGCAATAGTAGTCAGGGAAGACCGAAGTCCCAGTAGGGTCAGAGACTTCATAAGGTTAGCAAACTACGGTTTTTGAGTGGTATTCCAACAGTAGAGTATATTATTCAGGAATTTCTTAATTATACTTTGAAACAAACTCCTTCAGCTGATTAGGAAGGTCTAGCTGGATTCTTGAGTGCCGTTTCCCTGACATCATAGAAATCCATTGTAACTAGACTTCAACCATTCCTCTTACTGAAGTGCTGGGGAAGGGAGAGATTCTCAATGCTTACCCACGTATGGAGTCCCAGTGAGTCCAGTTGCTATGCAGCTTGAGGTCTGGGGCGTAAAAGGGAAGGCCTGAAGCCAGTTGGTGAACACAGACCTTGAGCCAAACTTTCCCCATTTAGTCAGAGAGAGGATTAGCAGCATCCCCCATGCCTAGCTCTGCGTGAGATCATGGGAGCCAGTGGTTGGTGAGGTGCTATGGAGTATAAATTGCAAAATACTTTCAGTTCCACTCAGAATGGATTTCAGAGTGATTTCCACCCCACAGGGAGGAGAGGGAGTCTGGGGAGGGACGGATGGAGAAAATTTTTTTCTGTTATTTTCTGTGATCCACTCTGGAGACAGAGGCAGAGATTCTTTACAGCAGCTGCTCAAACTACAGCTCTTGTTAAAATGCAGGTTCTGAATCAGTAGGCCTTGGGTGGGGCCAGAGATTCTGTGTTTCAGACCAGCCCACAGGTGACGTGAATCTCATTGGTCCATACATCACACTTTCAGTTGGTAGGTGAGAAAGGGAGCATTCGATGAGTGGAAGAGAAAGTCATTGTAATCTTTGGGAGAAGGGACCTGGGTCAATGGAGTTGGACTGGCCTGTGAGTAGAGAGAGTCGATGGGAAGGAAAGAAGATACTGTGAGGCTCTACAGAAAAATAAAATAAATAAAATAAAATGTAAATCAGGAAGACAGAAGAAGCTAAAGATGAAGTCATTTCCAGATCCAGAAGGCACAATTGACAGCTGAGTAATAACGTAACATTGACTGTTAATTGGCAGTATTTTAACTGTATGTTTAGTTTCTCCATGAGGTCACCTGTCCTCTATAATATGGCAAGTTAGACTAAAACCAGCGTTTCCCAGAGACAATGCTAGAAGCTTTAACAGTAGGTGGCACTCTTGCATTACATTAAGAGCTCAGCAAAGGACGCAGAAACCTCAGGTTTTGCCTTGTCACAACAAACACACTAAATCTTCCTTAGATCTCCCTTTCACTGTCAGCGTACCCATATAGATTTCCCTTCTCCCTCCAGTACAGATATGCATCCTCTACAGATGGTGCATTTAGTTCTTTAAGTGCTTCACGGAGTCCTAGTGAGTGTAATGCAATAGGAGTGATTCAGATTTGTGCAAACTCCCACTGATGCCTGCTGTCTGCTTCCCTTGGCGTTCAAGACCACCACCAACCCTTCGATTATGTGTTCTAACTGAGCCACTCTGTACACAGTTCAGTTTGATAAGTGCATTGTTATTTGATAAGTCACTGTTATTTGTTCTTTTCTTCCCTATTTCAAGAGAAATCACATCAATTTAATTACTCCCACACCAAGAACTCTTCAAATGAAATTCCTCTCATCTCTCATCAACCCATCTCCTCCCTTTCTTCCTCAATGTCAACATCCCTTCACATAAATCCTGAATGATGAGATTTTATTTAGAATTTACACTAACTTCCTCTCCAAGGTGACATCTAACTTCATATTAAGTAAGAAACAGCCTTCCCACTCTCCACCCTCATACTTCTCACCCACCACTGCTTACTTTTTTTTTTTTTGCCAAGTCTCAAGTAATTCTGTAACCTAGAAAAGGTCCTACACAAACCCTGTGATCAATCACATTTAAGGAGTTGGGTGGCCCACATCCTTCCCACAAACCCCAAAGTGCCTTCAAGGACTAAAGCCTTTCTCTGAACTTTTCCAGCATGATGCCCATGGTTGTAAAAATTGTCCAGGGTCAGTGCATCCTGGGAACAAAAAGCTTGTGGTGCCTGGGGCTTCCCCAATACTCCCAAAGCACATCCTCACCTGCCCATCTATGACTCACTTCCAGCATTTCACTCACGTGCCTTAAATGGTCATTGACCACCGCAATCCAAAAACAACCATCAAATGTTCCCAGTTCTCTTTCTGATCTCTGAAAGAGCTTAGAGAGGTCACTGAGAATACAGGCCTTAGTTCACTATTGAAGTCATTTCTAAATCATTTGATATCCTTGGGAGTGCTGGCCATGGGAGAAGTAGTGATGGGGGAAGTTCTGTAATGGGAATTATTTGAATTTCAAAGATGTTACTCAATGTAATCCTACAACTAATGAAGTATAATAAAAGGGAGGCTATAATTTATTATCATTATTAGCAATCTTTCCACCATAGCAGACCAAAGAATAAGTGGATAGGGAGGGGAGGGCTGCAATGATGAGAGTCACAATTCAGGTTATAGAAAGGTAACCGATGGGTGGATGGGTTGTCTGGTTTCCCCTGTCCTGGATTTTAATTCACAGAACCATAGTACTACAGAGACCCTTAGAACATTTAGTCAACCACTTCATTAATCAGATGAGGAAACTGAGGCTCATAATTGCGGTTTGTATAAGGCCACACATTTAGTCATCAGTGAAGCAAGGGCAAAGGTTCGAATCTCCAGATGCCTGGCATGTGTGCACAGTTCCAGAGCTTAATATCTAGTTCTTCAGGATCACTACTGATAAGATAGTATTTGGGTATTGGATAAAGAGAAATGAAGGGTTTTTTTTTTTTTTCCTTTCCTCTTGTTTCTCCCTTCCTAATCCTTAACCTTCCTTTTTAGGTGCTGATTCCCTGAAGATTCAAGCTTATTTCAATGAGACTGCAGACCTGCCATGCAAGTTTGCAAACTCTCAAAACCTAAGCCTAAGTGAGCTAGTAGTTTTTTGGCAGAACCAGGAAAACTTGGTTCTGAATGAGGTATACTTAGGAAAAGAGAAATTTGACAGCGTTCATTCCAAGTATATGGGCCGCACAAGTTTTGATCCAGACAGTTGGACCCTGAGACTTCACAACCTTCAGATCAAGGACAAGGGCTTATATCGATGTATCATTCATCACAAAAAACCCACAGGAATGATTCGCATCCACCAGATGAATTCCGACCTGTTAGTGCTTGGTATGTGATCAATGGTGTGTGTTCAGATTCTTAGCCTTCTCATATGAGACTGCAAATGACTTAGAGAAACACTGGAGGGGGGTTTGAGGGGCCCAGGGGAAAAGGGGGGTCTATAGCGAGAAAGCAGAGAAGAGCCATTTCTGGGAAGCCCATTTGAAGGGAGTCTGGGAGTGGGGAACTGAAAGGTAAAAACCATGGGTAATTAGAGGTTTTGGTTCACTATTGAAGTCATTTACTTCATGGTAAAAACCATGGTTAATTTGGCCATTACAAAGTATATGTAACCATACTCAGATCTTTTACATTCATTTTTCCCTTGGGTCCGGGATTTTTTCAGCTACTAAATCTTTGCCTGGAGGTCCTAGCAAAAGGGACAGCTGACACATTTGGATTTTCCCTTCAGCCTCCTCTAGGTTGCTTAGGAGTTGTATGCTGCCACAACCATGAGCCTGGTGGACAGAAAGGGAAAAACTCAACAAACATAACCCACAAACTTACAAACCCGCTCCTCTGCTTCAGCAGACCTCAGAAGGCCTAAATGTGACTACAGACTTTTTAAAAACTATCACACAGTAAAATTAACTTTTTTTGTTTTGGCATACTGTTCTACTGATATTATAGATCATATATAGATTTAGCTAACAGCCACAGGACATACAGTATTTCTATCACCCTAAAAATTTCCCTCAGGCTATCCCTTTATAGAGTCATACTCTGTCTGCGCTCAACCCTTGCTGGGCATCCTATAGTTTTGTCTTTTTGACAATGTCACACACGTGGAGCCATAGAGTATGTAATCTTTCAAGACTGGCTTCTTTTTCTTAGCATGCCTTTGAGGTTCATCCAAGTTATTGCACATATCAAGCTTGTCCCTTTTTATTGCTGAGTAGTATTTTATTGTTTAACCATTCAACTCAGTGAAAGACATTGGGTTGTTTCTGGTTTGGGGCTATTACGAGTAGAGCTGCTGTAAACATTCATGTACAGGTTTTTGTGTGAATATAAGTTCTCATTTCTCTAGGGGAAATACCCAGGTGTAGTATTACTGGATCCAGGTTAATTTTTTTTTTTCTTTCTTGAGACGGAGTTTCGCTCTTGTTACCCAGGCTGGAGTGCAATGGCGCCATCTCAGCTCACCGCAACCTCTGCCTCCTGGGTTCAGGCAATTCTCCTGCCTCAGCCTCCTGAGTAGCTGGGATTACAGGCACGCGCCACCATGCCCAGCTAATTTTTTTGTATTTTTAGTAGAGAACGGGGTTTCACCATGTTGACCAGGATGGTCTCAGTCTCTTGACCTTGTGATCCACCTGCCTTGGCCTCCCAAAATGCTGGGATTACAGGCGTGAGCCACCACACCCGGCCCAGGTTAATTTTTGATGAAACTTGAAAAGGCAGATCAACACTTATTCTAAAACCATAGAGTAAAACAGAAGCAAAAGTAGAAATAGAATGGGGAGCTGCTCCCTTTGAACCCTGTGTGATTCAAAGTAGGCTGCAAGGCTTTAGGAACAGTTAACCAAGTGTTAAATCCATGTTTGAAAAATGTGGTCAGGTACCATTGGAAATGTTTTAGGTGGGACACCAATAAGCATGTTGAAAGCCATGTCATATTTGTTTTAATGTATATTAGAAAAACTATAACTTAACCTGTGATATCACAGATGTAGTTAATAAAGCTAAATAAGATCTGGCAATTCACCTTCTATAGATCACATAAAGTCTAAGAAGAGTGCTCAAATACTACACTGATATAGCAAAACTTACAAAGATGACATGCAAATGACAGACCTTTTAGTAAGAATAACTAAATTATAAATTAGTTTGTAGAACCTGCAAACTACCTAGTAACTATAGAAGAGCAAGAGACTTTTTTCTAACAGAAGGCACACGACACAGGTCTAAGGGCTCCATGCCAGTGATCCTGAACATCCAGAAAAGTACAAATGGCAAACAAAGGCAAGAGAAACACTGTGTTTATCAAGATCGTGTATTTTTCCCTAAAATAGCTGGAGTTGGCCTTCATCTTAGAGTATGCTGTGAAGACACTTCGATGCTCATGCCAAAAATCAGTGTTCTGAATTTCTAATTCCAAAATCCCCAACTATTCACTTACCATAGTCCTGCTTGGATTTCTGAAAGATATGACCCACGGCATGCCAGCATGAACTCTGTCAGTTCCTGGTGACAATTCAGCTCAATCCCTTTCTGCTCTCTTAATCTGGTCAGCTGGAATGTGCCCTATGGGACACCTGGGCCCTAGAGTCAGACCACTTTTCCTTCCAAAGACTCTACTCCCTGGAAATAGTGGCTTCATTATAAATCTTTGGTGACTCAATTATGTCCCTCCTGTCACTTAGAGAGCACCCCCTTGATTTGGATAAGCAAGAAGTAAGCATGGCCCCAAACTCTATTGTTGAAAAATAATCATGAAGTCATTATGTGGCACTCACCTTGGGCTGAAGGCCACATTTTAGACACCCTGAGGCTCCCAGGTGTGCCCCAATGAGCCCCAGATCGAGTACCCAGTTATCTGCTATTCCCTCCAAGATATATCTAAACTTAGACTGATTTTTTAAAAAATCTCTCTTTTGCTTTCAGCTAACTTCAGTCAACCTGAAATAGTCCCAATTTCTAATATAACAGAAAATTTGTACATAAATTTGACCTGTTCATCTATACATGGTTACCCAGAACCTAAGAAGATGAGTTTTTTGCTAATAACCAAAAATTCAACTACCGAGTATGATGGTGTTATGCAGAAATCTCAAGATAATGTCACAGAACTGTACGATGTTTCCATCAGCCTGTCTGTTTCATTCCCTGATGTCACAAGCAATATGACCACCTTCTGCGTTCTGCAAACTGAGAAGACACGGCTTTTATCCCCACCCTTCTCTATAGGTAAAGCTGCTTTCCAAGACTATTTCTTTCAGCAGGTATTATACACAAATGCTTAAGGCAGATCATCTGATGTCCCTGCCTTTCTAGGAAACCTCCAGCTGGGCCATTTTATGATTCTGTTAGGAAGGACCCAGATGGAGGGCTCCTGCTTCACTCCGAGTGATGCAGGGTCCAGGAGGCTACAAGCCTATGCTGGACTTGAAGAAATATGCTTTTAGCCCTAAAACTGACTCAGTCTCTTGGTTTACCTTTGATGGAGGATTCTGAGGTTTTGATTAAAAAATGCAGGATTCCTCTGGCTAGAATTATTTCTTTGATTAAAACACATACATGGGCTTGCATGTGTGCGCACGCGTGCGCACACACACACACACACACACACGCCATGCATACATGCATACATACAAATGGTACTTATTGTGAGTATAGAACCATTTGGGACATTATTGGTTGCAGGAGTGAAAATGAAAAGATATAAGACATCCCCTCTGCCCTTGAGGACGTTTCAATAGAATCAGAACTCTGTAATGTGCACATATGAAAAATTAGATTTTTAAAAGGTTGAATTTGAATCTAAATTTTATTCCATGCATATATGTAACTAAACTTAAAACAAAAGTAACCAATAATGAGTTTTATGGGCATTCAGAGGTAGGCAAGATCCCCGAGGGTCAGGGAAGGTTTCCTAAGGGAAGGGGCAACTTGTAACACGTAAAGTAAATTATTGAGTTTAATAAATGTGGTGAGGAGAGGAGGGCATTCTGGATGACAGATTCCCAAAACTGTGGTAACTTTATTAGCAGAAAAAAATTGAGATAGTAGCTGGGCTCAGCAGGTGAGAGGACCACAATGATCAGCCTGTATCTGACCTAAGTGCAAGAGGTATGTCAAAGAAAGCCTCAGAGGCAGAAGTGCTTGCAGCATGTGCTTCAGGGACCACTTCAGTGGAGGAAAGGACTGAAGCTAAACAGTAGCCACTAATAGGAGCCTGACATTTTAAAGTTGTGGCTTCGCCCAGGAGGGCATGTGTCTATATTTGAGACTCCGCTTTTAAGGAGCTGTAAATGTAAGATTTCCTCCTAGAAGAAAGGTGGTCTGCACCTGTCCTGTCCCATCACTGCCTGTGCTGACATTGACCCCCCCACATCTGCCTTCTTTTTGCCTTGACCCCTTCTCCAGCGATAACTCCTGGCTTACCCCCTCTAGTAACATCCATCCAACTCCTTGCTCCATCCCCTGGCCTCCTCTCTCCCAGTGCCTTGTTCAGATGTAACTTGATCTATGAACAGCCCATGGGGCCAGTCCCCATGAACCAACTTTACAACTGGGCCAATCTCATCTCCTGGTACTGACTTCCTTCCACTCAGACACTTCAGCCTCTGAGAGCCCAGTAAATGGTGGGACCACCTGTCCTGTCCCAGTTGCTTCTGTAGCTTTTCTTGGCCAGATAGAAGCCTCTCCAAGCTATGCCTGAAGTTTAGTACCTTCTTATGTGACATCCCCCAGGGCCCTCTGTTATGGCTCCTACAGTCTACATATTAACAGGGGCTTGCCACCACTTTAACCTCATTATGGCTCACCTTCCTGCTGCTTCTCAACTACTGTCCCACCAAAACTTCCGCAGGTACCACCATCTTCAGAAATGTTTCAGCTCTAGCTGCCTTGGGAAGATGGGGCTTGCCTCTCTGGGTTTCCCATTCTATCACTTAATCAGAGATAGGTTAGACCCTGAGTCAAGGGACTTTTTTGCATGTTAAAAGGTAGCAGCCTCCATATTAGTAAGTATAACCCCACACCCGCTTTACTGGGAGTGACAAACCGGCTCAAGTGGGATAGACTGGGACAGACTCAAAAGAGATTAAATATGGCCTGCAATGTCAATGGCTCCTTAATGTCACAGAAACAGAGTGTGTGTCCACAAATTATAGCTAAGCTCACAGAACAGCTGATCCTAGTTTTCCTGAAATTGGGGATTAGCTACCAGAGCTGTTCCTAAAAATGTCTTTAAAGTGGGTGACTCAGTTTTAAGTTTTTTCCCAAAAAGCCTGTTTTCCAACTCCCCAGAAACTTAGGAGTTCTCATGTAAGGAAGTAGGT
Organism: Cebus imitator; assembly: GCF_001604975.1. Lineage (NCBI taxonomy): Eukaryota > Metazoa > Chordata > Mammalia > Primates > Cebidae > Cebus > Cebus imitator. The sequence goes on from NW_016107702.1 coordinate 580,056, forward strand.
CCTGACTTCTAGGCAGCTGATTCCGACCCTGATTCCTCAAGGCATGAAGAAACATCAAAGGTTTTTTAGTAGATGAGATATGCTGAAAGCCATGCAAAAAAAAAAAAAAAAAGACACCTGCTGTGACCCCAGTGGGAAAAAAAAACTAAACAAACAAGCAAACAAAATGTCCAAATGAGAGGTGTGTGGAGATGATAGTGGACAGAAGAATCATCACAAGAGGACTTCAGGGTCTGGGGACTAACTGCAGAGGGGGGCGGGGTAGCAGGCATGCCACAGATGACTGCACATGCAGAGCCTCAGCACAGACACCTCACCCAGATTCCAGAATCATGGGCCAGGTTGACCCTCTTCTTCCCCATCATGGTCGGTGTTATCCCCACCTCTAGGAAGGCATGGCAGCTCAGTCCAGGCATTTGGCTAGAGGCACGTGCTTGAATCTTAGGTTGCTGCTGAGGCCCTGAGTCTGGGACTTTCTATGGCCTCCTACTGTGGATTTCAGACTTCTCTGGCCTTAGAGTCCCAGGAAGATGCTGGCAAGTAAATAAAGAGAAGAGCAGCTAGCAGAAACCTTTTGTAAATGACTCTTCTGGCTGACTGAAAATTTGTGGTCATTTTTAGAGATTGAGAACCCTCAGCCTCCCCCAGACCATACCCCTTGGATTGCAGCTGTACTTCTCGCAATAATTATATGTGTGATGATGGTATTCTGTCTAAATCTATGGAAACGGAAGAAGAAGAAGCAGCCTCGCAGATCTTATGAATGTGGTGAGTCAGTCCTTGTCCTCCCCAAAGACTGCCACTTTGCACCTACTTCCCAGTCGACTGCCTTTTGGAGCTTATTGGCTGAGCCTAGACTGGTAAAAAGTCAATGTCGGAAGGAAAGGTTTTCCCTCCGAGTTTTGAGCCCATGCAGAGTAGCAGCAGCTGATAATGTTGCTCTTGGACTTCAAAGAAAGGCAACATTCTAACCTCAGGTTTACCAATGTACTTCTGGTTTCCAGAGAGAACTGATTATTACTTGCTCTACCTCACTTCATGAGGCTATTGTGACATATACATAAAGCAAAATGGTGAGGTCGCTCCTAAATGTTAAAGATTGTGGACCTGGTGGTGTTCCAGCAGTGATATTTGCCAAATGTCCACAAGGATCAGCTTCTCATCACTAAAAAATCTAGGCTTCATGTGTAATAAGTTAGATGGATTATTGACCATTGACCTATAACAAACAATATTAACTTTTACTAATTTCCAAGTAATACATATCCGTTATCAGATATACCAAAATAAAATCATCAATATTTTACTAGTAAGAAAAAATGATTGCACAAACATTTGTAGTGCCTATCTTTAAGATTTTTCTATTTACCAATCTATGTTGTTTTCCATAATTAGGATTATCATAAGGGCTATTTTTCACAATTTGGATAATATATGTACTGTGTTCTAACTTTGTTATACTAAATGTAGCAAGACAATTTTCATTGTCATACATATCATTCTACAGCATCATTTTAAATGGCTGCAAGATATTCCATTATGTGGATACACCTTTATTTATTTGTTTATTTTTGGACACCTGAGCTGGTCCAATAGTTTTGTTATTATAAACACCCTCCCCACTGAATTCTGTTATAAAAATGTTTAATGGGGACAAAGTCTCCCCTAACTTTATAATAATGCCATGCCTATTTGTAGTTTGGGCTGGTTCTAAGATAAGACTGGACTTTATCTCAGTAATTGCCTCAAGTAGTAATTAGTTTGATTGGTGCTAATAACTAAGGTAATCTTCTTACTCACTTAAGGTAGAAAGCACAAGATGAGTATTGCCTCTGGCTGTATCTTGTTTTTCAGTATGCTGATTTTAAAATCTATCTAGAAGATAAATGGGTAACATTAGAAGTCATTCAATGTATCCTGCTGTACTTTAAAAATATGAAATTGGGGAGCAATTATCAAACTTAAATAAATTAATACAAAGCATGTAGCAGAGCCATTCAAACTGCCAACGCATGGAGTGTGCTGAGAGATTTCATGATATAAAAGCATACAATTCATACCACAGATATAAAGACATATTGTGCTTGTCTGGGCTTTGATTTTCAAGGTAAGAGTTTTGAGCTTCACTTTCTTTCGATCTCATTGCCATTTAGAATTAGTCAAATATGAAGAAGCAACTTACATCTTGGGAATAAGCTGTTTCCTAAATTTTCCTTCACATTGGAATGATCAGCTTACAAATGAAACAAAGAAGGGATAGAGAAAAAGAGTAAAGATGTTTCCTCCCCCATGAGGCAATCAGAAACAAATCAGGAGACTAGATAGGGGAATTAAAAAGGATATGTGTATTCACATGAGAGAAGTTAGAAGGTGCTTAAATAAGCTGTGTGGGTGCAGATGAGATGGTCAGATTGGGCTGAGTGGTAAAAGGAAGAAGGCAAGACAGAATAGCTCATATATGACTCCCAAGAATGTAATAAAGAATATTGATAAGAAAAAGTTATTTGTTCAGGTAGTCATCCATCCCAGTGAGTTTGATCAAAGAGAGAAACCTTGCTATCACTGGAAGGAGGGAAATACACCAGGCATAACTATGCCATTATAGATATGAGATATTTGTAAATTTGGATTCTATAACTTCAGCAATATTTACCCTTGGTTTGTGGACACTCCTGGCACTGGCTGTGTAACAGGCAAAATAATGCACTCCATAAGATGTCCTCCTATACTCCAGAACCTTTAATATGTTATCTTACATGGCAAAATGAACTTCACATAGGTGATTAAGGCACCAAGTTTGAGATGGTGAGATTAGCCTGGATTATTCAGGTGCACAGAATATAATCACATGAGTCAGAGAATCTTTCCCAGCTGGGATAGAGAAATGAACTAGAAGAAGGAGAGATCTGAAGCTTGAGAGGCTCAATCCAGCATTGCTAGGTTTGCAGATGGAAGAAGGAGGCCATAAGCCAAGGAATGTAGGTAGCCTGTAGAAGCTACAAGTGGCTCTTAGTTGACAGCCAGCCATTAAAGAAATTAGGATCTCAGTTCTGCAACTACAAGGAACTGAAATCTGCCAAGAGACCGATGTGGAAACAGCAGATCCCTCCACAGAGACACAGCTTACTGATAACTGGTAGGAATTTCTACAAAAGTGGAGCTTCCTTCTAATCCAGTGTTAATCCCTTTCTCAGAAGAGACAGCCCTCAAACTAACTTGGCATCAAAAGTCCTGTCCAGTGTTTTCTCATTATACATTTTCTATGCTTCAACTGTACATATTTACCCAGTTTAGGCTGTTTAAATGAACAAAAGGGAAATGCCATAGCTATTCTAGTCAGTTTCCAATCTCTTTTCCATTTTTTTGCTTTGTCAAATAGGACAGATAAGGCATGAGAATTTGTAGCTATGAATTACTGTCTTTTCCCAAACAGAAACCACCCTATTAGCTTACCCAGTGGGGAGAAAGACAAAAATAACTCCTGAAATTTTACTTCCTCATTTGGGTCTTATGTGACTGAAATCTGTATATAATAATGCCCTAGAAACAATGGCTTTTATGACTTGCCTCCCTAGAACAAACCTAGGAGTCTCAGCTCTTTCAGGAATGATTTCTTTTTTATTTTTCCTTTCTTTCTTTCTTTTTTTTTTTTTTT
>NW_016107702.1:583990-587831 GCF_001604975.1 Cebus imitator
TTTCATTTATTTTATTGCATTTTAGGTTTTGGGGTACATGTGAAGAACATGCAAGATTGTTGCATAGGTACACACGTGGCAGTGTGATTTGCTGCCTTCCTCCCCATCACCTACATCTGGCATCTCTTCCCTTGCTATCTCTCCCCAACTCCCCACCCTCTACCGTCCCTCCACTATTTCCCCCCAACTGACCCCAGTGTGTAGTGCTCCCCTGCAGGAATGATTTCTTAAAGGTAAAGTGTCTTTTTCAAAACAAATTATTTATTTATTTATTTATTTATTTATTTATTTTTGAGACAGAATGTCGCTCTGTCACCGGGCCAGAGTGTAGTGACACAATCTTGGTTCACTGCAACCTCCGTGTCCCAGGTTCAAGCGATTCTCCTGCCTCAGCCTGCCAAGTAGCTAGGACTATAGGCACACGCCACCATGCTCAGCTAATTTATGTATTTTTAGTAAAGTTGGGATTTCACCATGTTGGCCAGGATGGTCTCGAACTCTTGACCTCATGATCCATTTTTAACCAACATTTAAACAGAAATCTTTACAGGCTTGAAAACTGAAGGTTAGTGATATCGTCACATTTCCCCTTAAAAATGTGAAATTTGTAATCAAATTTAAAAGTTTAGAGTCTACCTTTTAATTGTTTGCTTTCATTTTTTTGATAGAGGCTTTTTAAAAATATGGTGACTACTTTGTCATGTGTATAAAAGGATGAGTTATTTTGTGTTAGTCTGAAGACATCTGAAATACTGTATTCAACTCTAAGTACCATTTTTTTTACATTTATAATAAGATTCTTTTTCAAAATTTTTATTTCAGTAGTTTTGGGAACTATTGAACTAAACTAGGTGGTTTTTGGTTACATGGATAAGTTGTTTAGTGGTGATTTCTGAGGTGTTGGTGTCACTCATCACCCATGTGTAGTCTTTTATCCCTCACCCTCTCCCACTCTTTTCCCTGAGTCCCCCAAGTCCATTATATTACTCTTATATCTTTGCATCCTCATAGCTTAGCTCTCACTTATAAGTGAAAACATACATTTGCTTTTCCATTTTTGAGTTACTTCACTTGCAATAATGGTCCCTGATTCCATCCAAGTTGCTACAAATGCCATTATTTTGTTTCTTTTTATGGCTGAGTAATATTTCATGGGGTATGTATACCTCATTTTATTTATTCACTCATTGGTTGATGGATATTTAGGTAGGTTCCATATATTTGGAATTGCGAGTTGTGCTGCTATAAACATGCATGTGCCTGTGTCTTTTTCATATAATGACTTCTTTTCCTTTGGGTAGATATCTAGTAGTAGGATTGCTGAATCAAATAGTAGAGTTCTACTTTTAGTTCTTTAAGGAATCACCATACTGTTTTCCATAGTGGTTGTACTAGTTTACATTCCCACCGGCAGTGAAACATGTTCCCTTTTTACCACATTCATGCCAACATCTATTATTTTTTGATTTTTTAATAATAACTATTCATGCAAGAATAAGGTGATATCTCATTATGGTTTTAATTTTCATTTCCCTGGTGGTTAGTAATGAACTTTTTTCATGTTTGTTGGCCATTTGTATATTTTCTTTTGAGAATTGTCTATTCATGCCCTTATATGCACCATTATTTTTAAGAAGAACCTTTACAAAAATAGAACATAACCAGATTTATAAAACATCTGGGAGCTCAGTCAAAGAAATAGCTCAAGTAACTGAGGATGATTCATCTGAAAGAAGGCCTGGAGAGGACAGAGATGCAAATATCTGAAGAGCAGCCACAAGATGCAAAGATTGAGCTTAATGGTATGACTCTGAAGGGCATCTCAATTAATAAAGGTTATGAGAGGGTGTATGGAATTAAGAGAGACTTTTCTAACAATTAAATGGTCTTTTAGCCTGGAAGTGGTGCCTCACACCTGTAATCCCAGCACTTTTGGAGGCCAAGGCGGGCGGATCACCTTAGGTCAGGAGTTCAAGACCAGCCTGGCCAACATAGTGAAACCCTATCTCTGCTAAACATACAAAAATTAGCTGGACATGGTGGCGGGTTCCTGTAATCCCAGCTACTTGGGAGGCTGAGGCAGGAGAATCGCTTGAACCTGGGAAACAGAAGTTGCACTGAGCCGAGATCATATCACTGCACTTCAGCCTGGGTGACAGAGCAAGATTCCATCTTAAAAAATAAATAAATAAATAAATAAATAAATAAATAAATAAAAGTTCTTTTAAAATTGTATGGAAGAAATAGACTTCTGCTTCCTCCAACAAAGGATTAACTGCTATAGGAATTGCCCTCTTTCCATAAACAACTAGAAAGCCAACAAAATACATAAAACAACTGCTTTCAGAAATCAGATGACAGACAGCCGAAAACTGTAATCCCTGAGTGAAGGAAAAAAAAATGATATAAGCTCTATGATTGCTCCAATTTACTGCCTGGAGCCAGTGTGCAGGCTGCTCTGAAGGCAGGGGTACCCCTGATACTGAACTAGGAAAAGACATTGCAAGAAAAGCAAACTACAAACATCTCTTGTGAAATGCTTAACAAAATTAGCAACTAAAATCTAGCAATACATTAAAAGTATAATACATCATGATCAAGTGAGGTTTATTCAAGAAACACAGGTAAGCTCAACATTCAAAAATCAGGCAATAACCTTTACTACATAAATAAACTAAAAAGAAAAAATATATGATCATGTCAATGGATACAGAAAAAGCTTTTGACAAAATTAATACCCATTCATAGTTTTAAATGGAAAGAAAACTCTCATAAAAACAGGAATGCAAGACAACTTCTTCAACCTGACAAAGAACGTCTACCAAAAACTGTTCTGTTAACATAATATTTCATGATAAAGGACTGATTGCTTTTCCCCTAAGTTGGGGAGTGAGGGGAAGATACCCACTCTCCCTACCTTTTGTTCAACATTTTACCGGAGTTCATAGCCAGAGCAACAAGGTTAGAAAAAGAAATAAAAGACATACAGATTGGAAAGGAAGTAAACTGTCTTTTTTTTTACAGATAATGATAATGCTTATAGAAAATCCTGAGGAATCTATCAAAAAGCTATTAAAATTGATAAGTGGTGTAACAAAGTCACAGGATACAAGGTCAATACACAAAATCAATCATTTTTATGTACTAACAACAAGCAATTGTACACTGAAAAAAAATTAATAGTATTTATAATATCAAATAATATTAAAAACTTGGAAATAAATTTAACAAAACAAGTATAGGACCTATATACTGAAAACTATACAATATTACTACTGAAGAAATTAATGTAAACCAAAATAAATGGAGACATAGGCCATGTTTATGAATCAGAAGACTAGATGTTGTTAAGATATCAATTATCTCCAAGTTGATCTATGGAATAAATGTAATCACAATCAAAATCCTGGTAAACTCTTTAGCAGACATTAAAAATCTTACCCTAAAAGTTATATGGAAGTGCAAAGAACCTAGAATTGCCAAAACAATTCTGAAAAATATGAACAAAGGTGGACTTAACCTACTTAATTCCAATACTTACTATATAGTTATAGTAATTAAGACAGTGTGATATTAGTAAAAGGAAAGACATATCAATCAATGGAACAAAACAGAGAGCCAAAAATAGATTCCCAGCCGGGCGCGGTGGCCCACGCCTGTAATCCCAGCACTTTGGGAGGCCGAGGCGGGTGGATCACGAGGTCAAGAGATCAAGACCATCCTGGTCACCATGGTGAAACCCCGTTCTCTACTAAAAATACAAAAAATTAGCTGGGCATGGTGACGCGTGCCTGTAATCCCAGCTACTCAGGAGGCTGAGGCAGGAGAATTGCCTGAACCC
>NW_016107702.1:587882-600141 GCF_001604975.1 Cebus imitator
ATTCCCACTGTCAACTGATTTTGACAAAGGTGCCACGGTAATTCCATGCAGAAAGGATAGTCTTTTTGACAAATAGTGTTGGGACAATTAGATATCCATATGGAAAAAGTATGAACCTAGACACACGCAAAGTAACTTACATATTAGGAACTAAAATGAAAAGACTTCTGAAAGAAAACATTGGAGAAAATCTTTGTGACCTTAGATTAGGCAAATCTTTTTAGATAAGACACAGAAAGCAAAAAACATAACATAAAAAGATAAAATGGACATCATCAATATTGAAAGCTTTTGTTCTTTGACTTTTTTTAAAAAAGGAAAAGTCAAGCCACAGACGGGGAGAAAATGTTTTCGAAATGTGTATCCCATAAACGACTTGTATCCAGAATATATAATTACATATTGCTACTCATTAGTAAGAAGACAATCCATTTAATAAAAGACAGGAAGCAAGAGACTTGAACAGATACTTAACAGAAGGCGATATACAAATGGCCAATGAGCACAGTTACAACATCATTAGTCATCAGGGAAGTACAAATTAAGACTATAATGAGATACCACTGCACACCCTCTAGAATGCCTAAAATTAAAAAGTCTGGTAAACATCAAGTGCTGGAGAGGATATGAAGCAACTGAAACTCTCATGTACCACTATACAACCCAGAAATCCTAGACATTTACCCAACAGAAATTTTAAAAATTTAAAAAATATATAAAGACTCATACACAAGTGTTCATAGCAACTTTCTTCATAATACCAACCCTAGCATCCTAAATTGTCATCAGTTTGTGAATGGATAAATAAATGATGGCATATTTATACAACAAAATACTGAAAAGCTGTAGAAAGGAGTGGACTACTGGTAATACACAAAAATGTAGATAAATTTCAAAAGCATTATATTAAGTGAAACAGTCCAGGCACAAGAAAAATACACATTATATAATTTCATTTATATGAAATTTGAGAAAAAGCAAAACAATTGTAAGTAGATTCATGGCTATCTATGGGATGGGGGAAAAGAATCAGCTGAAAAGGGGTAGGAGTATTTTGGCTTATAGAAATGTTCTCTACCTTGACTGTGGTGGTGGTTACATGACTGTATATATTCATTAAAATCACCAAACTCTATACTGAAAATAATTGGGCTTTAATGTTTATTAATTATGCCTCCATAAAGGTGATTGTTTTTATCTTTTAGTTTTATTTTATTTCCATAGTTTTTGGGGAACAGGTGGTTTTGGTTTTTGGTTACCTGGATAAGTTTTTTAGTGGTGATTTCTGAGATTTTTATGTACCTATCACCCAAGCAGTGTCCACTGTACCCAATGTGTAATCTTTTATCCTTCACCCCCTTCTCACTCTCCTCCCCCGAGGACCCAAAATCCATTATATCATTCTTACGACTTTGCAGCCTCATAACAGCTTATTATTTTTAAATACACACACACACACACACACACACACACACACACACACAGAACTTCCAATGACAGTAAGTGTTCAAGAAGACTCTTTTAGTAAAGACAGAATCACAAAACCATCAGAGGCATTGCTGAGAGGATTTTTGTGGTCTGTAAATACCTCCATGGACACCCAGGTTAGCAACCTGCTGGGCTTTAAGTGGGAAAATAGTAGCATCACAACAGACAGCCTAGAGAAATTTACGTCCCAAGTTGTGTCAGTAGCAAGTCCTTATCAATAGCAACTCAGGCTTTGTGAGGTGTAGCTGGCTAGAAGTTTCCCTCTTGGACTTGTCCCTGCAATGTTGTGTAATATTCTTAGCACCATCTGGCTAATCCATTTAGGCATCAACGTCTTCAAGACTTCCTTTCCTCCTTCTAAATCTTGCTTTCAGTAAAGTTTTAGAAATTCTTCCAACAACAAAATGATTGCTAAAACGAAATGTATTACCCTCCCAGTGGTAATTTTGGTTAGCCAGGGTAGAGCTATAAGTGAAAAATCTATTTCCAGTGTAAGAATATAAGGCACAGTGAGCAAGGGAAGGCATACACTTTTTTAATGCAAGGAACTTCTTCCTAATCCTCCTGAAGTTGCATCATTTAAATAAGTATCTCTTCCATATATAAAGTCTGGCATGTGGCAAGTGCTCAGTAAATGCTTGTTGAAAGAATAATAAATAAAAGTCACCACAATTTCTCTCTGAGTCCCAGAACTTTGAAGCCTTTTCAAACTTTCCTTCTTTTGGTATCTATGGGGAATACATTTCTGAAGGTCGTTCTTGGTGTCTTTCAGAACCCATCAACATGGAGAGGGGAGAGAGTGAACAGATCCAGAAAAGGTAAATCCTGACCCTGCGACATTGATGAGAGGCATAATCCCCAGAGTGTCTGTTACTTGAATAGGATTATGCCTAAGGCGTACTGAGACCTCAGCAAACCTGAAGTAATGGAGAGGGAGAGGAAAATAAGACTAGTTAATACTTAGAAGAAAATAACCTGTTAAAGGATGACAGGGTATCCAATGCATGATACCCAGAAAGCATGACAAGCTCTGTCATGGTCAAGTAATAGTCAATACAAAAGAGTTCTGAGGTGGTGAACATGAAATGCATCTTATCTGCCATGGTAGCCCCAGTACCTAGCACAGTACCTAGACTAGTATACATCCTACATGTGTGGAATGAATAAATGAAGAAGTGGGGAGTGACAACATGTTTTCTTCAGCCTCAGCATCTTAGTATCTGCTATAGCTCTGTTTAGAGTGTTCTTCTGATACTTCTTTACTTCATTCTTCAGATTTTGCCTCAAGCAGCAGTTTTTTAAAAACCCTATCCCAAACTAGAAAATGTTCACTTGTTACAGTGTCAGGTGGATCCCGGGGCTTTTTCTTAACACCATATTATGCTTACATATTTGTGTAATTATCTTATTAAACTCTATAAACTAGACTAAACTAAATTCTATGGAGGGCAGAGACCATACCAGTTAAGCTCATCATTGTGCTGCTAGCACCTAGCATGGCTCCTGGCATATGCTCAATAAATGCTTGTTGAAAGAATGAGTGATGCATGAAGAATACATAAAGTCTCATAGTGATCAGTCCTTTCACGACATGAAGCTATCAGATAGTCTGTATCTCTATCTCTTCTAAGAAATTAAACTCTCAAGAATATCAAGGCTTTGACTGCATAGCCATAGGATCAAAGCAAACCTCAGTCACAAGCGTGGTTGCAGAGACAGGGTCATAACTCCCAGGGTGCAGACACCACCAAGAGTGTCCAGTACTTATCCTGATATGCCAGCCACTGTGATTCTAGCAACATGACTAATAATTTCAGGCACACTTGGACAATGAGAAAGGGTGTTGAAATCCAACCTACCCTGTCAGACTCAATTTCAAAAATGGTCTTGAAGAGCCTGCAGAGGGCAGGCAGCAGAGAATCAGCAGAAGGAGTGGGCAGGGCCAGGCAGAAATAAAGGATAGTTATTGAAGCATAGATGACAGTGTAGTGCATGGTTCTTTTCTCTTGCCTTCTCCACCTTTCTCTTCAATAGTTTGTTTCTCCTCATTGCTATTCCAATGGCCACTCTATTCTGCCCTATCATTGAAATCTAGAAAAAGAAAGTAGCTCAACTGTGAAATCTCACCCAATCTTTTCTTCTGTTTTTCCAGCGTAAAAATCCATGTACCTGAAAGATCTGATGAAGCCCAGCATGTTTTTAAAAGTTCCAAGACACCTTCATGCGACGAAAGTGATACATGTTTTTAATTAAAGAGTAAAGCCCATACAAGTTTTCATTTGTAACACAATTTCATTTGCAAGTTTCTGGGCAACCTTTCTCATTTTTTCTGGAAAGCAAGAAGACATTACCATTAATAATAGGGGGACAGGGTCATAACCCCCAGGACTCCCTCTAAGTGGAATAGCCTCCCTGTAACTCCAGCTGTTCTCCATATGCCAAAAGCAGACTTTAATTCTCTCATTGCTTCTTTTCACTGTGGAACACTCTTATGAGCCAAGCCCAGCTTAATGATTCATGGCCTGGAAATAAAATTTAGGACCAACACGTCCTCCAGATCAGATTATTCTCTTAATGTCATAGATTGTGGTTTTTAAAAAATAGAACTTCTGGAAAACTGCATTTTATCTGCTCAAAATTCTAAGCTGGTGCCTCACTGAATCTTGTATACCTGTGACTGAACAACTACCTTCTCAGTCTGGGTGGGAGTTAGGTATTTATGACCTTACAGTGCTAATACTTTGAAACATAAAGATCCATGTACTGTAATAGTGTGATTACTATGCTCTAGAGAAGTCTATCTCTGCTAAGGATTGTTGTCCCTCTGTCAGGGTCAGTAAGAAAAATGGTGGCCTAGGGTACAGGCAACAATGAGCAGACCAACCTAAATTTGGGGAAATTAGGAGAGGCAGAGATAGAACCTGGAGCCACTTTTTTCTGGGCAGTCACTAATGTTGAGGAAGCTTGCCTTGCCCAACAAGCCCTAGTGGAGAGCACTAAATAAACAGGAAAGTGCTGGATCTTGTGAACTCTGTTTCTCTGGAAGAATTGACTAGTGAGATGGCCTGGGGAAGCTCTGAAAGAATCAACAGAGATCACAATACTCAAAAGAGAAAAAAAGAGAGATCTTAATCCAAAGAAATGCATGAAATGTCTGGTCTGTCCAGTCCATCAACAAATCTTGAAACAAGCAACAGATATACAGTCTGTCCAAATGGACTTAAGACAGACAGCAGTTTCCCTGGTGGTCAGGGAGAGGTTTTGGTGATACCCAAGTTATTGGGATGTCATCTTCCTGGAAGCAGAGATGGGGAGGGAGAGCCATTGTCTTGATAATGGGATGAGTGGAAGGAGGCTTAGGGCTCTCCACTCCTGGCTGAGAGAGAAAAAGCTGCAATGGAATTAGGAAGACCAAGATGCAGATCATGTAGGGGCTTCCTTAATGTACAAATGTCCTACAGGAATCTGGGCTGGCCCAGAGTAGCAAATTTCAGTTGGATGATTGTTTTTGCTGAAGGCAACCAGAGGAAAACTGCGTACAGAGATGGATATACTGGGAGAAATGACTTTGGAAACCTGGCTCAAAAGTAGGATTAGTAAGGGATGGAGCAGTCTCTGTCCAAACCTAAAGAGAACTCTGGGGGGCCTAAGCCACAAAAATAGTTCCTTTATTTTACTTGAACAACCCCCAAGGGTTATAGACTGCTATGCTAGACAAGCTTGTCCATGTAGTATTCCCATATGTGTACAGTGCCCCTGCCTTCATTAGATTCCTAGCACCTGGCCAGTTTCTAACATGTTTTGTGCAGCACAATTTTTAATAAATGCTTATTACATTCATTTAAAAGTCTACATTTTCTACTTTGGCTTCCAGAGTACTACTCAACCCTTGTGGTGTGATGTTCCCTGCTCTGTCCTCTGAATGTACTTCCTTTCTCTTGACATCTCTATAGCTAGAAGCCTCTGACGCATCCTACATCTTCTCCTCCTCTCCTTCCCGTGCCATTATTTGAGAAAAAAGGTTTGTATAATTTGTATACTTCTATATGTTTATCTCAGTAATGAGTTATAAAAAATCAAGTAAGAATGGTTGCTTTCAAGGACAACTAAGAAATCTTGAATAAGAAGGGAAGTTTACTTTTGAATTTGTAACCCGTGCTGTGTAATTTAAAAATTTTTAAATATGTGTATTAAAAGCTTAACGTAAAAATATTCCTTGAAAACACCATGAATTTAAAATAAATGCATATATATATATACAGCATGTGAGAAAAGCCAGGAAAACTCTGGACAAAAGAAAATGACCTAGATTCTCTGAAGGCAGGAATGTGTTTAATTTCTTACCGATGGATCCCAAGTACTTAAGATAGTTGTCTATCCTGTTGTGATGAATTTTTGCCTTTTGTTCTATTTCTTAAAGATTTCCTCAACTTTATCTAACTTCTGCATATTTTTATTTGTGCTATCATTTATTATTTCCAGAATTCCTTTTTGTTCTCTCAAAACATATCTGTTTAAAGATTGAATGACTTATTAACATGCCCTTTGGTAAGAACATCCCTCCTTTGTATATTAAATTCTCTGAACTGCTGTATTCTAAGACCAGGGGAAAGAAAAAAAAAGGTCGAAAGAGATCATTAGGCAGAATAGTACTAGCTAACATTATTTCACGTTTACCATGTACCAGTTGTTCATCTAAACCTTTAAATTCATTATATTATCACATTAACCCTGTGTTGTAGGTAATGGAATATTATGCCCATTATGCTGATGAGAAAAATCTAAGCACAAAGATGAGTCAGAGTAATTTACCCAACATTGTTAACTTTGTAAGTGGCAGAGCTGGGGAGAATTTTGCAAAGCATCATCTCCTTCACCCTTTTATTTGCTAGCCTTTCTGATTATCGAAGAGACAGAATTTGAGTTGCTTGCAGTTCAAGTGCACTGCACTCTCTCAGCCCCACTGCACTGGTGACTCTAGTGGACCCATCACTGAAATTTCCACAAGTAATTCCAATCTTATGTGGCCAGGTACTAATAGATAACAAGATACATAAGAAGAAAAGTGAAAATGAGATTTGGGTCAAAGGGAAGTCAGTTGTGTTTATTGCTCCCAACTCCTTTCCTTCAGCCCTGCTACTTATTAGTCTTTTGCAATGCCCCCTCCTTCCTTTGCTATTCTGAAGCTAGTGTCATTAGCTGATGTCCTTATATTTGTTAGCTGATATGGTTTGGCTATGTTCTCACCCAAATCTCATCTTGAACTGTAGTTTCCACAATCCCCATATGTCGTGGGAGGAACCCAGTGGGAGGTAATTGAGTTATGAGAGTGGTTAACCTCATGCTGTTCTCATGATAGTGAGTTTTCATGAGATGTGATGGTTTTATAAGGGGCTTTTACCCCTTTTCCTTGGCACTTCTCCTTCCTACCATCATGTGAAGAAGAATGTGTTTGCTTCCCCTTCTGTCATGTTTCCTGAGACCTTCACAGCCCTGCTAAACTGTGAGTCAGTTAAACCTCCTTCCTTTATAAATTACCCTTTACTTCCTTTATAAATAGTCTTGGGTATGTCTTTATTAGCAGCGTAAGAAGAAACTAATACAGTAAATTGGTACTGAGTAATGGGGTGCTGCTGCAAGGATACTCAAAAATGTGGAAGCAACTTTGGTACTCGGTAACAGGCAGAGGTTGGAACAGTTTGGAAAGCTCAGAAGGCAGGAAGAGGTGGGAAAGTTTTGAATTTCCTAGAGACTTGTTGAATGGCTTTGACCAAAATGCTGATAGTGATATGGACAATGACATACAGGCTGAGGTGGTCTCAGGCAGAGAAGAGGAACTTGTTGGGAACTGGAATGAAGGTGACTCTTGTTATGTTTTAGCAGAGACTGGTGGCATTTTGCCCTGGTCCTAGAGATTTGTGGAACTTTGAACTTGAGAAACATGATTTAGGGTAGGTACCTGGTGGAATAAATTTCTAAGCAGCAAAGCATTCAAGATGTCACTTTGGTGCTGTTAAAAGCATTCAGTTTTATGTATTCACAAAAATATGGTTTGGAATTGGAACTTATGTTTAAAAGGGAAGCAGGGCATGAAAGTTTGGAAAATTTGCAGCATGACGACTTGATTAAAAATAAAACATTTTCTGAGGAGAAATTTAAGTCAGCTGCAGAAATTTGCGTAAGTAACAAGGAGCCAAATGTAATTGCCAAGACAATGGGAAAATGTCTCCAGGATATGTCAGAGGTCTTCACAGAGGCTCCTCTCATCACAGGCCCAGAGGCTCCAGGAGGGAAAAATGGCTTTCTGGGCCAGGCTGCTTTGTGCACTTTTGGGACTTGGTGCCCTGTATCATAGCCGTGGCTAAAAGAGGCCAAGGTATGGTTCAGGCCATGGCTTCAAAGGGTGCAAGCCCCAAGCTTTGGCAGCTTCCACATGGTGAGCATGCAGATGCACAGAAGTCAAGAATTTGAGTTTTGGGAACCTCCCATAGATTTCAGAGGATGTATGGGAACACCTGGATGTGCAGGCAGAAGTTTGCTGCAGGGGCAGAACCCTCATGGAGAACCCCTGAAACGGCACTGCAGAAGGGAAATGTGGGGCTGGAGCCCCCACACAGAGTCCTCGCTGGGGCACTGCCAACTGGAGCTATGAGAAGAGGGCCACAATTCTCCAGACCCCAGAATTGTAGGTCCACTGACAACTTGAACCATGCATCTGGAAAAGTCACAGATACTCAACGCCAACCTGTGAAGGAAGCCAGGAGGGGTGCTGTACCCTGCAAAGCCACAGGGGCAGAGTTGTCCAAAGCTACAGGAGCCTACCTCTTCCATCAGTGTGACCTGGATATGAGACACAGAGTCAAAGAGATCATTTTGGAGCTTTAAGATTCTACTGCCCCACTGGATTTTGAACTTGCATAAGGCCTATTGCCCCTTCATTTTGGTGAATTTCTCTTATTTGGAATGGGTGTATTTACCCAATGCCTGTACCCCCATTGTATCTAGGAAGTAACTAACTTGCTTTTGATTTTACAGGCTCATGGGCAGAAGATACTTGCTTTGTCTCAGATGAGACTTTGGACTTGGACTTTTGGGTTAAAGCTGGAATAAGTTAAGACTTTGGAGGACTGTTGGAAAGGTATGATTGTGTTTCAAAATGTAAGGACATGAGATTTGGGAGGAGCTGGGGTAAAATTATATGGTTTGGCTGTGTCCCCATCCAAACCTCATCTTGAATTGTAGTTCCCATAATCTTCACATGTTGTGGGAGGGACCCAGTGAGACATAATTGAAACATGGGGGCGGTAACCCTCATGCTGTGCTTCTCATGATAGTGAGTGAATTCTCATGGGATATGATGGTTTTATAAGGGGCTTTTCCCCCTTTTGCTTGGCACTTCTCCTTCCTGCCATTCTGTGAAGGAGGGTGTGTTGCTTCCCCTTCAACCATGATTGTAAGTTTCCTGAGGCCTCCTCAGCCCTGCTGAACTGTGAGTCAATTATACCTCCTTCCTTTATAAATTAGCCAGTCTTGGATGTGTCTTTCTTAGCAGCATGAGAAGGAACTAATACATTAACCTGGGCTCGAAAGCAAAAAGCCATCTCTGATGACTGCATTCAACCTTTCGCTAGCACTCACTGCTCACCCCTGCCCTCTTGCCTCATTCTGTTATCAGTCATCACCAGGCTAGACAAGCATTCCTCCCACTTTCACACCCACCTCTTCTTTTCTCATTCAGGACCTTATTTATTCATTCCAAGAACATGATAGTCACCTCCCAACAGATTTCAGTCTCCTGTCTCTTTTACCCTGCATTCTGTCACCAAGAGAAACAAGAAGGTAAACAGAAAAGATCTCCCTCACATTCCCTTTCCCTAGCCACACAACTCTGATCTCCAGCTTCCTGGGTATTCACTCATAGACACACTATGCCTATATATAAGTGTGTGTACACACACACACACACACACACACACTCCCCTTATTCAGGCAGATTTCGTTTTAATTTACACCACAGTCTAAAGAAATCAAAAGACTCTTGCTAGGATGATTGACATCAGTCTTCAGTGTAATCCTTAATTTTAAGCAAGTTAAAAACATACACCTGTATGTATCAGTTTTCATTCTCATCAATAGTCTAGCATCATTGTGGATCTTATAATAAAAGTGAGATTCCATTGGATTTTACTATGTCACCTATTCACTTCAGAAGAAAAGATACTTACAAATACAGAATCCTTCACTGTCCTTAGGCACAAAGTTTCAAACCTGCTTCAATCTGAACAAGTTACACCCTAGGTCTGGTGAGCAACAGTTACTCTGGAGGGATCTCCCAATTCCTATGTCCATATAGTTGTCTTTCTTGATTAGCCTCCTCAAGTGGTGGTACACATCCTTCAGTAGCTTTCTTCAGTAACTTTCTGAGAAAGGACCTGTGGGAAATATACTTAAGAGTCTATTACAAATGGAAGAAATTTGGAAAGCAATGAGGAGAACCTTTCCATTGTATGTGGCAGATGAGGGCAGAAAAGAGAATAATTCACCCAACACCAGAGAGCCATGACCAGAACTCAGGCTCCTTATTTTCAGTCCAGAGTTCTTTCCACCCTACTGTGCCCCTCTAACCTTCCTGTTAACTGGAAGAGCTGGAAAATGAGTGTTAACAGAGCATAATGAAGCAAGATTGTGGACTTCAGGTCAGATAGTCCTGACACCGCTATACTTGACTGTGTGACCTTAGGCTAATTACTTAATCTCTCTGATTGTCAGTTTTCTTATTTGCAAAATAGGGTTAATAATATCTACCTACCTTACAGGATCAAGGGCAATCCAAAAGATGAGGATTATACCATCTAAAAAAGAAGAGGAAATTAAAAACAAACAAACAAAAAAGAGCCCTAGCAAACAAGCAATTGGGTAGCTTGTTTCAGCAGGGTGGGCTTGAGGGTGGTGAGTGAGCATTAGTAGTGGGAGGATGGCAACTTCATGTGAGGCTGATGTAGGAAGAGTTGTAGGTTGGGCTGTACATGGAGTAACAGGCGTGGGCTTGGATTCTTTCATATAACACTCAGCCCAGCAGTCTTCTAAACACCCTGCTGAAAGCCAGAAATGCTCCTACAACTCTTCCTGCATCAGCCTCACATGAAGTCCCACTCTCAGGAACTCAATTTAGGGACTGAGATGATTCATGCTCTTACCTTATGCATGTGGGACTTTTCTATCTTTACCTTCTGAGACCAAAGCCAAGTTCCTAGGCCCTCCTTTATCACTTTGTCAAGATTATTTCCAGACAATTAATAATATCTACTTCTCTGAGAAGGTAACAGGAAGCTCATTCCTTACTAAATATAACATGAAATTCTAAGCAGTTAAGCTGAGAATAAAAAGGACCAAGGGCTCCTAGTCAAGATTTTGGAAGGTCCCTGTCTTGAGAGGTAGTCTTGTAGAGGATGGTTTGTATTGGGGAGAGCTGTGCAAATTGGAGGCTGGTAAACCAATTAGGAAACAGGCACAGTTAGCCTCTACAGGTTTGGCATTTCTAAGAAGCTGAACTAGCAGAAGCCTCCTAAAATTTCTAGATTAGATCCTGGTGACCAAGCTTATCAGACTAGCAGCAGGGCAAGGTAAACCCCATAACAAAAGTAAACCTAAATCAGAGGGAAATAGAAACTAACAGGAGCTGCTTTATTGGAGAGGGACCAGAGGGGCTTTCTGCACTCAAATAAAATAGGGAAAAAGAAATCCTAGAATGTAATATTGGAAAAGTTGGATAGCCCAGGCACAGCTGGAAGACTGGAAATAGTATTAGAAATCTCAGTTTTTTATTTAGCCACTAGGGTGAAAAGATCCTTCTCTTTAGCATAGGCCCAGCACAGGGCTGGAGTAGGGGCTAATTTCTGGCGTAAGAGACCAGAGGCACAGAGCATGGAGCAAGAAATAGGAGCTGATTGCTTCCAGGTCCCTGACTGTCAAATAATTAAAACATTTTCTTAAATTCATATTTGCAACCCAGAACATATACCTGAAGCTTATTATTAGAACATGTTAGGGTATAGTTACAATGCTAACTGGTGACACAAACTAGTTACATGCTGTTTCCACCAATCTATCTGCCACTTTTTAACT
The DNA here is from genome assembly GCF_001604975.1 of Cebus imitator. NCBI lineage: Eukaryota > Metazoa > Chordata > Mammalia > Primates > Cebidae > Cebus > Cebus imitator. The sequence goes on from NW_016107702.1 coordinate 599,496, forward strand.
CAGTCTATCTGCCACTTTTTAACTATGCACATCAAGTATTTGCCCCTAGGCTTCAGGTCTCAACCTCTGTAAGAACAGTTGAGCTGTATCCACTTGATGGAAAAACAAGTCTATTCCTTTTTTTTTCCAAAAAGTCAACCCATCCAATCAAATAAGTTCCTTTATAGTTTTTTTAAAAAACACATTTACTGGTTTTCCTGCAATTTTCAGTGTGTTTGTTGAACTCTCTTAGAGTCACAGTCTTGGAGTATTTTTGAGACTTCTGCTATCAATTTAAAAAGAAAAAAAAAAGAAAAGGAAGGAATGCTTTTTTTTTTTTAACAATAAATCTTGTTCCTGTGTCCAAATGAGCCATGCATATTAACATGTGTGACTGTTCTCAAGGTTTAATATGTTTCAGCTAGAAAAAATATATTGTAGAAGACTTAAAGATACAAGATGGCATAGCAATGAGAATTTTAAGAGTTTTCATTCTCCCTGAGAAATTACTTATATGGAGAACTTACTAGAAGTGGTTTATTTGCAGCAGGAAATAAAGGTATGATATAAGAAAACTCTTGATCATCAGAGTCTTAGGCATTAGAAACACACAGATGATATGATACTATACCTAGAAAACCTCATAGTCTGTTCCGAAAGTATCCTG
>NW_016107702.1:600186-639964 GCF_001604975.1 Cebus imitator
ACAACTTCAACCAAGTTTCAGGATACAAAATCAATGTATCCAGGGTACAATGTAAGTAGCATTTTTATATACCAATAACATCCTACCTAAGAGCCAACTCAAGAATGCAATTCCATTCACAATTGCTACAAAAAGAATAAAATACAGCTATACCAGGGAGGTGAACAATATCTACAGTGACAATTAGAAAATACCGCTGAAATAAATCAGAAAAGACACAAACAAATGGAAATATATGACAAGCTTATAGATAGGAAGAATCAATATTGTTAAAATGGCCATGCTGCCAAAGCGATTTACAGTTTCAGTACTATTCTTATCAAACTACCAAAAACATTTTTCACAGAATTAGAAACATCTATTCTAAAACTCAGATGGAATTGATGCAGGGCAGACGAGCTTCAAATTGGGACTTATCCTGGGAGAGTACTTGGCTTTGCTCAGGGAAGAATTCAAAAGTGAGCTGGTGGTAAAAGAAAACAACTTTATTGAGACGGCAGTGTTACAGCTCTGTGACTGCTTCTGCAGAGCAGGGCTACCCCATATGCAGTGTGGTGAGAGCAGCAGCTCAAAGGCAGTTCTGCAGTCATATCTACTTATAATTACATGAAAATTAAGGAGTGGATTATGCAGAAATTTCTAGAAAGTATGGTAACTTCTGGGTTGTCAGGACTCTGCCATGAAAAGGGACAGTAATGTGTAGGTGTTGCCATGGCAATTGTAAGCTGGCATGACCAATGGTGGACAAGTCTTACGGAAAGCTGCTTGTGCCCTATCCCTGGGGCATTTCTCAATTGAGCTAGGACTCAATTTGGTCTGATTTCTGAGCCCAGAATCAAGCCCTGCTTCCTACTTCAGAATCAAAAAAGGGCCCAAATAGCCAAAGCAATCCTAAGCAAAAAGAACAAATCCAGAGACATCATGTTACCTGACTTCAAACTATACTACAAGGCTATCATAACCCAAATAGCATGGTACTGTTACAAAAAACAGATACATAGACCAATGGAATAGGTTAGAAAACCCAGAAATAAAGTCACACACCTACAACCATCTGACATTTGACAGTCAACAATTGCAAACAATGGGAAAGCATTCCCTATTCAATAAATGGTGCTGGGATAGCTGGCTAGCCATATGCAGAAGACTGAAACTGGACTCCTACACTTCACTATATACAAAAATCAACTCAAGATGGATTAAAGATTTAAATGTAAAACCTAAAACTATAAAAACCCTAGAAAAAAACCCAGGAAATACCATTCTGGACATTGGCCCTGTCAAAGACTTCATGATGAAGACTCCAAAAGTAATTACAACAAAAACAAAAATTAATAAGCGGGTCCTAATTAAACTAAAGAGCTTCTGCACAGCAAAAGAAACTATCAAAAGAGACAACCTACAGAATGGGAGAAAATATTTTCACACCATGCATCTCACAAAGGTCTAATATCCAGAATCTAAAAGGAACTTAAATCAACAGGCAAAAACCAAATAACCCCATTTAAAAATGGGCAAAGGACATGAATGAATGGACAGTTTTCAAAAGAAGATATACACGTAGACAACAAGCATATGAAAAAATGTTCAGCATCACTAATCAGTAGAGAAGTGCAAATCAAAACCACAATGAGATACCATCTCACACCAGTTAGAATGGCTATTATTAAAAAGCCAAAAAGTAACAGATGCTGGCAAGGTTGCAGAGAAAGGGAACACTTATAAATTACTGGTAGCAGTGTAAGTTCTTTGAGAACTCTCCAGATTGTGGAAAGCAGTCTGGAGAGTTCTCAAAGAATTTAAAACAGTGCTACCATTCAACCCAGCAATCCTGTTATTAGACATATACCCAAAGGAATACAAATTGTTCTACCATAAAGATAAACACATATGTTCATGATGGCACTATTCCCAATTACCAAAGACATAAAATCAACCCAGATCCCCATGAATTGTGGGCTGAAAAAGAAAATATAGTCAAGTCGGAAAGACAAAAACACATTTTTACATCGTCTTAAACCTGTGTAAAGTACATTATTGTTCACCTTCTCCTCCTCTTCTTCCTCCTCCTCCTTCACAGTGCTGTTTATTGAGAACACCATGCACCAGGTACTGTCTGTTAAATAATTTACATATATTATCTTGGGAAGAAGGAAAAAAGGCTATCTTGAAAAAAGTCTAAAAAATTGTTTTAAGAAGAGAAGGGGGAATCAAAAGGAAAGAAGAATGAATTGAGCTATTCTGCGAATTTAGAGAAGAAAAAATTTAGAGCAACAAAACAGTGAACTCGTGTTTCATTGTATTGTGGCAGGAAGGAGGTGCGATTTGAGCCCACATTGTCCTCTACTATGATTCAGGTATAAATGATCATGAGGAGAAAACTGGTGGGGAAAAGGAGAGTGCTAGGAAATCATCCATCCTAAAGAAAGAATCCAGGCGTGGATGTTTGATTCAGGAATCACGGGACTATTGTCAAAAGTGGGTGGGTAGAGTTTTGAGGAAACCAGAATATCTGTCACTCAGCTTATTGTCTGATTCATATTTGACCTGAAGATGAAACCAGTTCTAAGAAAGAAGATCCATGGATCACGGTGATTTCATGCACAACCTTTTTCTAGCCACACTTGAAACAAATCTACTCCTGAGTTTTTCCAGTATGTGAGCCAATAGACTGTTTTCTTCTTGCTCTCTCCTTTTCTCCTTCAACCCCCTTTTTAGTCCTCAAGTTGGTTTTACTCCTTAAGTCAAGCTTTCTATTCCATACAAAAAAATAAATCCTAATTGATAAATTATAGAATGGAAAAGTGTTGGCCTTGCTGAGTCCAAAGGCACAATCAATATTTTCGAGCCACCCTCTTTCTCTCTCAAGTTTTGTTCTCGGCTCAGATTTTCTTTTCATGTTGATCTCCTTCTCTCCTGCTATAGGAAGATTCCTCTGAGTAGCTGGGAAAGACGGCCACAGAAGGCTCCAGTGCATGTTGTCGACAGCATCTTTTCTGTTACCTCCAACAAAAATATTCTTGAGGAGGATGCAGATTGGGCTCACTTGGGTCACAAATTCATCCCTAGAGAAATCACCATGGCCAGGGATTTTTGACTTTATTAAAAGGCCCAAATATTTTCCTCCTCTGCTCCTTCCCTCAAATCCTAGGAGAATGGAGTTAACCCAAAATTAAATAAATAGAATGGGGAAAAGTGGTATAATAGATACTGCTAGTTCCCCAGCCTTACCTAGCCAAGGTATCCATCCCCCAGATGCTGTAAGTGTTGACTCTTAACAACCCACAGTTGCTCTCTCTGTGAGACTTGCCCTTGACCAAACAAGAACCCCTTCACCTAATTCTATCTTTATTTAAAACTTTATTTTGTTCACCATGAATTTTTTATTCATTTAATATATTGCATTAAAATAGTATTAATCTTGATTATTGAGTTTGTGACTTTCTCTCAAATTTTACCCTGCTCACCTCACCCTAGTCCTGGCCTAGTGTAAGAAGCTACACTCCAGGCCTCCATTAACCCTCTAAGGACAGACTTCAGCCAATGATTAACTGATGTAGGGGTACAAAAGTTCACCCCCCTGCCTCAAGGTAGGGATAACTCTGCAGAATTTGTGTTCCAGAGTTGCCCCAGGATCAGGCACTAAATCTCGTCACCAGCTAAGACCACATTCTTGCTTTTATCCCTACCCTGTCCTGCCTTCCTCACTCTCTTGAGAGCGTTCCACACATATCACTTAGATAAGATCACCTGCCTTTGGCTCTGCTTCTAGGGAAGCCTACCTAAGAAAGTTGATACCAGGAAGGGTCTTAGGAAGCAGACAGTAAGGGTAGGATTTTGTCATTGGCTTACCCACCAGTTGGGTAACAATAAGACCAGGTGCTGATACTGCCTGGATGCTGTGTGCCACACACAAAAAAGTATTTTTGTGGCAACAGAAAAGGACTAAGACACTGCGGTAGTGGATTTCTAAGGCTTTTACCTGTAGTGGCCTGTAATGGGATACAGGTGTAAGAGGATGCACTAACTGATACAATATCCTAGCCTAGTGGTTCCAGTGAACTGCACATTAAACTTACCTGGGAATCTCATAAAAATTCCTAAGCCCAGATCACATCTAAGACTAATTACATTACAATCTCTGGGGGTAGGACACTGGCACTGGTATTTTTAGACACTCTCAGGTTATTCCTATGTGCAGACATGTTTAGAAACTACTGCCTCAGGCAGTTGGGGTGTGTAGAGTAACAGTACCTATAAGAAAGGATTGTGGAATTGGGTAGCTGTTGTTAATTATTATTGATTCATGGCAGAAAGAAAAATCTCAGGCTCAGCTCTATTAATCAACAACTTTAAGGTCAGATTTGGTGGCTCACATCTGTAATTCCAGCACTTAGGGAGTCCAAGGCTGGTGAATCATTTGAGGTAGAAGTTCGAGGTCAGCTTGGTTAACATGGTGAGACCCCATCTCTACTAAAAATACAAAAAATTAGTTGAGAGTGGTGCCGGGCACCTGTAATCCCAGCTACTCAGGTGGCTGAGGCAGGAGAATCACTTGAACCTAAGAGGTGGAGGTTGCATTGAACTGAGATTGCGCCACTGCACTCCAGACTAGGTGACAGAGTGAGACTCTGTCAAAAAAAAAAACAAAAAACAAACTTTTAAGCAAAGCATGAGAGTCAACGTATCTCCTTGAAAGCTTTAAAGACACTCATTTCCTGTAGCAGGAGAGTTGCACAACTGAAGATCAGGTTGAGGATTTTATTTTTTTCATTTTTAAAATTATACTTTAAGTTCTGGGGTACGTGTGTAGAAGGTGCAGGTTTGTTATGTAAGTATACACATCATTTATATTAGGCATTTCTCCTAATGCTATCCCTACCTCTTGGTCTGCAGAAATAAACAAATTCTCCCTTGTTAGAAGATAGAGACCTTCTATTTCTTGAAAGCTATAAAGAGGTATCAAGTGAGGCAGTGCTTTGTGAATACAGTTGCCAGATAAAATGCAAGATGCCCAGTTAAATTTTAATTTCAGATAAACAATGAATAATTATTGAATTTTGATAAATGAATACAGTATTATAATCTCCTGTATCCTGTATTTTTATTTGCTAAATTTGGCAACCTTATTTATAAGGTAATACTTACACTACTCAGGATCTGCCCTCACCTTTCATCTGGCCTCCAGACACATTGTTAAGGGTGGAGGGTGGGAGGAGGGTGAGAACTGAAAAACTACCTATTGGGTTCTATGTGCATTACCCAAGTGATGAAATAATCTGTACCCCAAACCCCCGAACATGCAACTTACCCATATAACAAACATGCATATGTACCCCTTAAACCTAAAATAAAAGTTGAAAAGGAAAAAAATCAGTAAAACCTGATTGGGGAAGTATGATGCTTGCTAAGGGAAGAGTGAGATGATATGCCAAAGGAGCTGTAGGACCTGGCTCACGTGTGCTGGCAAGAACTGGGAGAGTATGCCTGGGTGTGGATCCTGTGGTTGCTAGATCAAGAGAAGCAGAATAAAAACCTAAATAAGGGATTTTATACCTAGTAAGGGTCGTAGGTGACAGTTCTAATACATTGCTGGGTGATTTTTGGAAGACTGGAGAAAAATATGGCCAATAGTAAGTCAATTAGAGATGCCAAAACTACTATGGCAAACTGGAAAAAAGGATCAAAGGTCTTAGAAAATTTGGAGTGCTAGGACGAGCCCTAATTAATCTGGAAAATGCATTATTATGTTTCTCAGGAGGGTCTGGAAAATACTTCACAAACCAAAGTGGTAAGAAGTGTACTGGTAAGAGGGGAATAAGGAATGTTGAAAATCCAGTACCATCTGTTATCTCTAGGCAGGAATGACGGTATAAAATTCTGTTTCAGAAGTGGGCTTTACAGTATCAGTGGGACAAGTGTATTAGTTTGTTTTGTATTACTGTTTTAGATGACACTGGACAATTTATAAAAAACAAAGATTTATCTCTTCTAGTTCTGGAAGCTGGGAGGTCCCATGTTGAGGGGTCCTTATCTGGCAAGGGCCTTCTTTCTGTGTCATCCCATGGTGGAAGGTGGAAGGGAGCACAGAAGCATACAAGCACAAACGTGAATGAGACAGAGAGAGAGAAGGGGACAAATCTGCTTTTACGATGAACTCACTCTCACATTAATGAACTCACTCCTGCAATAATGACAATCCATTATGAGGGCATAAAACCCAATGTTATCTTTGGCTTTCAGAGAAACTCCCAAAAAGTGTCAATACACTTCTTCATACATACAAGGAAAAATCTTCAGGACTCCTGGGGAAAAAAATAGTCTATGTTAGGGTAATATCTTTATTTAAAACTGAAAATTAAGTTTATCTCTTCAGTATATAGAAATGCTACACTTGCCAGACCACTGACTATATTAGTTTCCTAGGGTTGCAATAGCAAATTTCCATATAATTGACAGCTTAAAACCACAGAAATTTAATTTCTTACAGTTCTAGAGGCCGGAATCTGAAATCAAGTTGTCACTAGGGCTACACTGTCCCAAAAGGCTCTAGGAGAGACACTTTCCTTGCCCTGTTCCACTTCTGGTGGCTTCAGGCTTTCCTTGGCTTGTTGCTGCATCACTGCAATCTCCCTCCATCTTCCCATGGCCTTTTTCTCAGTGTCTGTGTCTTCTTCTCTTCCGTCACTTATAAGGACACTTATTGTTAGATTTAAGGCCTACCCAGAAAATTCAGAATGACCTTATTTCCTAATCATCTCACTCATCTCAGTTTAATTATATCTATTAAGACCCTTTTGCCAGATAAAGTCATGTTTACAAGTCCTAGGGGTTAGGACTTGGACATGTCTTTTAGGAGGCTGCCATTCAATCCACTATACTTACCATTTTCTTCTCCAGTGATTGGCTTCCCTAAAAAAAAAAAAAAAAAAAAAAAAAAGCTTGTCTCGTCTTGAGGAAGAGGGACATCTATTGAATTTGAGCCATTTCCAATAGAAACCAAGACCCATACCTAGTATATGTGGGTGAACACAAAATTGGGAGATCTTTGAAATGTTATCATATCAGTTCCTAGTCACATTGGTGTTTTTTGTGGTTGGTTGTTTTGTCTAATAGCAATGTGCTAAATTTCTAGATTATTTTTATGTTTTCTACAAAAGAGAGGCTTTATTTTATTCATTTTAGCCTTCTGTTTAATTTTTAAAACACAAAAAGAGTTAAAGCAGTTTATAAAAAATGCACTTCAGAATATTCTACAAAATAGTTTACTATAGGTAATCAAACTAGAACAAAAGGAAAATCAAGGCAGGCAAAATAAATTTTAAAACAAAAGTAAGAATAATTCACAAAATGTATGAAATGTGAATTAATTTGGGTGCCAGAAGAAGGTTACAATTTGAATCTGTGCTTCATAGCTGATAAGACAAAGTTAAGAACACAATCAGGTAAAATAATTGCCTTATAACGTACAAATAAATCAGCTGCTTTGGAGAAGCATAATCTGGTTTTGTTACTGAGACATGAAAAAAATTTTCTCAAGGTTTTAAAAGGGGATGATCATGAAGTGTATTAGATAGTGTCTTTAATAGCATTTCAGTAGTAAATACAATTATAAATTCCATGACCTCACTAGAGAACAATGACAAAAACTGATGCCATTTTACATGGGCAAAGCAATGTGATCCAAGATAAGTGTTCTGATGATCAAACTAGAGCTAAGAATAAAATACAAACCATCTGAAGGATAGATGGCTTGTATGTCTTCTATGCAATGTTCTGTGACTCTTGTCTCTCAACATTAAATTTTCAATAAGAATTGGCTGATGAAGAACACAAAGTTTATTCTCTCACACGAATCTGGAAGGTATTTTGATGTTCAACCAAAGAGGTAATGTTGCTATCTTCCTAAAAAGATGAGAACGCTGATCAAAACCCCTGCTTTAATATAAGGATATCCCACTTCAAATGGACACAGGACAATGAAATGCTTATGGCAGAGAATCCTATTTTTAAAGTTTTTAATACGATAAGCAATGCATATATATATATATATATATATATATATATATATTTTTTTTTTTTTTTTTTTTGAGACAGAGTCTTGCTCTGTCACCCAGGCTGGAGTGCAGTGGCACGATCTCAGCTCTGCAATCTCTGCCTCCCGGGTTTAAGTGATTCCCCTGCCTCAGCCTGGGAATAGCTGGGACTACAGGTGCTCACCATCATGCCCAGCTAATTTTTTGTATTTAGTAGAGACGGGGTTTCACCACGTTGGCCAGGATGGTCTCAATCTCCTGACCTCGTGATTCACCCATCTCGGCCTCCAAAGCACTGGGATTACAGGCATGAGCCACTGCATTTTAAAGCTGAAACATTATAGAGAAATAAAAAGTCCCCTTTGACTACCACCTTCATTCCTATAAATCCACTTCATTCTATTTCCTTCTTTCACAGGTGAATATGTAGGTTTTCTACTAATCCAAATATTGTTAATGATGACTATGTTTGCATCTGCCTCATTGGCACAGGAGTGTTTCTTGACTACTTTTGAAAAGTGGAATTGCTGGATGGAACTTTTTATTTTTTAACAGGTACTGCCAAATTACTGCCCACAGTGATTGCACCAATTTACACTTCTTTAAGTAGTATATGACAATACTTGTCTCCTTAGGCCGTCAGTAATACTGAACATTATCAATCCTTTAACAATTTTTAATCCAAAAAAATGAAAATGGTATCTCATTGTTTGAATTTGCAATTCCCTGATTATTACTGAAGAGGCACATTTTTTTTTCATTTTCAGTGATCACTAATGTTACCTCTTCCACCTAGTTTTCAAATACATTTATTTTATTATTTTATTTTTAAATTTGAGACAGGGTCATGCTCTGCCACCCAGGCTAGAGTGCAGTGGTGCAATCACAGCTCACTGCAGCCTTGAATTCTTAATCTCAAGGGATCTTCCTACCTCATCCTGCCACATAGCTAATTTCAGCACACCACCATGCCTGGCTAATTTTTAAATATTTATAGAGATGGGGCCCTGCTGTGTTGCTCAGGCTAGTCTCAAACTCCTGGCCTCAAGTTATCCTCCTGCCTTGACCTCACAAAGTGCTGGAATTACAGGTGTGCTGCCAACATGCCTGCCCTCTCACCTATTTTTTAGTAAGTTATTTGTCTCTTACTTACTGACTTGTAAGAATCGTTTTATTAAGAATTATTTTATACATATATATGATACAAGTCATTTGCCTACTATACACATTATAATTGTTTGCTTCCAATTTGTTGTGTCTTCTGTTTATGGCACAATTTAAAATACCAACATTTTTCATTTTGGTCTGGTCAAATGTATCGATCTTTTCCTTTACTTCATTTTAGTACCTTATATTGAAAAAGGCTTTCTCTAACAAATATAAATTTATTGCACAGAAATTAGAAGTCACCTATGACTTCCTTTGCTTATAAATTCCTCACTGATTCTCTGCTCTCACCTAATCATCACCTGATCTTTACTATCTACCGTACAACATTAAGCACATCTTCTGTGAGATGCAGTCCATGGAACTTCACAGGGTAAAATGGTTGTCATTCATTCATTTATTTATTCAATTAATACTCATTAGCTATCGTATGCCAGGCACAGGGCTAGGCCTTTGTTACACAGGTGTGAATAAAGCAGACAAGATTTTTGCCCTCATGGAGCTCACAGTCTAATGAAAAAAAACACATACATTTAACAAATAATTAAACATGTATACTTACCACATACTGTCACAAGTATGACGAAAGAAAAGGACAGGGTGCTATGAAAGAGAATGGGTGTTGGAACTTCCACTGTGCCGAGCTGACCTCCATGACAGCTCTCATCTACCGTATTCTAATTTTCTGATCCCAGTGGCTTTTATACCATGGCTTTCACACATTGTTTGTGTGACACCAGCTTCCCCAGAGCCATCATCCCTGACAGGGCCAGACTCCACGTTTGACTATGCCTCCCTCTTTCTTAGCTGCTCTGCTGACTTAGCATGGCATGAGTCACTCTTGCTCTGAGAAACAAAGTTCTGAGAAAATCGAGCCAGCAAACAGGTGACAGAAAAATAAAACTCCTAGCGTAAGGGATTTGGAGCGCGTAGGGGTGGAAAAATCACTCTGGAGTTGTCAGATTAACCTGATCCAGATAAATACTCTGGGCTAAGATGAACAATCAGATAGCGAATTAAATAAAAGTGCATTTTGAGTACTGTTTGAAACAGTGATGTGAAAATACCTTCTGTATGTCGAGAAAGGCCCTCATAGTAACAACAGAGATCTTGTCACAGAACCAAACTGTAATATTTGGATTATGAAAAAAACAGAAGATAGAACATGGAGCCAATGAACCCATACTTTCCCTATCACTGTCATCTGGAAAATCAGCCATTATGCCCTCAGGGTTTCAGGACCTTAGAAGGAACCCTGAAAAGGCAGGAACAGGCCTCCCGCTGTCTTCCTTGCACTTGAGGCCTGACATCTACAGCCAGCCCTCTGCTCCACCAGCTGTATACCGTTAAGCAGGTGGTTTACCTCATTGTCTCTGCCTCAGTTTCCTCGTGTAAAATCTGAATAAATAGTGGGCCTCCCAGAGTCGTTTTGAGTGCTTAATACCTGATGGGCATTATAACTTTATAATGTATAATTTTTTCAGCACCCAGCTCAGTGCTGAAAAAAGGCGTCAAAAGAAAGCATAAAAGTAGGTGTTCAATAAATGGTTTGTTGTTTGATTGTCAGTGCTTTTGTTATCGGGACTCCTCTTCAAATAGTGAGGATGCAACCCCTTTTCTACATTTTTTTTCTTTCCTTCTTCTTGTGAGGATGCAACTCCAAGAGAAATGGGTGGTAGTTTCTCAAAGGCCTGTCAATATGTTCTGCAAATAGCAACCTCGGACTTAGAGGCATTCCACGACAGCTAAGCCCAGCTAAGGCCTCCAGGCATGGAAAGGAAATAAGTTCCTCCATTTACCTGGCCCATGCTCCTTGCTGGACCTAGGTCTTCCAGCTTCCTAGGTAGAGAGCAATTTGGATATTCTTTATTTAAATAAATAAATAAGTACTGAGTAATGCTTATGAGCATTTTCGTAGTCAAGTTCAGCAAAAAGGAAAATTTAAGCTGGCCACAGAGGCTTCACTACCAAATGCTCAGCACGCAAGTTTACATGGCATTAGCTTTCCCTAGCAGGCCACCAACCTGACACCAGGCCCCACACTCAAATCTAGAGCTCTCTTTCCTGACCTGAGCTCTATCCCATGCTCTGATGGTCTGAGTCATCTCACATGTTTTGCCCCTTCCAACCAAGCTGCAGAAATTCTCTCTTCTATTCTGTTATCTGCTTCACCTCCCCAGTCACAATATGCCAAATCATGAACTGTTCGATGATGGAGTGGTGCCTGCCTGCAGGGCCACTACCTCTGGCTGTCTCCCTGAGTGTTTACTGCTAACTCAAGCTCTGCAGGAGAACTCTGTTCACATGGGCCTGGCCCCCGGGGCTGAAAGGGGTCTCACTCTGACTTGTACTCAGTCCCAAACCAGGCTGTGACAAGGAATAAACAGGGATTCTCAGGGAAGAAGAGAGACATTGTTCAGGCTTTTCTACCTGAAAGGGTTAGCTTCATCCTAGAAAAGGCTAGAAAACGCGATGGACTCAATCAATAGATCATCTAAAATCCAAAGGGATTGGCTTTCAACCACAAAGAAAATGAGGGCAGAATTTTTCTTCTCACACGTGCTTAAGCCACTATTTGGAAAGGAAGTTTGATGCTTACAACTACGGTTTTCTTAATAATCAGTTAGCAACAATTTTAAAAATCAAGAATTGAGACGGAAATAAACACTCAGAAATGAGCTTAGTACATCACAGTTAAAGTCAATACTGTGACAGTAAAATAGTTAATCCTGGGTTCACAACTGTGGGATAATTCAGAAAAAAAATGTTTTTTCTATTTTTCTATTTCCTGAGTGCCAAAGATTAGGTTCTCTCTCTAATTCCAGACCAGTTTATCCTAACAAATAAGGAAGTCTTGCTTATTAACAGGAGCTTAATAAGGTTGCAGCCCCTTAAATATCCTGAAGACATTGGCAGCTCTCCTCTCCAGCAGCAAACTGTGGTGGGCATCTTAAGGTCGTTTCCTGTCCTGTCCTTGACTACTGGCTGCAGCCTGTGGACATGGCTGACCAGGGCACATGGCCACATGACTCATTTTTCTTCCAGCGCGTGGCTATGAAGGCAGCATCATTTCGCAGAAAAGCAGAATAATTTTGTTTTATTTTGCCTAATATTGTTCAGGCACAACACGAGCTGTCCCTATTCTAAGGCTGGAGAATTTGATTTTCTCTCTGGCCTGTGGAAATGGGCTCAGCATATCGCCCTATTCAATCACAGAATGTTAACACTAATCTGACTAAGATTGCCAACTCAAGGTGCTCCCCAGGCAGCAGCAGAGAGTGTTAATCCTTCTAGCTGAACCTGAGCCCAACTTCAGAGAACGGAGCTGCTGGCTGTTTAATCACTCATGTAGACATGACTGATTGAAACCATCATATACTTCCTCAGTTCAAGATATATGTAATTTTTTTCACTGGGAGGAAAAAACACATTACTATTCTGACAGTTGGCACTTAGGGACAAGAACAGTGAGTTCTAGCAGCAGTAATGTACATTCATTCTGATGCCCCTTTTTGTGCCATTTTCAACCACCTCACTCCATTATCTCTAAATGCTCAGTAAAGGTCCCGTATCTTCGTATCCTGAAGCCTTAGGGAATGAAGGCAGAAGATGGTGTGGGAGAGGAGAGCAGCTGCAGATGCTGGAAGAAATGGTAGAAGCCAGGAAATAGCAAAGAAGCAGGTGGCAGTGTGGACAAACTCGGAAATGCAGAGACAGGAGAAACCCTGCTGACAGGGCTAGGGAATGGGAAAACAGAAAGAAGGGGTAGACCTCCTTGGTGCTGATATATGAAAAGGGACTTTTCAAGTGGTAGACATTTGAGTTCAGTGAGTGTTTGCTCAAGACATCTGCAGTGATAACTCATGTATAATCTAATACTCTAACATTTTGCAAAATATAATCTCAGAAGTGCTTTCTATGTGAATAATACATTATCATCATAAATATCATTTCTAGTCTATTGGACAGATTTGCCATGGTTTATTTAACACTTCCCTATTTTGGACTTCTAAATAAATTCAAATGTCTAGTTATTAAGGATAATGATGTTTATGAACGTCTTTAGACAGAAAGATTTTGCCACAGTTAGGATAATTTCCTCATGACAAATTCCCAGCAATGAAGTTCACTGGGTTAGATAGCATGAAATTTTTGAACTTTTGATAAATAGTGATAAAGTGGTTTTTACTTCCAACAATACTGATGAGGATCCTAGTTTCTCTGCACCTGGGAATCTCAGTTTCTCTGCACAAGGGAAACTCTCTTCAATACCACTTTTTCTCTGGAGAGAGATGTCCTTAAGATTGACGTGTATTTTTAGGGGCTACATTCTTAAAGGTAAAATTACTAAGTCAAAAAGTATGCCTATCTGAACTTTTAGTAGATAATATCAAATTATGATCTAAATAGGCTATATAATTTAAACTCCCATCAACCATGTGTGAAAATGCTCATTCTTCCACACTATCTCCAACCATGGATTGTATCAAACTTGAAATAACATTTTTTAGCCAATCTGATATCAAAAATATCTTATTTTAATATGCAATTCCACAATGGCTAGAGAGGCTAAATGTCTTTTCATATTATTAGCTACCTATGTTTTTTCATCTGTGAATTGCTTGTTCATATACCTTACTCATTATTCTCTTAGTTTGTTCCTGTTTTACTTATTGATTTGTAGAAGTGGTCTATTACCAAAATATATTGCCTATCAGGTATATTGCAAATATTTCCCTCCTTTTTTTGTTTATTCTAGTGCCCTTTATTGTACAGAAAATTTTAATTTGTATATATTTAGATCATCTGTTTTTTCCATTTTACACCTGTTTTTAATCCAGTTTAGGAAGGTTTTAATCATCTCAAGTTTATAAAAATATTCACCAATGTTTTGTTCTAATGGTTTTGCTTTTTATACTTAGTTATTTAATTTATATGGAGTTTAGCTTTGCATATATTGTGAGGTATGATTTTGTCCAAAAGTTTAGCAATTGTTCATTTATCATGTAACAATAAATCAGATTTATTGTTACAGATGAACTTTAGAATCATTTTGAAGGGAATTATTTTTTCAAAGTTATTAATTTTCATTGAGGTTACACTGAATTTACCTACTAATGTATAAACAAATCATGCTTTTGTAATATTATAACATTAAAACTTTCTATGAAGAAAATCACATTACTCATTACTCTCCATTTATTTATTTATTGGACTACTTTTCTGTTTCTTCTATTTCTATTGCTATCTTCAAATTTTTCACTTTATCTTGACTAAATTTTTAATAATAGATTTATTAAGATACAATTCACATACCATAAAGTTCACTTTTTAAAAATGTATAATTCAATGGTATTTAGACTATTCACAGAGATGTGCATTGATTACTATCTAATTCCAGAAGATTTTAATCACTCCAAAGGGAAACGACATACCTAGTCATTCCGCATTTCCTCCTTGCCCTAGCCTCTGGCAACTACTAATCTATTTCCTGGCTCTATGGATTTGCCTCTCCTGGACATTTCATATAAATGAAATCATACTACCATGCATGATTCATACATGTGGCCATTTATGTCTGGCTTCTTTCACTTAGAATCATGATTTCAGTATTCATCTATGCTGTAAAATATTACTAGGACTTATTTTTATGTCAAAATAATATTTCATTTTATGACTATCGTATTTTGTTTATCCATTCTTCAGCTGATAGATATTTGGGTTGTTTTTGCTTTTGGATTATTGTGAATGATGCTGCTATTTGTGTACAAGTTTTTCTTAGCCATGTTTTTAATTGTATTGGGTATATACGTAGGACACAGATATACATACTTAGATCTATTCCTATATATACCTGGAATTAGTGGGTCATATGATAACTCTAAAATATTTTGAGGAACTGCCAAGTTGTCCAAACTTGCAAAGTGGCTATGCTATTTTACATTCCCACCAGCAATTTATGAGGATCCCAATTTCTCCACACCTTCACCAAGACTTCTTGCTTTAATTACAGCCATCTTAGTGAATATGAAGTTATGTCTTATTGTGGATTTAATTTTTATTTCCTGAATGACTAATGATATCGAGCATCTTTTCAGGTGCCTCTTTACTATTTACTTCTATGTTTTATTCTGAGAGCCTTATAGTTTTAGCTCTTATATTTATGTCTATAATCCACATTGATTTTTATATATGGAGCAAGGTGGGGGTCTATCTTTTCATGTGTGTGTGTGTGGTCATCCTGTTTTCCCAGCTTCATGAATTGAAAAGATAATTCATCCCCTGCACTCCATTGAGTGGTCTTGGTACCCACGTCAAAAATCGTTTGATCATAGATACATAGGTTTATTTATGAACTCTCCATTCTATTCCATTGATCTATTTATCTATCCTTTTGCTAGTACTACATAATCTTGATTATTACATCTTTGTAGTAAGTTTGAAATAAAGAAGTATGACTTCTCAACTTTGTTCTTTTTTTTTTTCAAGATTGTTTTGACTATTCTGAGTGCTTTGCAACTTCATAAGAATTTTCAAATCAGTTCTTCAATTTCTACAATGAACTCAGCTGGGTTTCTGATGGGGATTGAATTGAATCTGTAGACCAATTTGGCAAGCGTTGTCATATTAACAATATCAACTCTTCTGATTCATGATCAGGAAATATCTTTTTACTTATTTCAGGTTTCTTTAATTTCTTTCAAGTATGTCTTGTTATTTTTAGAATACAAGACTTGCACTTGTTTTGTTCAATCTATTGCTAAGTAATTCACTTTTGATGCTATCATAAATCAAAATTTTTCTTAATTTCATTTTCAGATTGTTCATTGTGTACACAAGTCACTTGATTTTTGTATATTGACTGTGTTTTCTGCAACCTTGATAGACTCATTTATTTGTTCTAATTTTTTTGGATTTATTAGTATTTTTTATATGTAAGATCATGGCATGGAAATTGTTTTATTTTTATTTTCCAATCTGAATGCTTTTTATTTTTTGTTTTCTGCCTAACTGCCCTTGCTAGGGCAGAATAATGTTGAATAGGAGTGGTGAGTGCAGAAGAAAGGGGCTTCAAGATGGCTGACTAGATGCATCTGTTACTTACCTCTTCCATGGAGAAAAACCAAAATGGTGAGTAGCTAATCACACTTTGAATACATTGTCTAGGAGAGAGCACTGGAATTCAAGAGATAATTGATGCGAAGCACCAAAAGCAAGGAAGAAGAGGAAAGTGAGGCAACCTGCTCATCTGGGATCAGCTGGGAAACTGGAGAAGCTCCCTAATACAGATGAAGGGTCAGTAAGAGACCCTTAGTGGTCTAAACTCCCACCATGGACTCCAACAATTCTAACCACAACAGAGTGCCTCAACCCATTACAGGACCTGAGACTAACACACTGGAGCTGTCTGGAGATTGTGTAATGGCATTGCTCCAGAGAGAGAGCTCATGCCAAGACCTACAAACCCCTGAGTACTAAGCAGCTGCAGCATAGCACCATTTTTGAAGCCTAATACCTAAATACCTATTAGAATGCTTCCTGCCCTGGGGACCAACAACCCTTGCATCTCCACATCTTTGGAGCCCAATTGACATCTCCTATCTGCAGCCTCTACTGCCAGGGTTGAGTTGGGAGCCACTGGCAACAACCTCACACCCCTAGGAAAGGGGTGCCCAAGCATCTTCACATGCCCCAGGGACAAATTCCACAATCCACAATTTCTGCAGCTGTGGGTTGCTGTGGGGCTGAAGTATAAGTAAAGTGTGTGCCCCCTAGCTGCCTGCCTACAACTCTTCCCACTGAAAGCAATACTCTACTACTCCCTGGTAGCAGGGCTGCACTATAGCTACTGCTGCCCCAACCTAACAATTCCACCAGTGGCCAGGAGATCACCCTGCCACAGCCTAGTAGAGCAAGCTCCTGCATACACCAGTGGGAGGCCTGAGGACAGGTCTGCCCAACCCAGCTTCATCCCCCAAATACTCAAGCATGCCATTCAGGTGCCTGGGAATTGTCCAGCCCAGTCCACTACAATTGGTACTTGAGCACTCCTCCCAGGGTCTGAAGTCAGGTCTACCCAAACTGCTACAACAACTATAGCTGTCACGCACCCCCATGTGCTACCTGCAGGCCTGGGAACTGGCCCACTTAGCCAGTCACACATTAACATGTACCAAGAACACTTGGGTCCCAGAGGATTGTCCCACCATTGCTACTGCCATCACCCACAATTCCTGCTGCCCAGGGTTCCCCAAAACCCACCTAACCACCCAGACTACTGCTGCTGTTCCTGGCACCCAAGCAAGTCACCTTGAGGTCTAAGAATCAATCTGTCTGGACTTAGCAATACTAGTGTGAGTACATGCTGCTCTGGGGCCCGAAGACAGGCATGCTCAGACTGCTGCAGCCAACAATGGGGCCAAAGGACTGGTCATGGCATTCCAGTCCCCAACAAAATT
Organism: Cebus imitator; assembly: GCF_001604975.1. Lineage (NCBI taxonomy): Eukaryota > Metazoa > Chordata > Mammalia > Primates > Cebidae > Cebus > Cebus imitator. The sequence continues at coordinate 617,849 of NW_016107702.1, forward strand.
TCATTGCAGTCTCTACTAACAACCACACCCTAAGCCAAAGAGGAAGTCACAGATACCACTGACTTTGTTTACTTCAGAGGCTATACTACTACATGTACCCACAATCAAAGCCAAAGTGCCCTACCCAACCGACGCTGTAGATACATCTTCAGAAAAATGTCCTTCCCTATGAAAGCAAACTCAGAAAACTGGAAGAAGCAACTCTTACACCAGGAGCTATCTGGAGACTGTTACCAGATGTGCAGATATCAATGTAAGGACATAAGAAACATGAAAAATCTAGGAAATATGAAACCTCTAAAGGAACAGCAAAATTCTCCAGCAACAGATTCCAATCAAAAAGAAATTTATGAAATCCCATCCCAAAATTCAAAATAATGATTTTAAAGAAACTCAGTGACATACAAGATAAAAAAAATACAACGGAATCAGAAAAACAATTCAGGATATGAATGGAAATTTTACCAAAGTGATAGATATAATAAAAAAGAACCACATAGAAATTCTGGAACTGAAGAATTTATTGAATGAAATACAAAATATATTTGAAAGCTTGAACAATAGATCAAGCAGAACAATTAGATCAGGCAGGAGAAAGAATCTCAGAACTTGAAGATAGGTCTTTTGAAATAACTCAGATAAAAATAAAGGAAAAAAATAAAGAAGAATGAGCAAAGTCTATGTGACATATGGGACACCATAAAGTGAACAAATATTTGGATTTTTTGGTGTCCTGGAAGGCAAAGAAAAAACAAAAGAATTAGAAACTCTATTTAATAAAATGATAGATGAAAACTTTGCAAGTCTAGCAAGAGATTTAGACACCTGGATACAGGAGGCTCAGAGGTCCTCAAATAGATACAATTCAAGAAGGTCTTCTCCACAGTACATTATAGCCAAATGTCAAAAGTCAAAGACAAAAAGAGAATTCTGGCCAGGTACTGTGGCTCACACCTGTAATCCTAGCACTTTGAGAGGCTGACATGGGTGAATCACAAGGTCAGGAGTTCAAAATTAGCCTGGCCAACATGGTGAAACCCTGTCTCTACTAAAAATACAAAAATTAGCGGAGCATGGTGATGGGCACCTATAATCCAAGCTACTCAGGAGGCTGAAGAAGAGAATTGCTTGAACCAGGGAGGTGGAGGTTGCAGTGAGCTGAGATTGCACCACTGCACTCCAGCACCTGGGTGACAAAGTGAGACTCTGTCTCCAAAAAAAGAAAGAGAGAGAGAATTCTAAAAACAGCAAGAGAAAAGCATTTATAAAGGAATCCTTATCAGAATAACAGCAGATTTCTCGGCAGAAATCCTATAGGCCAGAAGAGAATCGAATAATATATCCAAGGTACTGAAAGAAAGAAAGAAAAAAAACTGCTGGCAAGAATATTATACCCAGCAGTTATCCTTCATGAATAAAGAAAAAATAAAATCTTTTCCAAACAAGCAAAAGCAGAGGGAATGCATCACTACTAGACGAGACCTACAAGAAATGTTTAAGTGAGACCTACACCCAGCAGTGAAAGAATGATATCTACAATCACAAAAATGCACACACACATACAAAAACCACTGGTAGAGCTAATACATAAGCAAGGAAAAGACTCAAATATTACCACCACAGAATACTGCCAAACCACAATGATAAACAATAAAAGAGAAAGGAACAACCAGAAATCAGTTACTAAAATTATGGGAATAAGCCCTCATATATATAATATAAAAGATATAGGCTGGCCAAATAGATAACAAATTATGACCTAACTATATGCTGCCTATAAGAAACTCATCTCACGTATAAAGACACATATAACTGAAAGTAAAGGGATTGAAAAAAAGATATTCCATGCAAATAAAAACCAAAGCAAGCTTAAGTAACTACACTCATATTAGATAAAACAAGCTTTAAGTCAAAGATCTGAAAAAGAGACAAAGATCATTGTATAATATTGGGATTAATTCAGCAGATGATGTAATTATTCTAAGCATATATGCACCCAACACCAGAACACCCAGATATATAAAGCAAATATAGATACAAAGGGAAAAATAGATTCAAATACAATAATATAATAGATCATTAGAGAATATTCTGAACAACTATGCAATAAAAAACTGGAAAATTGGCATGTTAATTAGTACAACCACTATGGAGAACAGTTTGGAGGCTCATCAAAAAGCTAAAATTAGAGCTACTATACAATCGCCACTTCTCACCATGTGATATTCTGGCTCCTTTTAACCTTCTGCCATGGTTGTAAGCTTCCTGAGGCCCTCATGCTTCATGTATAATCTGCAGAGCCGTGAGCCAAATAAACTTCTTTTTTTTTTAAGTTACCAAGGCTCAGGTACTTTTTTTTATAGCAATGCATACGGACTACCACATGAGGTGCGTTTCTTCTATGCCTAATTTGTTGAGAGTTTTTTGTTTTTATTTTCATTTTTGAGACAAGCTTTCACTTCCATTGCCCAGGCTGGAGTGCTCTGGCATGACCTTGCAAACTCTGCCTCCCAGGCTAAAGCGATTCTTCTCTCTCAACTTCCTGAGTAGCTGGGACTACAGATGCATACCACTGTACCTGGCTAATTTTTGTATTTTTTGTAGAGACAGGATTTCACTATGTTGCCCAGGCAGGTCTTAAACTCCTGAGTTCAAGTGATCCACCTACTTCAGCCTCCAAAAGTGCTGGGATTACAGGTGTAAGCCACCACTCCTGGCCTAGTGGTTTCATCATGAAGAGATGTTGAGTTTTATCAAATGAGACGATCGTATGATTTTTGTCCTTCATTCTTTTGTTGTGATGTATCACATTTACCGACTTGCATATGTTGAATGATCCTCACATCCCTGGAATAAATTCCACTTGGTCATGGGGTATTCTTACTATTTTTGATATGCAGTTGCTAGTATTTTACTGAGAATGTTTGCATAATGTTCATCAGAGATATTGGCCTGCAGTTTTCTTTCTTTCTTGTATCCTTGTCTTGTTTTGGTATCAAGGTAATGTTAGCTTCAAAGAATGAGTTAGGAATAATTTTCTTCTCTTCAATTTTTTGGAAGAGTTTGATTAGAATTGGTGTTAATTCTTCTTTGACTGTTTGGTAAAATTTGTCAGTGAAGCCATATGGTCCTGGACATTCCTTTTTGGGAAGACTTTTATTACTGACTTGATCTTATTACTCATTATTGGTCTATTCAGATTTTCTATTTCTTCCTGATTCAATCTTGGTAGCTTGTATGTTTCCAGAAATTTATCCAGTTTGTTAGTATATAGCTGTTCAAGGTGAGCTATGAGTCTGGTGAAATAAGACAAACCATAAGAATGGAGCTTTTAAAATGCTTTTCGGGAAATAAAACAGTAATTATTCTCTGGAGATGAAACTTTGGGGAACTCCAAAGGCCTTCTGTTTCCTCTGGTGATTTCTAAGGCTGCTGGTTCTCATCATGACCATAATTGCATGACTCTTGGCTTTCAAGGTTAACACTGGAGAAAGGAAGTCATAATAGAATTAAAGCAAGTTAAAATGCCACAAGGCCTGCAGTTTCTAATAAGGTTCACCCAGTTTTCTTGAATAAACACTTTTCTGATTGTTATAAAACTCTAATTTCCAGAGTTCTAAAAGACTTGGTTTTGACTTTTTTTTTTTGAGACAGAGTCTTGCTCTTGTCACCCAGGCTGGAGTGCAATAGCATGATCTTGGCTCACTGCAACCTCCACCTCCTGGGTTCAAGTGATTCTCCTGCCTCAGCCTCCCAAGTAGCTGGGATTACAGGCACCTGCCACCATGCCCAGCTAATTTTTGTATGTTTAGTAGAGACACGGTTTCACCATGTTGACCAGCCTTGTCTTGAGCTCCTGACCTCAGGTGATCCACCTGCCTTGACCTCCCAAAATGCCGGGATTACAGGCGTGAGCCACTGCACCTGGAAAACAACTTTTTTTTTTTTGCCAGCATTCAAACTGCTTTTCTAGAAGGAAGAATTACATATATTGCAGAAGTCCTTACTATTCTATTCCAGAAACCAAGTTTTTCTTCTGAGTTGTGAACATTTTTAAATTTGTATTTTTTGTAGAAACATAGAAGGTGCAATATTTATGGGGTACATGAGATACTTTGATACAGGCATACAATGCATAATAATCACATCAGGCTAAATGAAATATCCATCATCTCAACATTTATTCTTTGTGTTACAAATAATCCAATTATATACTTTTAGCTACTTGAAATATACAATTAAATTATTATTGACTATAGTCACTCTGTTCTGCTATAAAATACTAGATCTTGTTCATTCTCACTATTTTGTCACCATTAACACTGTCCCCCAGTGCATCCCCATTACTCTTCCCAGTATCTGGTAACCATCCTTCTACTCTCTATCTCTGTGATTTCAGTTATTTTAATTCTTAGCTTTCATAAATGTCATAACATGTGAAATGTGTCTGTGCCTGGCCTCCGATTCCATCCATGTTGTGGCAAATGACAGAATCTCATTAATTTTTATCACCGAACAATATTCCATTGTGTATATGTACACATTTTCTTTATCCATTCATCTGCTGATGGACCCTTAGCTTGTTTCCAAATCTTGGCTATTGTGAATAGCGCTGCAATAAACATTGGCATGACACAGAGCAGTAGAGAAAGGTGGATGTTTTCAATAAATGGTTCCGAGTCCATTGAACATCCATTGGAAAAGAATGAAACTTCACTCATACAAAATCAATTCCAGGTGGATTTTAGATATTAAGGTAAAATGCAAAATAATAAGGCTTCTAAAAGATGACACTGGAGAGTATATTCATGACTTGATGTAAGTAAAGATTTCTTAAACAGGACTAAAACACAGCAACCATCAAGGAAAGATGAATAAATTGGACTAAAATAAAAATAAGAACTTCTATTGATAAAAAGGAACTATTAAGAGGGTAAAAAGGTAAATCATAGAAGTGGAAACCATATTTGCAGTATCCACAGTCTAGCAATTAAAGAATACATTTTAAATGTTATTACCACAAAAAATGTTAAGTATCTGAGGTGATGAATATGTTAACTAGCTCAACTTAATTATACACATTGTATTAGTAAATTATAATATCACTTTGTACCCCATAAATTTACATAACCGTAAATTGACAATTTACAACACAATATCTATATTTGACAAATAACCTATACCTAAAATATAAAAGGAACACTTACATATTAGTTTTTTTAAAAGAGAAATAACCCAATATTTTTAAAGGAGGGAGAGAAGGAAAGACAGGCTTTTCATTAAAGAGAATATCCAAATAGTCAATAAACATTTAAAAAGGTATTCAGCTTCACTAGACATCAGGGAAACACAAATTAAAACTGCAGTGAGGTACCACTTTACACCTGCCACAGTAATAAATACCCATTTTTAAAAAGATTATGCCAAGTGTTGATAAGGAGATGGATACGTACGAACTCTCATTTGCCACTGGTGGAAATGTAAATGAGTATGAGTACTTGGGAAAATTCTTTGGTAATATCTCCTAAAACTAAACATATGTTCCTCTTGACCCAGTAATTCTACCGCCATATATTCCTCAACAGAAATGCGAGCACAGACACACCAAGAAATAGCTACAAGGATATTGATAGCAGCATTATTCATAATAGCTTAAAACTGGAAGCAACCTGAATGTCCACCAAGAGTAAAATGGTTCAATAAATTATGATACAGTCATACAACAGAATATCATATAGCAATGAAAAGGGAAAAACTGCTGCACAATGTGGTTGAATTTCACAAACATTGTTGAAAGAAGCTAGACACAAAGGAGTATTTATGAAATAGCTCTATTAATACAACATAAACTATCTATAGTGTTATAAATCAGGTTAGTGGTTACTCTGTGGATTTTACAGAATGAAAAAGGGTATGGAGAGTTTCTATAGTGCTATTCAAGTTGTACAGATTTCTAAGTGTGTGCTATATTTCAATAACATGAGGAGATTAAAACAAAACAAAACAAAAAATAGACTGCCACCTGAGTTTCTTACGGTAATCCAAGAAGAATTAGGGCTGTGATTGAGAGATTGTGAAAAACCTTACACTAATGAGACAGGACACTGGGAACCTAGGAGGAAAGACAGTCACGGTAGCTGGATTGCCTAAACATTTTTAAAGAACAGAATATTAAATGTTCACTTTAAAATTGTGCTCTATTACGCCTGTAATCCCAACACTTTGGGAGGCCGAGGTAGGCGAATCACTTGAGGTCAGAAGTTCAAGACCAGCCTGGCCAACATGGTGAAACCCTATCTCTACTAAAAATACAAAAAAATAGCCAGGCATGGTGGTGTGTGCCTGTAATCCCAGTTACTCAGAAGGCTGAGGCAAGTTCAAACCCAGGAGGTGGAGGTTGCAGTTAGCTCAGACTGCATCACTGCACTCCAGCCTGGGCCACAGAGTGAGAATCTGTCTCAAAAACAATAACAAAGCAAAACTAAAAAAAATTAAATAAAATTGTTTTCTATGCTGCAATTTGCTCTAAGCCTCTGTGACACCATCTCCACCACCAATTTTATTGTTCTCATCAGTAAAGTTTACAACACTCCAAAAAGCAGGGCAAGGAAACAGTGGTGGAATAAGGTGAAAGAGGGGCTATGTTACTATGGGATAGAAAAGCCAAAGGAATACCACTCTGAATAAAGAGCAGAAGAAGGGAGGGATCACGGGGTCGGGAGTTCGAGACCTACCTGACCAACACGGTGAAACCCCATCTCTACTAAAAGTACAAAAATTAGCCGAGTGTGGTGGCATGTCCCTGTAATCCCAGCTACTTGGAAGGCTAAGGCAGGAGGATCACTTGAACCGGGGAGGTAAAGGTTGCAGTGAGCTGAGATTGTGCCACTGCACTCCAGCCTTGGTGACAGACCGAGACTTTGTCTCAAAGAAAAAAAGGGAGACAGAAGAGTGCCCCAGACTGAGAGAAGAAAATGCAAAGGCTCCGACACAGGGTATGCTGGGCACATCCAAAGACCAGCAAGGAAACCAGTATGTGTGAAGCCGAGGAAGATGGTAGGGATAAGATCAGAGATGTAGCCAGGACCCACATGATGCTGGCTTTAATGGGCCATGAATTTTACTGAATTTCACTCTGAGACAGTAATGCATTACAGGCATGGTTTTGAGTAGAGAAATGACCGAATCCAACTTTAGTTTGAAATGCGTCATTGCAGTTGCTTTGGGAAGATCAGCCTGTAGGATGGGCAAGGTGGATGCAGGAAAACCAGATAGGAGGTCTTCTAGAGAAAGATGATGCCAGCTTGGATAGGACTGGCAGTGGTGGAGGTAGGAAAAAGAGGTTGAGTCTGGGTGTACTTTGAAAGTCAACCATCAGGACTTGTAGATGGGTTGGAGATGATGTGAAAGGAAAGGAAAGAAAAGGCATCAGAGGTGTCTCAGGAAAGAACTTCCTAACCCAATTAAACAAGCTCCTCCAGTGGAAGCATTTAGACCTTCCACTGGACTGTCTGAATGGTCTTTTCCCTCCAGCTTATCAGCCAAATAGGTTTCCAAGGGGCTTTCTGTTCTTAGCAGTCAGGGGCCCAGGTGATCTCTACAAACCAAATGTTCTTGAACCACAAGGCAATCAGATTATGGTTCTGTACTTTATGGATTTTCAGACTTTATGGTTGAAAAACAAATTTCCTATACCAAAGATACTTTTTAACTGCTGGGGACCCTATGTACCTTTTTTCCCCCCACACACATGCAGTTTAATACTGATCCAAAGGGTTTTTTTTAAAAAAAAAAAAAAGCAAGGGTAGCTGCTTTAGGGGAAACAGTGGCCGTATGATGTGGAATTTGGGGATGGGAGATGCTGGAATATGAAAAGAAGGAGGAACAGCCCCATCATCTTCGCCCTCGAGGATGTTAGGAAGAGAGGGTATACCAGAAGAAGGTACAAGGGAGTAAATGATTGAAGTGTAAACAAACATCCTAACATTTTAAACCCTCCCAAATGTTTCTCTTTCAAAAGTTACCTTACAGAGAACCTGCTAGTCCTCTGTTAATTATACCATGGTCACAGAGGTGCTGCTATTGTTCTGAGCTTACTTGGAACCCTTCTTTGGGATCTTTCCAAAAGGATTGAATGTGATTTACTCCAAAATCTGTGCTTCCAAAGGTCAGATCCCTGAGATGCTCTGCTACCAAGAATCCTAGATTCTCCTGGTTGGCAGGAACGTTAAAGCTTCTAGCTACAGTGTTTGAGCTCCCACATCAGTCCTTCAGCATCTTCCCAGGCAGCTTTGATTCATTGTGGACTGAAATCTTCCTACCATTCCTTCTATCCACTGGTCATAATAGAGTATGAGGCTGTAATTTCCAAACTTAAATATCACTGGTCCTATTAGTTCTTTTATATCTTTCTTTCAAGTTGCTCATTTTTCTCACATAAGAAAATTTACCTTAAATGGAAACCACAACACTTTGTAAGTGGAAAACTATGTCAATTGGAACATAACTGCATGAGGAATAATAACAGATTAAAGAGAAACTGATGATATTAAATTCTACTTAGAAGCTGTTGCCTAGCAAAGGTCCTGGACAAGTTGCAATCTCTTTGTTAAAACAGGAAATTGGCAAGTGTTAGAGGAGGGCAAAGACAAATACCACAAAAATGATACTCCTTCCTTGACATAATCCATAGGAACAAGAGAAGTGAAAAGGGTGTATCTTTTTTTCATCTTGTGATCCACTGTTATTTAATGTTATTGTCTGTGTACCACCCAAGACCATCTCTACTGGCAGATGCACACACTGGACACACTGGTAAAGTGACCAAGCACCAGGATTGTAAGTCAAGCTGATCAGGTTCAGGTCTTGGCTCTGCCAACTCCTAGCTGCCCATTCCTAAATACTGGAAGCTCTGTATGCATCCATTTCTTCATCTTTAAAATGGAAGCAATAATAGATCTTCAGAGTAACGCTTTCTTAAACATAGTGCCCAAATTTGGACATTATGTCCAGGTGTAACCTGACCATTGAGGAGTATTAGTTCAGCCTAAGATTGCAGCCTCATTCAGGTTTTGAACTGAACTCATTCAGCCTACAGGTGTTCACAAGGCTGTGCTTGTAGCCAACTAAAATAAAATCTAAGATATTTTGATATACACAGCTATTGAGCCACATCCCCCATTACAAACTTAAATTGCTGGGTGTTCCCACCTGAGGGAGAACTTCGCATTTATTCTTATTAACTAGATTTTCCCCCTTCACTAGTGCTTTAACATTTGCTCAGCTCCTTCTACCACCCTGCATTTGAGGAAAGGAAGCCAAATGTGCAGAATTGGGCCATGATGAGGATGTGTTTGACATGCTGGATGGGAGTCTGTGTTCCTTTGAATAAAGGAAATGGAAACGTTGTTGACTATCCATTCTGTACTGGGCACTTTCCTTGACTATTTCATTTAATACTCCAAGGACCCCTTGAGGCAGATGTTATCGCCATTTTGCAGAGAAGAAATCTGAATTTTCATTTGAAGTTATTAAACATGATAAATGCCCCAATTTTCTGCTTTTTGCTTAATAGTATTTTGCAAACATTTTATCATGTTACTTCATGTTTTCATTTTTTTCTTTATAAATAAATACATACTCCCTCCGTATTCTAAGAAGAATTTGAAGCACTTCTCTCTTGATGTTTATCATTTTAAGGGTTGTCTAACATCCCTTTAAGTCACCCTAATCTATTCAACCAGTTTCCTACTGTTGACAGTTTGGCTTTGTTTGCTTTTTGTGGTCTTAAAAATTATTTTCTATAATAAATGATCCTGCTAAAAACATCTCCGCACGAACATTATTTTGTTCTGGAAATTTCCCCAAGCATGGAATACTGCATTAAAGCAGACAATATTTTTGGTGGTTCTTTGTAGAGACTAGCAAATAGCCTACTCAAAGGAGTATGCTTTATCTGAAGGTAAAAAGCCAAAAACAAACACAAATAAATGTGGTTTTCTACATAAGAAATTAATTTTCCACTTATTCATAAAATATTCTAGTGCTGTGATGGGTGGCAGGCACCGTGCCAGGGGCTGGGGACAAGGATAAGCAAGGCCAGGTCCGGGCCTCCGAGGAGCGCGCTGTGGAGTCGGGATAGAGTAGACCAAGTGCAACAGGCGCCTGGCTGTAGCTAGGGAGGACCGCGCGCCCTTTTCGCGCAGGAGCGTGGAAATAGGGCGCTGTTTGCCAGCACCGAGGTCTTGCGGCGTAGGCAACGCTTGACCTGAGTCTGGCAGAATGAGTAAGAGTTTGGGTATGCGATCTGTATTTATTTTACTGTGAATCTCTGGCCTAATATCAGAAAAAATTGTGCCACCCTCGGCACAGAGAATGTTGGTGGCGTCTAAGGCCCCCTAAGCCTCTTTCCATCGCCTGGGAGTAGGGGTGGGGGAAGAGGACCTCCCGACAGCAGGTGCAGGATTTGGGAGCCTAGAACCCCTGGCGCGGCACGGGAGAAGGCAGGAGAGGACATAAGCGCGGGGCTCGCCGTCTGCTGGGGACCCGAGCCAGCGTGTGGCCCTCGGGGAACGGAAGATGCGCCCTCACCGACCCTGAGGCATCAGCTCAGCTCTCTGCGGGCTGAGGAGACGGTGAGGGAACCGTGACTAACTGGGGTGAGGGTTAGAGGGCAGCCCGCGAGTGGGCTCCGAGGGCCGCTGGGCTCTGCAGTCCAGGACCCCGAGGGGGCAAGCGGGCGGGGAGCGGGAGAGGGGCGGAGCTCCGGGGCTGGAGCTGGGGCCGCCGCGGCCGCCCAGAGGGTCTGCGGGGGCTGCTGCGGCCGGACCCGAAGGAGGGCGCAGGGAGCTCAGGGAGCCACACGCGCCTCTCCAAGACCGTGACCTCGGCATAGGGAGCGGGTCCGCGCGCCATCCTGAGCTCAGACCTGAGCCCATCCTCGTCGAGACCCACGGCCGAGGGACCGGAGCTGCCTCCGTGCGAGGGAGCCCCGGCCACTACGCAGGTAGGACCGGCGACCCGAGGAGGGCGGGCGGAAAGCGCCCCGGGTGGGGGAGGGGCCGTGGCGGAGTCTGGGGCAAAGGGCTTGGGGCCGAACGAGGGTCGCACGCCGGAGCAGCTCCGGCCCGGCAGCACTGGGTGTGGACGTGGGGGAAGTAGGGACCAGATTACAGGATCAGCAGGATCAAGGCTTTCCCAGGCTTAGTGCTGGACTTTTCAGTGTCCCCCCAGAAGGGGCAGTGGGTTGCCCACGCGAATGAACTGGAGCGCGCACTAAAACACCTGCTGTCGGTAGTTTCTTGCACCTCCGCCTTGTTTCTGCCTGTGATGTGGTCAGAAAGGACTCGCCTTCCACGTGTTAATAATGGGACAGGTAGCTTTACAGACTGTAGGCGTAATGGAAGGGAGAGCCACAGGGTCAGCTCTGGCCTCTGGGACCTTCAGTGCGCCCGCAGGATTCCTGGGTCAAGCCGCCAACTACCTTGGGGACTTTGCTTTAGTGGCACCAAATTAGACTGTCATTTCCTGGGGCCTGATCACCAGGCTCTATACATATTTCAAGCATACCAGGCTGATGGAGTTTTATTATTATTTTAACATTATAGCTTTCGATAGATAACATGCATATGCTTCTTTTTTTAAGTCAAATAATACAAGTATTTATCTTCTAGAGGCAATGCCTACACTAGCATTTGTGTCTATTGCTATCTCCTTTCTTTACCCATAGCCTTTCCCACTCTACATGTTCTGTCACTGTCTTTTAATTTTTTATCCAGAAAATGATGTCACCACCACTGCCCACATCCCTTAATCTCCAGTGTTCCTTCTTGCAACACCTCTTTTGTCCTTGTTTTTCACAACGTGGGCCTCAGGGTAGGGAGCCTAGATACGAGAAGACATTTCCTTTACTTGTTTCAATTATCCTTGAGATTTGAGGAAAAGGCACATTGGAGAAGAGTCCATGACAAGTTCTTTACACATCTGTTTTTCTCCTTAAACTGGATTTTCCACGTGCAGTTTAGGTAGTCTGTTATTGAGAGGAAATTATGCAGGCTGTTTCCTGAAATGCTCTAGATTTCCAGAACTTAACACCACAGTAGTTCCCATTCCTTAAAACAGAAGTTCATCAGTCGCACCTTGCTGTTGCCTTTCCCACTTCCATCCACTTCAGGATCCCCTAAATGGCACGCCTAGGATTTTTCCTCTGTAGGAACGTGGGAGAGTGGATGTTTTATACCTGCCTCCCAGGTGCCTCATGAAGAGGCCGAGGGACAAGGCTTTGTGGTGGACAAGGGGGAGGGGAAGATGTATGAGAAGTTGGAGGGGAAGTAGGAAGGAAGAAACAGGCCAAGATCCTAGAGTGGAGAAGAATCCTTGAGCACAGAGCCCTGTCATTTAGGAACACCTCCCATATAATTTGCTAAGAGACCACACATGCAGGTTACCTCCTGCCAACAATCAGCACAGTCAACTTTGTTCCAAGACTTCTGTGCTCGGCCAAAACATAGTAAGTGAAAAGAAATCAGCAAATCAACTAGTTTTTGTCTCTATGATAAAACAGAGTGGTTGAAATTAAATTAAAATTTTTCCTTTTTACTGTATTAGCAGGTTCTTTAAGAGCTGTGTCCATTGTTTAAAATCACCTTAATAGGTACTCCAGTCTCCACATTTTCCTTTATTTTGTTTATCTTTTCATATTGCATAACCCTGAACTGGATCCCAACCACGTCAGAAAGTTCAGACTGGTTTGAAGCTGCTGCTTCTAGGACATTTTGGTGGGAGAGAGTGGGGAGGAAAGGATGAGAATATAATGACCAATTCCTGTGATAGTGCAGGGGAATAATGAAGAGGAAGAAGCTGACTACAAGGTGGTCCTCAGGGTAGGGATCCCACTAACAAGAAGTTTGAGACTGGTGAGGAGTCACATATAATTCTTCAGAGAATGGGTTAATTAGTAAGATGTTTTAAAAAAATCATTCATCATTCATCATTCAAAATGTTTATAGAGTGCCTGGCTATGTGCCTGTCACTGGGAACTAAATGGTATGTAAAACCAGGTGAGGTCCCTGCTCTCCTGGAGCTTACAGATGCTTTGGGGTGGCAGCTGTTAGGAAATTAACTAAATATTGACTATATGTTATTACAAACTAAAATAAACTCTTATACAGGAAAGAAACAAAGTTCTTGTGTATACAGACTGAACTGTGAGACCAGAGAAGGCTTTCTCAAGGAAATCTCCCTTGAGCCGAGATTCAAAGATGGAGAGGAAGGTTGAGGGTATATTTGTTTTTGACCTAGGAACAGAATGTATCCATTAAGAATGGTGTTTGGCTGCTAGTCATTAAGAAGGCTGACTGTCATGTGACATTTGCCGTACTACATAAGCACATGTGCCAATTTGGCATTTTTGGCACTTTGGGAAAGAATGCTTTGTTATCACAGTATCAATTGCATTGTCTTAATTTGGTCATGGTTTGCCATTGCTGTATTCTTGTTTTATAATTAAATGTTTTGATTAACTATTCTTTTCAGTTTATTTTATTGTGTACAATAAAACGTGTGCATTGCAGCTCAAAGGTGAATCATCCATATTACCATTAATAAGGTAAATATATCTATAACCCTGATACCAAATATGGCTTATACACTGATTGTTCAATGTTATCACTGAATAGATTCTTTAGCAGTGAAAACAGGTGTGGCAGATGGGCTGTAATATCTTCCCTTCATCCCTAACCGCTGCTCTAGTTGGAAGGATGCCAGAATTTTTTAGTTTTTCTAAACCTGCCTGTACCTTTTCAAAGATTCATATACAGCTCTTTAGTAAAGAAAAAAATCATCAATTGCACTGATGCTGTAAATATAAATTTCACAAGGTAGTTCATGGGGTGCTTTAAGGAAGCAACATATTTAACATTCAAACACATATTTTTATTCATTCAACAGTGTTTACAGTAAACCTTTTATGTGCCTAGAACTGTGCTAGATACTATAATTAAAATTGATTACTAGGACAGAGTCCCAACATTTAAGGAGTTCATAGAAGTCTAAGAGAGGGAGTCATACTCATCCATGTCCAGGTAGTATTGTGTTCATTACAATGGAATCATAATCAGGGTACAGTGATGCAAAAGAGAAAGGAGTGGTCAATTCTACCAAGGGAGAAAGGGTCAGGGGAAGGTTCTTGGAGAAGGTAACGCTTGAGTTGAATCTTGAAAGATGAGGCGTTACACCAGGTAGACAAAAGAAGTTTAAATATGTTGCTTGGTTAGAGCACCCTGTGAACTACCTAGTGAAATTTATATTTACAGCATCAGTGCAATTGGTGGTTTTTTTCTTTACTAAAAAGCTGTATGGTAGAGAGATTCATGTGCAAAAATAAGCAACCAGAAACAACTAAACCAGAGGCTTGAAACATCATGTCAGGCTCTAGGATCTGCAAGTGGTTCAAGGATCTGAAGCATAAGGAGCCAAGAGGTAGGCAGGCTAGCAGGGTGACTTAAGCATGCACTATGGGGTCACAGAACCAAGGTTTGAGTCATGGTTCTGCCACTTTCTAGCTGTGAGATCTCAGTTAAGTAATTTAGCCTCAGTAATTAATGGTAATGAAGTCAATACCTCCCTCATGGGATTGCTGCAAAGATTTAGATGAGATATGCACAGATTACATACTCAGGAATTGTTGGCTATTCTTTTTATTATTTATTCTAGGGCAAAGGAAGCTGCTAGAGGGTTTTACATAGAGGATTAACTTCGAGAGCATTTTTGTTTAGAGTGCAATCATTCTGGGCGCATGTGCATGCTGGGTTGAAGGGGGGTCATTTGGAACACAGTAACCACTTAAAGACATTATACTCATTCAGATAATGATAATGATGGCCTGAACCACGGCAGTAGCCATGGAGAAAATGAGCTAAATGCTTAAGATATCGCCAAAGTAGACTCCACCACAGAACTCAGTTACTCATTAGATGTAGGCAGTGAGGGAGAGGATTTGGAGAGGTGAAGCTGGGATTCTGGTCTGTTATCATTTGGCTCTGTCATTCAAGTGATCTTGGAATAGAAAAAAAAGAAGTGGGTATCAACCAGGACTGGGGATCAGGAATCTGGGAAGTGCTTGTATACAGAGAACTTCATGATTGGTACCAAAAAAAAATGCTGTCTCTGATTCAGAAGAGCCCTTGACCATTTCTGTGTCTGAACATAAAACAGGAACAATTAATCCATACCAAATATAATATTCGTCTTCTCCCTCTCTCTCACTCTCTCTCTCTCTCTTTCTCTTTCTCTTTCACTCTCTCTATTTCTGGGAGGCTTTCAGTTCAAAGTGAGTGGACATTAGACTTCACCTATTTGTCATTGCCTTAAAGTGGCACGTGTAACCTTCGTTCATGCCTGGTAGTGTTGGCTCAACTCTTGCCCGACACTAGCCTGATTGACTTTATTCTCCTTTGTTCTCATATCTTCCCATATACAGTAAGCACTAATTGAGGTGCCTGCATGGACTTTATTAAATCCCATGAGAATTAGAGGATTTTAGGTAGTTCCTATTTCATAATGCAGTGCTGCCTTGGTAACCACATTATTCATTCATAAGGCAGGAAACAATACAGACATGTGTGATAGTGCTTGTTGAAAAGTTGCTGAGAGCTTTATTACTGTTTCCACCAAAGGTGGATACTAGGAAGTGCTGATTAAGGGTGTACTTTTGGATTCAGTTGCTCAAAGAACTGTCATTACTCAAAGCCACAGAAACGAACAGACATTGTAATTAGGCAGAACCAAATGAGTGAGATGGTCACATATGAAATGAGGAAAACAAGATCAGCCTCTGCCATGGACAGTCTAGTTTTGTTAAAAGTGGGCTTTCCATCTCTGACCTTCAGCATGACATTAACCTAGCTGAGCCTCACTTTTTAGCGATGGACATGCCTTTGAGACCTATGACACTAAGATAATGTCTCCTTCACAGGGCGGTTGTGAAGTTTAAATGAGTTACATATGGAAGGTGCTAAACACAATGTGTGGCCTATGGTGGGTGCTTAACTAGCTCATATCCTTTGACTCAGTTAGTCCCCGGCATCTTTCCTCATGTTGAAAAAGCAGGAAGCGTGCAGATTTCTTAGGTTAAGTAACCTGAATTAATTTGTTTTAATGTGTTTTTCATCTACAATTGATTTTTTTTCCCTGGGAACCAGAGTGGAAACCTGTTTTCCTCCACCCTCTGTGAATGCTTATCAGTGATGATTGGGGGCAAAGGTAATATGATACCTGCAGAGAGGAAGCTAATTTTAGCCATTCTCCCTTCAACAAGTCTGTCACACACATGCAAGTAAAATTACTAACAAATAGAAAAATGGAGTAATTTTACTTCTTTCTCCCATATTTTCTGTTGATAGAGTTCCAAATAAGCATATTTTTTTGTTTATCTGTTGTTTTTCATGTAGGTAGAAACAAGCAGGCTCAAAGAAATTGTAACTGTGCCCCTCAGTAATTGTTTGTCCTTAGGAACAAAGTTTTGCTTTTCTCCTCTTAACAGAAGTTGATGGTTGAAAGAATTATCGTATCTTTCATATAGTCTTTCTAAGTACCCTATAATTTGACATAAGCTTTTAGTTTAGTTTTGCTCACCATTTGAGCCCCAACTGTATGTCAGATGTTGAGTTGGCACTGTGTACTCAGAGACATCAGCTGTGGTGCCCAGATCTCCAGTCTGGTAGCCCCTGTGGGAGAGAATGGGTAGGAAGAGAAGTGGGGTAGAGGGTACAAGCTGATCTGAAACAGCCAGGATGGGGTCGGGGGGACGCTCAGGCTGAGGATCTCTACCACAGCTTCAGGCTTCCAATCCATCCAATCATGAGTTCCTTTGGGTCAGGATCTGGGTCTACTCATCCCTATGCCCAAAGCCCTTTCCATTACAGCCCTTATGTGCTAAAGTGCTTGTCAATTAAGAGATTCAGGGAAAGATAGCAAAGAGGCTAGGTGGCCTTCTCTTTTCACTCTCTTAAAAATGAAAATTGTTCAAGTAAATTTTATACTCCATGCAATTATCAACCAATTTCCATTCACCCTCATCTTTGGAGAGGTAGTGCACTACAAAGGTAGTAGGCTGGGGCCTGGAGCTTGTATCCCAGTTTGACAGATTACTAGCTCTGTGACCTTGGGCAGGTTGTTCAACCTCTCTGTAAACTACAGATAAGGAAAATGGAGCACAGAGAGGTTGAACAACCTGCACCAAGGTCCTTATCTGTAAACACTACCTATCTCTGTGGTTGCTAAAAGACTTATATGAGCTAGTGTACATTGTTTAAGCTCATCAAGCATGGACAGCATGTCTTATTAAACACTGAAACTCCAGAATCCATCATAGTGCCTGGTACACTGGAGGACCTGAATGAATGAATGAATGAATGAGTGACTTAGTGAATGAACAAATCTCAATGTGTAGACTGGTATAACAGTCTCCTAATGTTAATTCATTTGATTCCCAGAACATGTCAGAGATAATTTTACAAATTAGGAAACCAGGATACTGAAAGATTAGCTTGCCAAAGAAAGAACAACTGTAAATAAAACACCTGGTTAATGTTGCTGATTCTACTTACCCCTGGCTCTCTGCTCTTCTCAAGATCGCTGCCCCTCCACTTTATACAGATTTCATGGAACTCAAAGGATGTCCACCAGCAAAAAAAAAACACAGTTTATTTAGCTATCTGAAGAAATGAGCTTCTCACTGCAAAGCTTCTTACCTACACTCAGTCATGTTAAAACTTAAAGTTACAACTAGAAGTTTGGAAAGTTTTTAAGGGGAGCAGTGGATATTTTATAAGAATGGGGAAGTTCTTTCTAAGTATAAAAGTAGCAGAGAATCATGAAGGAAAATATTGATAGATTTCATTATATAAACATTTAAAATACTTGTTTTTGTCATTGTTGTTTATGAAACAGAGTCTCGCTGTGTTGCCCAGGCTGGAGTGCAATGGCGCAATCTTGGCTCACTGCAACCTCAACCACCCATGTTCAAGTGATTCTCCTGCCTCACCCTCCCAAGTAGCTGGGATTACAGGCACGTGCCACCATGCCTGGATAATGTTTGCATTTTTAGTAGAGACTAGGTTTCACCATGTTGCCCAGGCTGATCTTGAACTCCTGACCTCAGATGATCCACCCACCACAGCCTCCCAAAATGCTGGGATTACAGGCATGAGCCACTGCACCCAGCCAACATTTAAAATACTTGTATATAAAAAGTTATAATTAAATCAAAATGAAAATAAACTCAAAACAATTTTTGGCAAATATGCCAAAAGTTTCAAATTTGTAAATATAAAGAGCTCATAGAATTTAATAGGAAGAACATTAAGAATTCGTTTCAAAAAAGTAGCCAAAGGATGTAACGATTTTCAAATGAAATGAAGACAATCACATGGGTGGTGAAACATACAAATATTTCTTGAATAAGGGAAGCATTTTTACAATGATATACCAGTTTCCTTATCAGCAATATTAAGATGTTGAAGATAATGCTAGTGGAGTGGGGCACAGTGGAAACTGTCCTAACAAATTACCAGGAAAACAATTGCCTTAAAACTGTTCACAGCCTTTGACCATTTCATTTTGGGGACTGTATCATTAAAAAATTATCGGAAATATGGTTAAAGACTTAGGCTCAATGATGTTCTTCACAGTGAGTATTTGAAACTGAAACATGAGAAAAAGTCTATGATTCCAGTGATAAGAGAGTGGCTAAATATAGTGTAGTGGATAGGAAGCAGCAGAGGCTAGCAGCTAAAAGCATGGATTTTGAGTCTACCACCTGGATTCAAATTCTGGCTCTGCCTTGTGTTAGCCCTGTAATCTTGGAACCTCTCCAAGCCCTATTTTTCTCCTCTGTACAATGGGGATGTTAAGAGTATCTACCATATAGAACTGCTATGTGGCTTAAATGAGTTTATATAGATCTACACTTCCAAAATCTTCGAAGCTCTAAACACCTAATGGTTTTGTGTAACTTCATTAGCAGCAAAACATCAATGAACTGACACAAATCTACTTTTCCATTTACTGTGACTACATTTGGCAGATATAGTCAATCTTAACCCTTTTCCATAGTTTTGACTTTCTTGCAGAATCTCCAAGTTTCTCTTTATGAATTAATAACAATCTTGCACATTTGAAAATACTAATTTTGAAGTCAAAGCTAACTAGAGAGCAGGTGTATGTATTTTGAACTAATCCCTTGGCCAAGAAACTTTTCCCAATCCTCCAGCCCAGGGGTCTCAAACTTTAAGATGGGGAATATTCTTAACACATAGATTGCTGACATCCATCGCGTAGAAAATCTGCTTAAGTGGGTCTGGAGTGGGGGCCAAATGTATGTAGTTCCTGCGAGCTCCCAGGTGATGACGTTGAGGCTGATCCATGGATCACCTCTTCTCTCTGCTCTTCTCACAATCCAGCTACCTCTCCAGCTTATACAAATTTCATGGAACTCAAGGGCTGTCCACCACCAGAAATGAACACACATAGCTTATTTAGCTTTCTGAAGAAGTGAACTTCTTACTATAAATATGCTCAATCAAGTTAAAACTTAAAGTTACAATTTGAAGTATGGAAAGTTTTTAATTTTTGGAGAGGGGAGCAGGTAGCCCCACTCAAATCCACTCCTTTAATTTTTATCACCTTTCACATGGTACCTTTTTATTTGAACCTTTTCATTTCTGGAAATCTTCAACTTGGTTTTTTTTTTTTGAAATGGAGTCTCACTCACTCTGTCACCCAGTCTATAGTGCAATGGGGCAATCTCAGCTCACTGCAACTTCCACCTCCCGGGTTCAAGCAATTCTCCTTCCTCAGCCTCCCAAGTAGCTGAGATTACAGGCATGCACCACCACACCCAGCTAATTTTTGTATTTTTTTGTGGAGATATGGTTTTACCATATTGGCCAGGCTGGTCTCGAACTCCTGACCTCAGGTGATCCACCTGACTTGGCTTCCCAAAGTGTTGGGATTACAGACATGAGCCACTGCACCCGGCCCTAACCTCTCATTTCTATGCTGTGCTTTTTTTTTTCTAGGAATCGTAACACAATAAAATTATTTATCAGTTTCTGAGCACTTACCATATGCCAGTAACTGTATTACTACAGTACTTTATTTTTTTATCCTTCTGACAACCCTGAAAGGAGGGTTATTGGAAGGGTTTTATACTTTATCCTTTTTATCCTGGAAGGGATGAAAACCCTTCCAATAACCTTCATTTAAGTGATGAGAAGACTGAGGTCCTAGGCCTGAGGGTTTGTAGGTGGTGGAAACTAGTCAAAGCCTAAGCTCTTTTCATTTTACTGTCCTCCCCATTTCACATGGTGGTACACATCCCCTGCTCTCCAGTCTACATGCCTTCTCATTCCTACCTCCACTACTTAATTCCTGCAGAGTCCCCAGCTTGGAACCCCCTCTCACCTATTAAGGTACCAATCTAGGCCTTCCATAACAGGAAGTTTCCCCAGCTATACCTGTCCAGCCACACTCAGCTGCATCTGTTGTTCCTAGTTGGCCATTTATCATGTATCATATGCGCTTGTTTTTTAACACAGAGGGATTTTTGTCTTCCTAACTGGATTTAGAGCTTCTTGAAAACAGGGCCCATCTCATGCATCTCTGGATCCCCCTTGGAACAGCCATGGTGAGGACTGATTGTCTCCTTCACCCCCCACTTGCTACGCTTCTTCCTTCCTGTCCTCTCACCCACCATTTGTCCCTTCCAATCTTGGTGAAATCAAGCCACACCAACAAGAAGGCGAAAGGAGGCCAGGTTTCACCCCTCTTAATCTCCTTGCCTGTGTGTGGTTTGTTAGTGTTTTGCCTTGTGGTTTTGCAGAATGTGAGGGTTTAAAAAATATGTATATTACCAAAAAGAAAAGGCCAATATCATAGAAGTAAAAAGTAGAATAGTGGTTACTAGAGGCTAGGAAGGAGGAGAGGTGGGAGGTGACAGCCAGAAGTTGGTTAAGGTAAACAAAATTACAACTAGATAGGAAGAGTTAATTGTTCTGTGACTATAACTAACAACAATTTATTGTATATTTTTCAAATAGCTAGAAGAGCAGTTTTTTTGTTTTGTTTTGTTTTGTTTTTTGAGATGGAATTTTGCTCTTGCACAATGGTGTAATCTTGGCTCACTGCAACCTCTGCCTCCTGGATTCAGGCAATTCTGCCTCAGCCTCCCAAGTAGCTGTGATTATAGGCATGAGTCATCACACCTGGCTAATTTTTTGTCTTTAGCAGAGATGGGGTCTTGCCACATTGGTCAGGCTGGTCTCGAACTACTGACCTCAGGTAATCCACCCGCCTCAGCCTCCCAAAGTGCTAGGATTACAGTTGTGAACCACTGCTCCCAGACGAAGAGCAGATTTTGAAAGCTCCCAACACAAAGAAATTATAAAGTATTGGGATGATGGATATGCTAATTACCCTCATTTGCTCATTACACATTGCATACATGAATTGAAATATCACACAGTACCCCATAAAATATATAATTATGTGTCAAATAAAAATAATAATAAAAGCAAAATAAATACACACACATATATTACATTATACCAGAAACAGCTGTATCCCTAATCAATACATTGTTTAATGTTGCATTGTTTCGAATTTTGTACAAACGGAGTTGTGCTCTTTGCATTTTTTCAATTTTTTAAAAAAAGTGTTTTATATTTGTGAGAGTAATCCATGTTAATGACTGTCACTGTGGTTTATTCATTTTTACTGCTGTTTAGGATGTCATCATATGAGTGTGCCAAAATTTATTTGTTCTGTCAGTGGAACAGTTGGTATTTGCAGTTTCCTGATGTAATAAAAAATGTTATAAATATTTTTGCACAATTCCTTGGCACATGTACAAAAGTCTCTAGAAAATTATACCTAGGAGTAAAAAACATTTATATTTATTAGACAATGCAAAATGGATTTCCAAAGTGATTTTACCCATTTAAACTTGTTCATTAGCCGGGCGCGGTGGCTCAAGCCTGTAATCCCAGCACTTTGGGAGGCCGAGGCGGGTGGATCACGAGGTCAAGAGATCAAGACCATCCTGGTCAACATGGTGAA
>NW_016107702.1:640616-731846 GCF_001604975.1 Cebus imitator
GTGATCCACCCACCTCGGCCTCCCACAGTGCTGGGATTACAGGCTTGAGCCACCGCGCCCGGCAGGCCCATTGTTTTTTAAATGGGAGGTTTCTATTTTTCTTTCAGTAGGAATGCTATATGTTGTGGATACTAATCTTTTTCATTTACATTGCTGTAACCATCCTCTTCTATGAAAAGATAGCCTCTTTGTGGCTTATCTGTTCACTTTTTAGTTCTTTTTATGAACTGTAGTTCTTAATTTAATGTAATTAAATTTATCATTTTTTTCTTTCACTTTTTGTGGCTTTGTTTAAGAAATCTTTCTTAAGAACAGTTATAAAGACATCCTCCTATGATTTCTTCTAAATTCTTAAAAGTTTTTCCTATCACATTTAAATCTTCAAGGCATTTGCAATCGATTTTTGTGTATGATATGAGTACAGATCCAAATTAATATTATCTACATGGATAACCAATTGCCTCAATACTGTTATGGAATAGTCTGCCCTTTCTCCCATCAATACACAGTACCATCTGTCAATTATCAAGTTCCCATGTATGCATGAGTCTGTTTCTGAGCTCTCTGTTCTGTACTGTTAGTCTTCCCTGCCATTATCAAACTATCGTAATTATTCCAGGAGAATATCAAGCTTTGGTAGCAGGTAGGGTGAGCCTCCCTTCTGTGTTCTTTCTTTTCTGAAGTATTGAGTGTTCTCACCTCTTTGCTTGTCCACATAATTTGTAAGAATCAACTAGCCAAGTTGTGTATTTGCAACACACACACACACACACACACCTCTGTTGAGATTTTTATTAGAACTGCAATGAATTTGGACAGAGCTGACATTCCAACAATATTGAGTCTTCCTGTCTGTATGAACACAGGAGAGGCAGTCATGGATTGCTTTACAGTGGGGATATGTTCTGAGACATGCATTGTTAGGTGATTTCATTATTGTCAAACATCATAGTGTATACTTACACAAACCTAGATGGTATAGCCTACATACACTTAGCTATATGGTATAGCCAATTGCTCTTAGGCTACAAACCTATACAGCATGTGTCTGTATTGAATTCTTGTGGGCATTTATAACACTGTAGTAACTATTTGTGTATCTAAACATATATAAACATAGAAAGGGTACAATAAAAATGTGGCATAAAAGACCAAAAAAAATGGTACACTTGTATCATAAGGTACTTATAATGAATGGGACTTGCAGGACTGGAAATTGCTCTGGGCGAGTCAGTGAGTGAGTGGTGAGTGAATGTGAAGGCCTAGGACTCACTGTGCACTACTGTAGACTTTATAAACACTGTACACTTAGGCTACACTAAATTTATTTTTAGAAATAAAGTAATTGCACTATGATGTTAGGATAGCTAAGATGTCACTTGGTGATAGGAGTTTTTCAGCTACATGATAATTTTATGGGACCACCATAGTATATGCAGTTTGTAGTGTATGACTGTATTTAGATTTTCTCTAATGTCTTTTAGCATTGAATGTTTCTCCATAAAGTTCTTGTACATATTTAGTTCATTTTCCATTTTTCTTTTTTTAAGTTGATGCATAATAGATATACATAGTTTGTGGGTACCTGTGGCAATTTAATATATTCATTTATTTTGTAAAGATCAAATCAGTGCATTTGGGATATTCATCACCTTAAATATTTATCTTTTCTTTATGCTAGAACCATTTCAATTCTTCTCTTTTAGCTATTTTGAAATATACAGTAGATTATTGTAAACTGAAGTCACCCTGCTAATCTAACACTGTCTTATTTATTTTATCAAACCATGCATTTGTACTCATTAATCAACTTCTCTTCATCCCCCAAGCTTCTGGTAGCCACTAGTCTCCTGTCTATTTTCACGAGATCCACCTTTTAGCTCACATATAAATGAGAACATGTGATATTTGTCTTTCTATGCTTAGCTTATTTCACTTATTATAATGACCTCTAGTTTCATACATGTTACAGTAAATGACAGGACTTCATTCTTTTTTAAGATTGAATAATATCCCATTGTATACAGGTACCATATTTTATTAATTTATTCATCCATTGATGGGCATTTCAGGTTGATTCCATGTTTTGCCTATTGTGAGCAGTGCTGTAATAAACATAGGAGTGCAGATATCTTCTTGATATATTGATTTTTAAAAAGATATATACCCAGTAGTGGAATTGTTAGATCATACAGTAGTTCTATTTTTCATATTTTGAGGAACCTCCAAGCTGTTCTCCATAGTGGCTGTACTAATTTACATCCTCGCCAACAATGCAGGAAGGTTCCCCTTTCTCCACGTTCTCACCAGCATTTGTTATTACCTGTCTTTTTATAAAAGCTGATTTAGCTGGGGTGAGATAATATTATGTTATAGTCCTGATTTGCATGTCTCTGATGATGCATGATGTTGAGCATTTTTTCATATAGTTGCCAACCATTTGTATGTCTTCTTTTGAGAAATGTTTATTCAGATCGTTTGCCCATTTTTAAATTGCATTATTTGTTTTTTTTGGGGTTGTTTGAATTCTTTATATATTCTGGTTATTAATCCCTTGTCAGATGTGTAGTTTGGATATATTTCCTCCCATTCTGTGGGTTGTCTCTCCATTTTGTTGATTGTTTCTTTTGCTGTGAAGAAGCTTTTTAGCTTGATGTAATCCCATTTTTCTATTTTTCCTTTTTGTTATTTGTGCTTATGAAGTCTTACCTTAAAAATCCTTGCCCAGACAAATGTCCTAAAGCATTTCTCCAGTGCTTTCTTCTAGTAGTTTCATAGTTTCAGGTCTTATAGTTAAGTTTTTAATCAATTTTGATTTTATTTTGGTGTATGCTGAGAGAAAGGAGTCTAGTTTCATTCTTCTGCATATGAGAAGTTACCAGTTTTCCCAGCACCACTTATTGAAGAGACTATGATTTCCCCATTGTATGTTTGTGGCACCTTTGTCAAAGCTGAGTTGACTGTAAATGCATGGATTTATATCTGGATTTTCTCTTCTGTTCCATTGTTCTACATGTCTGTTTTTTTTATGCCATCATCATGCTGATTTGGTTACTATAGCTTTGTAGTAAAGTCAAGTAGTATGATGCCTCCAGCTTTGTTCTTTGCTCTTTGGCTCTTCAGGGTCTTTTGTAGTTCCTTGTAAACTTTAGAATTTTATTTCCTATTTCTGTGAAGAATGTCATTGGTGCTTTGATAGGGATTGCATTGAACATGTAAGTTGCTTTGGGTACTATTGTCATTTTACAATAATAAGTCTTCTAATCCATGAACGTGAAATAGCTTTCCATTTTGTGTGTGTGTGTCCTCTTCAATTTATTTCATCAGTGTTGTATAGCTTTCCTTGTATAGATTTTTCACTCTTTGATTAAATTTATTCCTAGATATTTTATATTCTTTGTAGCTATTATAAATGGGATTGGTTTTATGACTTCTTTTTCAGGTTGTTCACTGGTGGTGTATATAAATATTGCTGATTTTTGAGTATTGATTTTTGTATCCTGCAACTTTGCTGAATTTATTTGTCAGTTCTAAGAGTTTTTTGGTGGAGTCTTTAGGATTTTCTCATTATAAGATCATGTCATCTGCAGACAAGGCTAATTTGACTTCTTCCTTTCCTATTTGGATATTCTTTATTTCCTTCTTTTGCCTAATTGTTCTGGCCAAAAACTTCCAGTACTGCATTGAATAAAAGTGATATAAATAGTCATCCTTGTTTTCTTCCATATTATAAAGAAAAGGCCTTTAATTTTTCCCCATTCAGTGTGACGTTAGCTGTGACTTTGTCATATATTGTCTGTATTGTTTTAGAGGTATGTTCGTTCTATGCCCAGTTTGATGAGGTTTTTTTGTTTGTTTGTTTAACATAAAGGAATGTTGAATTTTATCAATTGCCTTTTAAATATCTATTAAAATAGTGTGGTTTTTGTTCTTCGTTCTGTTAATGTGATGTATCATGGTTATTGATTTGAGTATGTGGAACCATCCTTGCATCCCTGGGATGAATCCTACTTGATCATGGTGAGTGATTTTTTTAATGTGTTGTTGAATTCATTGTGCTAGTATTTTGTTGAGAATTTTTACACCTGTGTCCATCAGGGATAGTGGCCTGTAAGTTTTCTTTTTTTTGTTGTGTCCTCATTTGGTTTTGGTATCAAGATAATGCTGGCCTTGAAACTCATTAGTTTGTAAGTGTTCTCTCATCTTTAATTTTTTTGAAGCATTTGAGTAGAGTTGGTATTAATTCTTCTTTAAATGTTTGATGGAATTCAGCAGTGAAGATATCAGGTCCTGGGCTTTTCTTTGTTGGGAAAAGGTTTCTGTTTCATTACTCAATATTGGTTTATTGAGGTTTTAGATTTCCTCATGTTTCAACCTTGATAGACTGTGTGTGTCCAAGAATTTATCCATTTCTTCTAGGTTTTCCAGTTTATTAGCATAATAGTCATAATGATTCTTTCTCAATTTTTATGTTTACTTTTTTTGCTTCTGACAGTATTTGGTTGGGTCTTCTCTTTTTTTCTTATTTACTCTAGCCAAAAGTTTGTCAATTTTGTTTATCTTTTCAAAAAACCAACTTTTCATTTTGTTGACCTTTTTTTAGTCTCAATTTCATTTATATCTGCTCTGATTTTATTATTTCTTTCCATTAATTTAGGGTTTGATTTGTTCTTGCTTTTTTAGTTCCCTGAGATGCACATTAGCAAATATTAATAGATCTAAAGGGAGAGATTGACTACAATACAATAGTAGTAGGGGACTTTAACACTTCATGCTTGTAATGGACAGATCAGACAGAAAATCAACATGGAAACATCAGAGTTAAACTACACAACACATCTAGTAGGCCTAATTTATAGAACATTTCACCCAACTGCTGTAGAATACACATTATTTTCAACAGCACATGAAACATTCTCCAGGTAGACCATATCTTAGACCACAAAACAAATCTGAATAAATTTAAAAAATAGAAATTATATCAAGTATATTTTCTGACTACTATGAAATGAAACTGGAAATCAATAACAAGAGGAACTTCCGAAACTTCACAAACACGTGGAAATTAAACACTATGTTTCTAAACAACCAATTAGTCAATGAAGAAATTAAGAAGGACTTTTTAAAATTTCTTGAAATGAATGAAAATGGAAATACAACATACTAAAATCTATGGGATACGCAAAAGCAGTACTAAGAAGGAGGTCCACAGCAATAAATATGCTTATATCAAAAAAGTAGAAAAGCTTTACTGGTTCATTTTATTTTTGAGAAAATTACTTTTTGTTATTCTTGTAAGTAGCCACTGCTTATAATAAGCTTCCTTCCTAAGAATAACCTTCTTTCCTGAGAAGGAAGTAAATAAACTTCCTTCCTGAAAAGGAAGTTCATAGCATTAACTCTAAGGTTTGCCTGTTGATTTTCTGTCTGCATGATAGGTCCATTACTGAGAGTGGGGTGTGAAAGGCTCCTACTATTAGTGTATTGCAGTCTACCTGTCCCTTTAGGTCTAATAATAATAAAATGTGTTATAATAACAAAGGTAATACTAAGAAGGGAGTTCATAGCAATAAATGCTTATCTCAAAAAAGTGGAAAAACTTTAATAGTTCATTTTATTTTTGAAAAACTTTTTATTATAAGTAGTATCTACTTATAAAGTATATATTTCGGTTTTCAATTAGTAATAGAAATACAAATGATTCTTTCACACTTTATATCAACCAACTTTGATAAATTCTCTCTTTGTTTTTTCTTTAGACAGGTTTCACCATGCTGCTCAAGCTGGGCTTAAGTAATTCTCTCACCTTAGCCTCTCAGGCAGCTCAGAGTACAGTCACCACACCCAGCCTAAAGTTTCTTATTAATTCTAATTATTTGTATGTAGATCCTAAGATTATCAAGTTGTCTGGAACTAATGATCTTTTTTTCTATACTTTACATACTTGATATATTTTTGTTATGTTACTAAGCTGGCTGAAACCTCTGGAAAATGATAAAGAGAAGTGATGATGGGGCATCCTTTCTTGTTCTTGATTTTTAAAGGGAAAACTTTTAAGATTTTGTCAGTAAATGTGGTATTGGACTTAGATTTTTTTTATAATCACTGTTTATTATATTAATGATATTCCCTTCAACTCTCAGCTTGCTAAGTTCTTCCTATGAAAGGATGTTGAATTTTATCAATTTTATCTTTCTCCCCATGGGATCAGACATCTGGGACTACTGAGTTGGCCTCTGGAGGCCCGGAATGAGTGGAAAGCATGTTTGGCTTCTTTCCCTTCAGCCCTAAATGGCTAGGTATTTTGGAACATATCTTTCTCATATTGCTTAGAAAGAGTGAACTTGAAGTTTAGCCTTGGAGAAAAGGGAAAGAGTGCATGCCTTAGATGTAAATTATTTAGGCTAACGTAGTGGAGGAAAAAGATTTTTTGTGTAGTTCACTCTCGGTCACTAGAGTTTGACATCGGGCTTGGGGTCTCAACTAATATTCTCAGTATATACATTTTCCTCTGAAACCTTAAGGGCAGGATTTCTAAGTCCCCAGCTGAAGACCACCCCCTAAAGCAGTAATTCTCAAACTCAAGTGTGTATCAGAGTCACACACTGTTGGGCTCCATCCCAGAATTTATGTGACTCAGCAGGTCTGAAAATTTACATTTCTAAGAAGTTTCCAGTTGGTGCTAATACTGCTGGAACTGGAGTCTACACTATGAAGAACACTGCCCTAATGCAGTCTCCCCGAAACATCCTCACACCAAAAAAAGCCCAGGACCAGATGGATTTACAACTGAATTCTGCCAGAGATACAAAGAGGAGCGGACACCATTTCTTCTGAAACTATTCCAAACAGTTGAAAAAGGGGGATTTATTAGTCCCTTTTCACGCTGCTGATAAAGACATACCCAGGACTGGGTGATTTACAAAAGAAAGAGGTTTAATTGGATTTACAGTTCCAGGTGGCTGGGGAAGCCTCACAATCATGGTAGAAGGCAAGGAGGAGCAAGTCACATCTTATGTGGATGGCATCAGGCAAAGAGAGCTTGTACAGGAAAATTCTGCCTTGTAAAGCCATCAGATCTCATGAGACTTATTCACTATCATGAGAACAGCACAGGAAAGACCTGCCTTCATGATTCAATTCTCTCCTACCAGTCCCTCCCACAACATGTGGGAATTATGGGAGTACAACTCAAGATGAGAGTTTGGTGGGGACACATAGCCAAACCATATCAAGGGACTTCTCCCTAACTCATTTTATGAGGCCAGCATCATCCTGAAACCAAAACCTGGCAGAGATACAACAAAAAAAGAAAACTTCAGGCCATTATCCCTGATGGACATCAATCCAAAAATCCTCTATAAAATACTGGCAAACTGATTCCAGCAGCACATCAAAAAGCTTATCCACCACGATCAAGTTGGCTCCATCCCCAGGATGCAAGGCTAGTTCAACATATGCAAATAAATCAGTGGAATTCATCACAGAAACAGAGCTGAAGACAAAAACCACGTGATTATCTCAATTGACACAGAAAAGGCTTTTGATAAAATTCAATATTCCTTCATGTTAAAAACTCTCAATAAACTAGGTATTGATACTGCAAAATAATAAGAGCTATTTATGACAAACCCACTGCCAATATCATACTGAATGGGCAAGAGTTGGAAACATTCCCCTTGAAAACTGGCACAAGACAAGGATGCCCTCTCTCACCACTCGTATTTAACGTAGTATTGGAAGTTCTGGCCAGGGAAATCAGGCAAGAGAAAGAAATAAAAGTCATCCAAATAGTAAAAAAGGAAATCAAACTGTCTCTGTTTGCAGATGACATGATCCTCTATCTAGAAAACCCCACTGTCTCATCCCAAAAGCTTCTGAAGCTGATAAACAACTTCAGCAAAGTCTCAGGATACAAAATCAATGTGTGAAAATCACAAGCATTCCTATACACCAGCAATGGACAAGACAGCCAAATCATGAATGAACTCCCATTCACAATTGCTACAAACAAAATAAAATACCTAGGAATACAGCTAACAAGGGAAGTAAAGGACCTCTTCAAGGATAACTACAAGCCACTGCTCAAGAAAGTCAGAGAGGACACAAACAAATGTGAAAGCATTCCATGTTCATGAACAGGAAGAATCAATATTATGAAAATGGCCTTACTGCCCAGAGTAATTTGTAGATTCAATGCTATTCCCATTAAACTACCATTGACATTCTTCACAGAATTAGAAAAAACTACTTTAAAATTTATATGGAGCCAAAAAAAGAGCCACTATAGCCAAGACAATCCTATGCAAAAAGAACAAAGCTGGAGGCATCACGATACTCAACTTCAAACTATACTGCAAGGCTACAGTAACCAAAACAGCAGGGTGTAGGTCCAAAAACAGACACTTAGACCAATGGAAGAGAACAGAGAACTCAGAAATAAGATTGCACATCTATGACCATCTGATCACACATCTATGACGATCTGATATTCAACAAATGTAACAAGAATAAGCAATGGGGAAAGGATTTTCTGTTTAATAAATGGTGCTGGGAGAATGGGCTAGCCGTATGCAGAAAGTTGAAACTGGATCCATTCCTTATGCCTTATACAAAAATTACCTCAAGATAGATTAAAGACTTGAATTTAAAACCTAAAACTATCAAAACCCTAGGAGAAAATATAGGCAATACCATTCAAGACATAGGCATGGGCAAAGATTTCATGACAAAAATGTCAAAAGCAATTGTAACAAAAGCAAAAATTGATAAGTAGGATCTAATTAAACTAAAGAGCTTCTGCACAGCAAAAGAAACTATCATCAGAGTGAACAGACAACCTACAGAATGAGAGAAAATATTTGCAATCTATCCATCTGACAAAGATTTAACATCCAGAATCTACAAGGAACTGAAACAAATTTACAAGAAAAAAACAACCTCATTAAAAAGTGGGCAAAGGGGCTGGGCACAGTGGCTCACATATATGATCCCAGCATGTTGGGAGTCCAAGGCAGGTGGATTACTTGAGGCCAGGAGTTCAACACCAGCCTGGCTAACATGGCAAAACCCTGCCTCTACTAAAAATACAAAAACTAGCTGGGCTTGGTGGCACACCCCTGTAGGTCCAGCTGCTTAGGAGGCTGAGACACACGAACTGCTTGAGCCTGAAAGGGGGAGGTTGCAGTGAGCCTACCTCAAGCCACTACACTCCAGCCTGGGTGACAGAGTAAGACCTTCTCCCTTGACACCAAAAACAAAAGTGGGCAAAGGACATAAGCAGACACTTCTCAAAAGAAGACATTTATGCAGCCAATAAACACGAAAAAAAGTTTAATATTACTGATCATTAGAGCAATGGAAATCAAAACCACAATGAGATATCAGCTCATGTCAGTCAGAATGGTGATTACTAAAAAGTCAAGAAACAATAGATGCTGGTGAGGCATAGGTGCAAACCACTATTGCACACATTTACCTATGTAACAAACCTGTATGTCCTGCATCTGTATCCTGGAATTTAATAAAATTAAATAAAATGTTTTAAAAATCAACTAGACTTATATCCCTAGGAGGAGTTTTGGTTCCACATTTTCTACAATTTTTAAGCAAGTTACTTCATTGTTCTGGGATTCATTCACTCTTGTGAGACTCACGGTAAAATTACCTAAGTTCCCAGAAAGAAAAGTACAATATAAATTCAAGATAGTTCTTAGAATTGCAGATTCTTCTAGTAGGACATGCAGATCTCATGTCCACACATACCCAAGGCCAGATGCCCTCTTGGTCTCCCTTAGAGATGATCGGTTAAGCCTCTTTTTGAATGCTTTTACACCATCACATGAATTTTCATTATTGCATAGTCCTCATTATTGGAATAAGAACATTCTTCTGATGCTCTTTTGGAAATCTAATGCTTTGTTGTACAGTTCTCATGGTTAGAAAATTCTACCTTACGTCACACTAAAATCTGTCTCCCTTTAACTTGTGCCTGACAGCCCTATTGTCTATGCCCACCCAGGAAAATACGAAGTCCTCTTTCAGCATCATGCAGACCTCAATCATGTCCCAACTAGATTTTCTCCAGGCACACTCACGGAGTTAGTTCCTATAATTGTTTCCTTTTTATTGCTTCATTACCAAGCTTTCATTGTCTAGTTTGGACAAAGGCCAGTTTGTGTCTCTCTAAGACCGAAATAAACGTACTTGGCACCATACCCCATATGAATTCTGGGCCAAGGCTGAGTATGATACGACTCTTGGTTCTCCTGGTCCTTGTTAATAACCCGCTTTAGTAGCTACCTTGACCCTGTGGCTCATATGTTGCCTATGTATAATTCAGACTCTTCCATAAGTTTGCTAACTATTTGGGTACAAGTACTAAGCCAGTGTCAAAAAACCTAGCTGAGTTACTGAAATCAACACCTGTTTCAGTGACCAAGACAGAGAAGTCAAGGATGATCTCAGATTACTTACTCATAGTGGCTCCTGACTATTCCAGCTGTGGTTGCTGAGAGGGACAGCCCTCAACCTGAGAATGGCTTTCTCATTTCTTCCACATGGCGGTTGTTGCTTCTAACCAGGATCTGCCCCTGTTCTGGGCCCATATCAGTGTCTTGTCTGCCCATGTTTAGCTCCTCAACATTTGACCTTGTGTTGTGTCCTCTTCCTGAAAACTCCAAGGTGACTGCCGAAAATGCCTGCGTTTTTTCTTGTCGATGTGGCTATCTCTTTGTCTCTTTGTCCTGCTGATCCCTCTGCCAGATCCTGTCATTGGCTGTTTTAGGTTTGTTGATTCTACTTTATGGCCCTGATTTCTTTTTTTTTCTACCTATGGTATCTGTTTTAAGATTTTTTAATGGAGCATATCCATTTTTCTTGTTAAAGACTTTAATTTGTGCTGTCTTCTAAAGGATAAACAAAAGGCATTCTTCAGATAGTCTTTTAAAATATGCCACAATGGCTTTATAGTATCTCAAGGGGGGACAGTATAAACAAATAAGTGCAGGGCTGAAGAGGATCCAGTCCTACTAATCCACAGTCCAGAACTGTTGAACTAACTCTATGCAGACTATCACTTCTACGGCTCAGACAGGGTAATGAAGGGATGACATTATTGTTCTCTCTTAGTTCAGAAGGCGTAAACCTCAGCGAGCAGGTGGAATGGATACAGGAGGGGGCAGATTGAGATCATTTAATGCCACATGTTGAACACATCTAAATCCCAACTCTGATCCAACAGGGAAAGGTGTACTACTATTCAGGTAAACTCAGTTGTCATTCATTTTGTATGTAAACTGTATAGGTACACTTTGCATCCTAGACTCTAATGGCTAGAATTTAGCCAAATAAAATGTCTTCTGGCTGCTAAGGAGTCCTTGGAATGAAAGTGACTAAGAAAAGACCATATCCCCTAACTGGACAAGTGACAACAGGGTAGTAAGGCAAATTCCTTGTTTGAAAGCATCCATAGCACAATATTTTTTCATTCACTGGACTAAGGATCACACGAAAGCCCATGATAAATGACTTGCTTTTCTTCAGTCATTTATTAACTGCAGAAGTGTGGAATGCATCACTGAGAGACTAATACATGCCACACATTCAAAGGACATACAGCAGAGTTTTCTAGACTGCTAAGGAAGCAGGAGGAAGAATGAAGAAGGTAGGTCTATTTTTGCTTTTTCTGGCATCTCAAACATAACTGCCCATAGCACCTTGAATAACAGATGGAGAAAGTCTTTGCCTATGCATTTGAGAAAGCTGGGCCATACGGTGATTACAGCCCTCTGCCTCCATGGGTGAATTAAGAGCACAGCTGGGCTATGAATGATGCAAACAATCTGCTGATTTATTTTAAACCATCATGCTTTTGTGTGCACAACCAAATGAATAGTGGTCCCTTTTTAAGTAAAGCCCCTTGAAAAGCTTTCTGCTTATCCCATGATGCTTCCACATTGCTTAAGAGATTCTTAGGGAGTTGAGTGAAGGAATGCACAAAAAAGAAGATGGCAGTTGTCTATATCTACAACTCAGAATTAGCTACTGTAAATATTTTGGCATATTTGCTTCCAACATTTTTCTTTATTTAAGAAATCTCTTTCTATTTTTTCTCATTACAGTGAAGCATGGATTATTACAGAGATCTCAAACAATGCAGAAAAGAACACAAAATTAAAGGTTTTTTTTTAAAGCACCTAAATGTCCATCATTAATATTTGGTGAACGTTATTCAGGATATTTTTCTATATATCCCATGTTTTGGAATATCATCAGTTTTGTCGAAGTTTCCACTTTGGAAAAAGGATTTGGTTTTTCAAAATAGGTCAGAATTGCCAGGAGCCATTTAAGTCCAGGAAATAAGTAATGATTAAGCCGTGTAACAAGATTTTGGTGCCAAGTCAGGTATAATTGGTTTTCTTGAACAGCTCAGAAATTGCCATGAGGGGCACCCATATCAGAAGTGACCAACAATACCTGCCTTTAGAGAGGCTGTATGTGAAGGACAGGTGCATGAGGTTGCAGAAATGTTGAGGACCAGGACCACTGGAACTGAGCCAAGCCTATGTCCCTTGAGGGCTGTGGACCTCAGTTAGGTCCTTACCCTCACAGACCCTGTTTGCTCATCTTTAATGGGGTGTTCATAAAGTCCACTTTTCACAAGCTGTTATGAGAATCAAATTAGGTCAGGGACATGAAAGCTCTTTTGCAAATGATTAAGCCCTATACAAATGTTAGGCATTATTGCTTAAGAATATTTTTCAAATTAATCTTGTTTCTTGATGGGTACACCTCCTATAGACAGTCAGTTCACAGACAACCACATCATCAAATCCTAACAAGGTGGGGCTGTTCTTTCTCCTTGTATTCTCCTTGGGCTGCAGGTTTGTCCCTTCAGGGCTACCTTGTCCTTGATGTGATGTCCGTTTTACTTGACTTTTCCGGTACTTGAGCGTGGGCAAGGGAAATCATAGAAGGCTGTCAGGACACAGTTTGAATGACTACCACCATTATTTCTAGCTTCCCGCAACCTGTGTGGCAAGGGACTTCAGTCTGTGGTGTCTGTGGAATTTTAGAAGTATCTGATCAGTTTCCTTAGTTACCTGGAAGTTCTTTTGACATTTAACTTGTCAACTCATCTTTCACCAAACAGAGGAATCTGAGATCTGAAAAGTTTCTCAGAAGTTCTCATGCTACATAGAAAGAGAAGAAGGACTAAAAACTGTAGTTATCTGTACAAACAAGAGCAATAACCGTACCATTCTAATAGTGTTTGAAAGGACTAAATTTCAGGTATTTAGTATAGCCTGGCACATAAAAAAATGCTCATTAGATGTTAGCTGTTATTTCTGGTGTCATTATTAATACAAGGACTAGAACTTCTAGGCTCTATAAGTTAGAAGGATATTAGCGTATATGCCACCAGTGACTTTTGACACATGAAAGAGTGCCTCATCAACAATAAGATACTGTTACTAATGCATAATTTACAAATGTAATTTTGTCATCTACTTTTTGATTTGTATACATTCATTCAACATGTATTTATTGAGTGCTTAGTATATGCCAGGCATCATGCTGTGCATTGAGCTACACAGATCTCATCCACATGGAGTTGACCATCTAACAAAAGAGACAAACAGTAAACAAATAATTATAGGAATAAGTATTTGACTGGAACTTGTTTTGAGTGCAGGAAAGGGAAAATACAATTCTTTTTTTTTTTTTTTTATTATTTTTTTTTTTTTTGAGGCAGGTTCTGGCTCTGTCGCCCAGGCAGGAATGCAGCAGCATGATCTCGGCTCACTGCAACCTGTGCCTCCCAGGCTCAAGCCATCTTCCCACATCTTCCCACTCCTGTGTAGCTGGGACTACAGGCACATACCACTATGCCTGGTTAATATTTTGTATTTTTTTATAGAGACAGGGTCTCGAAGGCTGGTTCAATCTCTGTATCTCACGCCTGTAATCCCAGCACTTTGGGAGGCCGAGGTGGGCAGATTGCAATCTTATATAAGTATATAAGTACATTGCAATCTGCCCACCTCGGCCTCCCAAAGTGCTGGGATTACAGGTGTGAGCTACCACGCCTGGCCAGGAAAATACAATTCTATGAGGTCATGTAGCTGATGGTACCTAATTTTGTGTGATGGATGGCAAAGGGGCAAGGAAGATTCAGGAAGTTTCCCTAAAGTAATTGTCCTGTGAGTCGAAATCCAAAAAATAAGACTAATGTAGCAACAAGTGAGAAGAAGCAGATTCCTGAGAAAAGGAACATGTGCAAAGGCCTTGAGGCTGGATTTTGACATTCAACTTATCAACTCATCTTTCACTGAACAGAAAAATCTGAGATCTGGAAGGTTTCTCAAAAGTTTTTATGCTGCATAAAAAGCGAAGGACTAAAAACTATAGTTATCTGTACAAATGAGAGTAATAACTGTACCCATTCTAATAGTAATTGAAAGGACTAAATTTCAGGTACTTAGCCTGGCACATTAAAAAATGCTCAATAAATGTTAGCTATTATTTTTGGTATTATTATTATTAATGCAAGGGCTAGAGCTTCTAGGCTCTCTAAGTCAGAAAGATATTAGCGTAGGCATAGTCACATGTAAGCAGAGTGAGGGGGTATGGAGCAGAAAATGAAGTTGGCGGTGGCAGGAGACTAAGCGAGGCAGGCATAGTCTTATTGCAGACCCTGCTAAGAACTGTGCTCTTGACTCTAACAGCAAAGGAAAGCCATTGAGGTGATTCAAACAAGGTGACCAGATTTCTTTATTCAAAGATCATGCCACTGCAGGGAGAATAATGGATTGGAGGGGGGTCCAAGTGGATGCAGGTGGTTAAGTGTAGGAGGCTGTCATAGCAGACCATGGGAGAGTTGACGGTAGCTTAACACAGGGCCATAGTGGTAGAGCTGAAAAGGATAAAAAGTTATTTACAAGGCAAAAATCTACAAGATCTGGTGGTGAACTGGATGAAGTAGGTAAGAGAAGAAGGTGAGGAGAATCTGTTTACTCATTCAGCAAGTATTTATCGAGCCCCTACTAAATTCCAAATACTCTGCCAGGTACTGAGGATTCAATTGTGAACAAAACAGACAATTCTCTGCCCTCAATAGGTTATAATTTGGTTTGGAATTAAAGAGTTGACAGTACATAAGTAAGCAAATAAACAATGACATGTTTGCGTTGCAAGTTATAATTACATATTACAGTGTGTGTGATTACAGATAAGTGCTACAAAGAAAAAATAAGGGGCATGCCAGAGACAGTAACTGAGGAGGAGGTTACACTTAAGGTAAGACCTGAAGGATGTGAAAGAGACAGCTGAAAGAGCCAGTGAAAGAGCATTCAAGGTAGAGGAAACAGCAAGTTCAAAGAGCTTGATGTATTCCATGAACAGGTGGGAAATTAGGGTGGCCGGAAATAGTGATGAAGAGGAATTGTACAAAATGGGGTTGTATGTCATTTGTAGGTCATACTGAAGATTTTGGATTTTTTTTTATACAGCAGCTAAAATAACCTGATTGATATTTAAAAGATGAAACCTTGAACAGACCAATAATGAGTTCCAAAACTAAATCAGTAAGAAAAAGCCAATCAACCAATAAAAGCCCAGAACCAGATGGATTCACAGCTAAATTCTACCAGATTTAAAATTATTCCAATCCTACTGAAATTATTCCAAAAAAACTGAGGAGGAGACTCCACCCTAACCCATTCTATGAAGCCAGCATTATTCTGACACCACAACCTGGCAAAGACACAATAAAAAAAAAAAAGGAAACTTTATACAACATTCCTGATGAACAGCAATGCAAAAATCTTCCACAAAATACCAACAAACCTAATCCACAACATGTCAAAAAGCTAATCCACTACAGTCAAGTAGGCTTTATTCCTGGAATGCAAAGTTGATTCAACATGTGCAAATCAATAAATGCAATTTCCCACATAAACAGAATTAAAAACAAAAACTGCATAATGATCTCAATAGATGCAGAAAAGGCTTTTGATAAAACTCAACACCCCTTCATATTAAAAATCCTCAACAAATTAATCAAAGGAACATACCTCAAAATAATTAGAGCCATCTATGACAAGCCCACAGCCAACATCATACTGTATAGGCAAAAGCTGGAAGCACTTCCTCTTGAGAACTGGGACAAGACAAGGATGCCTCTCACCACTCCTATTCAGCATAGTATTGGAAATACTACCTAGTGCAATCAGGCAAGAGAAAGAAACAAAAGGCATCCTAATAGGAAGAAAGGAAGTCAATCTTTCTGTCTTCACAAACAATATGATTCTGTACCTAGAAACCCGCATAGACTCTGCCAAAAGCCTCAGAGAATTGATAAACAACTTTAGTGAAGTTTTAGGATACAAAATCAATGTATAAAAATCAGTAGCATTACTATATCCCAATAACATTCAAGCTCAGAGCCAAATCAATAACACAGTTACATTTACAATAGCCAGAAAAATAAGAAAATGCCTAGGAATACAGCTAATCAAGGAGGTAGAAGTTCTCAGCAACAAAAATTACAAAACACTTCTTGAAGAAATCAGAGAAGACACAAACAAATGGAAAAACATTCCATGCTCATGGATAGGAAGAATCAATGTCATTAAAATGTCCACATTGCCCAAAGCAACTTACGGAGTTAATGCTATTCCTATTAAACCACCAACATCATTTTTCACAGAATCAAAAAAGACAATTCTAAAATTCATGTAGAACCAAAAAAGAGCCTGAATAGCCAAAATAATTGTAAGCAAAAAGAACAAAGCTGGAGGCATCATACTCCTCGACTTCAAACTATACTAAAGGTTAAAGTAACCAAAACATTATTGCACTAGTACAAAAACAGACACATAGACCAATGGAACAGGATAGAGAACCTAGAAATAAAGTGACACACCTACAACCACCTGACCTTTGACAAAATCTACAATACCAAACAGTGGGGAAAGGACTTCCCATATAATCATCTCAGAATCATTTACTATTCAGTAAATAGTGCTGAGTTAATTGGCTAGCATAGGCAGAGGATTGAAAATCGATCCCTTCCTTTCACCATATACAAAAATTATCTCAAGATGGATTCAAGACTTAAGTATAAGACCTAAAACTATAAAAATGTTAGAAGAAAACCTAGGAAATACCACTCTGGACATCAGCCTTGGGAAAGAATTTATGACTAAGTCCCCAAAAGCATTTGCAACAAAAACAAAAATTGATGAGAAGGACCTAGTTGAAGGAAAGAGCTGCTTTCTGCACAGCAAACTAACAAAAAACAAAAACTATCAACAGAGTAAACAGACAAACTACAGACTAAGGCAAAATATTCACAAACTACCCATCCAACAAAGGTCTAATATCCAGAATCTGTAAGGAACTTAAACAATTGAACAAGCAAAAATCAAATGATCCCATTTTAAAAAAGGTATGAACAGACACATACATGTGGCCAAATATATGGGAAAATGTTCATCACCACTAAACATTAGGGAAATGCAAATCAAAACTATGAGGTATCATCTCACACCAATCAGAATGACTATTACTAAAAAGTCCAAAAACAAACAAACAAACAAAAGAACAGTTGTTGGTGAGTTTGCAGAGAAAAGGGAACACTTATTGGTGGAAATGTAAATTAATTTAGCCACTGTGGAAAGCGGTGTGAAGATTCCTCAAAGAACACTGTTGGTGGGAATGTAAATTAATTTAGCCACTGTGGAAAGCGGTGTGAAGATTCCTCAAAGAACTTAAAACAGAACCTGTTATTTGACAGCAATCCCACTACTGGGTATACATCCAAAAATAAATAAATAAATAATTCTACCAAAAGGACGTATGCACTCATATTCATTGCAGGACTATTCACAATAGCAAAGACATGGAATCAACCAAGATGCCCATCAGTGGTGGACTGGATAAAGAAAATGTGGTACATATATACTATGGAATACTAAGCAACCATAAAAAGGAACAAAATCAGCAACATGGATGCAGCAACATGGATGCAGCTGGGGGCCTTTATCCTAACCAAACTAATGCAGGAACAGAAAACCAAATACTTCATGCTCTCACTTGTAAGTGGGAGCTAAGCCCTGAATTCACATGGACACAAAAATGGGAATAAAAGCTACTTGGGCATACATTAAGGGAGAATAGGGGGGTAGGAGCATGGATTGAAAGCTGCCTATGCTAGACCATGCTCCTACCTGGGTGAAGAGATCATTTGCACACCAAACCTCAGCATCATGCACTCCCTGAGCCTAAAATGAAAGCCAAGATAAAAACTACTTAAAAATAAACAAATAAACAAATCTCCATTTTCTAGGAACATCTAAATGATTGTGGTCATATCAGTATGGCTACTTCAAAATAATATGTCCTTCCTGAGATGTATATGCCTATGAAGGACACCAGCAGTCTGAGGGAGAAGCGGATTTGAATGGTCCAGTGGAAGAACATAGAATTGGAAATCTGAGAACTGATTCCAGCTGAAGCTTTGCCAGTTGCCAGTTGTTTAGTATTGGACAAGTCACTTAATCCCCAGACTCTCAGGTAGTTGTACTGCTGTTGTTGTTTAAGTATCATGGAACTAACATTAGTAATCATTTCTTGGTCTAATAATGCTCCATCTTTTCTTCCTAGGTCTAGTCATATTTTGAAAACAAATTGGTTTCACCGTGTGTGCTATTCCATAAGTTTGTTTTTTAATTTATTTAACGCATATCATGAGCATTTTCCCAAGTCTTTAGGTAGTTTTATGACATGTTCTTAAAGACTGCATAGTATTCTATTATGAGACTATACCATCTTTGCACACCAAGCCTCACTTGTGGAACATGGAAATGCCTTTATTTCCTATTAGAAATAGTGTTACCAGGTACAGAGAAAAGGAATGAATCTGCACTTCTCCAATTGAGATTACACTTCTGTGTTTCAGCTATACAGACCCATCTGTCTCTGGCTGGAATTAGGATCCTTAAAAGAGAAAGGGCTGAAGAACTGCTCACTTAGAAGAGTAGAAGGGGCTGAACAGGACAGAAGGTACATTTGCTTACTGAGGTTTGACATGCCACACACTTACATGTGTTAGTACAACAACCCTGTGAGGTAAGGCTTATCTTCCATTACATTTGCTGTAAGAGCTGAACTGAATCCATGCTCACAGCTACCATGTTGAAAGGGGAAACTGAGAAGGGCCCAGAACCACCATTGTGTTACCACCCCTGAGACTTCACCATCCTCTCCTCCACACCGTGACACCTGCCCACTCCTTTGCCTATCCACACCTTCCATCTCAATGCCCCAGTCTTCTCAAACACATCCCTCAGTTACTCACTGATTTATCCTTTCAGGACTTCTCAATCATGTATTTAGCATATTATTATAAATGATCTAATGCTCAGATTCTTAGGGTCACAACAGTTGATTTACATAGCCTTGCCTATGCGCAGTTAAGTCACTTCAAGATGGAAAACTCCCTGGTTAAATTTAAAATGTAATAATCCCACATCATGGATACTCTGGACTAAGTATATATTTTATTTTAAACAGTCTTAAATAAAATATATACATTTTTTAAATCTACTAAACACTTTTTACCAATCTCTATACTCTTCCCACCCACCTCCACCCACCCTCAAAATCAGGCCACGCTAGTAGCAAAATTCTCTGCTTTCCTTCCAGAGTGTGTGGTGTTCATTTGCATCTCTGTTTAGGTGAGTTTATTTCATAACAGCCATGGCAGTGGGCAGAGCCCGCAGGAGTCTATACCATTCCCTGCCTCTAAGCAATCACAAACAAATGAAGTGAGTTAGATGACTTAATATTTTTTCCAAATTTAAAATTCTGCATAATTTGGCCATATCTTAATGTTCCAGTAAAATGGATCTTTCCATTGTGGTTTACTGTGTTAACAGCTTGCACACTAAAAATTAGAAGAAAGAAACCTCAGCCAGGCACAGTAGGATTACATGCCTGTAATCCCAGCACTTTGGGAGGCCAAGGCAGGTGGATCACTTGAGGCCAGAAGTTTGAGACCAGTCTGGCTAACATGGAGAAACCCCACCTCTACTAAAAATGTAAAAATTAGCCGGGCATGGTGGTGCACACCTGTAATCCCAGCTACTCCAGAGGCTGAGGCAGGAGAATTGCTTGAACCTGGGAGAAGGAAGCCACACTGAGCCAAGATTGTGCCACTGCACTCCAGTCTGGGCAACAGAGTGAGACTCTGTCTAAGAAAAAAAGGAAGCCTCCCATTCCTAACCAAGTAAACTATGAAATGATGAGAGACTGTACATTTCCGTCCTAACACTGCTAGCGTCTGGCCCTGGGACTTGCCAAGCTGCTTCCTGTTTCTGAGCCACAGTTTACCTATTTGTAAAATTGTAGATTTATACTAAACATATTCTGAGATGCCTTCTTGGACCCAGCATTACAGTATTGGATTCTAATCATGTATTCATTCTGCTCAGAAATGTTTCTGGTCTTATGTTATCAATAACCCCTGGTAGGGACTGGCACATTGGGACTAGATCCTGCAAGCCCAGCCCAGGATCGCCACGGCTGTTTGAAGGAGCCACTCGCATGATTAGTAAAGCAAAGGCAGCGACATCCCCGCAGTGAAGGCCAGAGGCCAAGTCCAGGGAAAACCACTCCTTTAGTGCCACGCATTACAAAACAACCTCTCCTCCTTGCTGACGCTGCCGCTGCATCCGGGCTGCAAATCGAGCCTAGATCTTTCTGCTCCAGCACAGCCTGCCCTGCAGCAGATGCGGATGCGGATGCGGGTCCGGGCGTGAGGGAGACTGCACCAGCGGCCAGGGACGGGGTGGGGCTGCTGACCGTGGAGAAAGGACCCTCTTTCCCTGAGGAGCTTCCCCTCTCCGCACCACCATCCCCATCCTCTGCAACAGGGCAGTGGCTGAGCCCATCTCTGTAGGTGGGAGGTGGGATGGGAGAGAGGAGGAAGACCCTCTCACCTGAGCAGGACTTGGAAAGGAGACAGGAAGAGAGCCTACTTCCAAATCCAGCCTCTTCCACTGAGGTTCTGCCTGCTTAGAAGGGGCTTCCTGGGACCCACCAAACCCCTCACACCACTTGGTCATCTTACAAGAGAAGACACCAAAGCCCAGGGAAGAAAGCAGCTGTCCCAAAAAGGAGCAGCCAGTTAGGACTAGAACTACCATCTCCTGGCCCCTTCTGGTTCTCTGTCCGCCTCCACTAGACTTCTTCAGCCAAAGGTGGTTTCTCTTCTTTTAGTTTCTTTGCAAACCTGCTTTCAAATTGTTGCATTGACCTATTGTCACTTTAGAGACATCAGAATGCATCCTGATCATGATCCCATCATGATCATGATCATGATCATAGAGGCAAGAAGTGTATCCTGCAGCTAATCCTATCCACCATGCGGACAGGATGCTACCCCAGTCTCAGAGGACACCATTCTGTTTGGGTGGCTTACCTGGCTTTCTTCCCCAGTGCTGTCTCAGCATCATACATTTGCTTTTTGAAGGTGTCCATCCCACCA
This sequence comes from Cebus imitator, assembly GCF_001604975.1. Lineage (NCBI taxonomy): Eukaryota > Metazoa > Chordata > Mammalia > Primates > Cebidae > Cebus > Cebus imitator. Next base: position 662,170 of record NW_016107702.1, read on the forward strand.
GTGGGCTAAAGTAGGCATTCTAGGATTGGTCAGGAGGTGGCAAGTCACCATCCTGATCAATTCAATTAGTAAAGGCACTGGTTGGGAAGAGAGGGGAAGTCACTATCATCATCATATGAAGAGCTAACATTTTTTGAGCCTTTACTATGTGGTAGGCTTTATGTTAAATTCTTACTAGTATTGTTTTAATGTAATCCATACAGCAACTATACTATTGTTATTCCTGTGTGGACAATGAGGAGACGGGGGCACATAAGGAAAAGGGATTACTAAGTAGGGAGTAAGAAAACTCAGTTTCCATTCTTGCTCTACCTTTGTGTACTCTCAGGCAAGTCACTTAATCTTGATTTTCTGGTACATGAAACATCTGAATTGGATGAAATTATATGCATATGTGCATTTTTCTGGAAAGAGCAGCCACAATTTTCATCAGCATCTCAAAGACACTCATTACCCCCTCCCACTCACACACACACACAAAATCTAAGAAGTCTTAGGACTATCTCATTTTACAGCCTTTTTCATACTAAGCAATCTACCCTGCATTCTCCTCTAACCTTGTAAATACTGATGGGCTTAAGCAGTACTGATAGGCAGATTCAGATTACGGTCACCCCTGAGCCAAAGACCTCTCTGTGATTCAGGGGTGGGAGGGCTCCTGGCTGCATGCTGGCCTTTCCGGCACACCCGCATGTCCAGATAGCCATCGCAGGAAGGATGACATACGGATGGGATCATCAAATTCACCCTCCACCTACTTGCAACACCTCAGCATTTTCACTTCAGCTTGTTGTATGCTTGCAACTGGACTCTAAGTTTATATTGTGACCCCAAGAAAAGATTCAAAATCCCTTTTTTTATTGTGCTATAAAAAGAATTCTAGTGATAGAGCCTCCACGGGCTTGAGGTAAAGCAGCCACTCATTAAGCACCTGCTGTGTCCTGAGAATGCCGGCAATGAATAAGACAGACCAGGTCCCTGGCTGCATAAAGAGCAAGAGGGACTGTGGCAGGGAAGCTCCAGGCAGATGCGCAGAGCAGGAGAGTGAGGCCTGGGGAACCAGGAGGGGCTTCCTTGAGGAATGCCTCATCCCCGATGGATGAAGAGAAATGAATTAAGCAAGAGGCACAGGTCAGAGGGGTGGAAGAGCATTCTGAGAGGAATGGGAAGGGCCCGAGAACTTGGCCTACTGGAGGAATTGAAGGGAGGGTAGGCTAAGTGCCAAGAGAAGGAGAGTTACCAGGGAGGTGCAGCTGGATAGGAGGCAGGGCCAGTGCATGCAGGGCCCAGGAATCACCAGCTGGGATGCTAACTGGCTGTGGGCTGTTGGCAAGGCAGGTAACATCTCTCATTTTCCATTTCCTTATCTTAAAGGTGAGAGTCGAATTAGATCGAAAGCCCTTTCTGACTCTACTATCCTGTGATATTGTGACTTCAAAGAAAGTGAAGTGATCACTGAGAAAGAGAAAAGTAGCCACTGACAACCTGGATCTGGGTGATCTTATAAGCTACGCCTTGGTGTTCTCTTATTAAACAACTTCACAGAACATCAACAGGAAGCACAGTGTCTCCATGACCATGATAAAGACAAAAATAAGACCACTCCACGATCGTGTCTGAACACAGTCATAAAACATTAACACTGTGCAAACCATAGAAAGGACCAAACATTTCCCTGTTCTGGCTCGGAGCAGTGATTGCTACTGCTTTACCATTACAGCTTCAGTCTCGCTTTTTCTTCCTCCGTTTTAGACAAGATTCATTAGGATACAGAATCGTAGAATTTACCCGTTTCTGACAGCATGCAAAGACCTGCTTCCATTAAACCCTCCCCAAAATCGCCTACCACAACCCCAGTCCTTTACGTCCTTTCTAGCACCTTGTCAGTGAGACACCCCACAGTTCTCCTTCTCTGCTATGGGTAGCAAACCCAATTTATCCAAGCACAGGGCATTTCTCAGGCAAATGCAGGGTGGCCATACGCTTTACTCTCTGGGTGCCTCTCTTGTCTCACCAGTTCCAGCCCTGTCCTGGGGGTCTTTGGCTGGAGGGAGTTGACATCAGTCCCCTCCCCTCCTCTCATCTCACCACACGTACCCTCTAGGCCTCAGAGGGTTGGAGAGTAGAGCTGGGAAGTAAAGAAAATGAGGAAGAGAAACGCAAGAGGGCAACTTCACAGGGGGAATTTTGTCCGCCTGATCATGTGGGAACAGAATTAAAATTGTCTCAAGAGCGAACATTTCTTCTCTCACTTGAAGTCTCTGTTTCCTCCTTTTATGTCTGTGCCCCACTCAGTTTACGCACGGGCTACTTGGGAGGTTGTGGTATTCTGTTTCCCAACCAAATACCACCACCTACCCTAAAGTCATCTTCACAGGAAGGTAACCAGCTCCTAATGGAACTGACGCGTTTGACAGTATCTAAGGGGAACAAAAATTGTTGCTGCTGGTGATTCAGCTTCACAGCTTGGACTTCCCACCCTCAACTAAAAGTTTCTCACTGGGGGGAGTGAGTCCCCAGCACACAACCTACTCTATTCTGTTCATGTGAGCCAGTGCTAAACAAACCAAACTCCTGATGCCTCCTGAGTCAGATGATAACCAAGGGAAAGAAGTGACCTCCATCTCTGGCCACAAAACAAACTATAGGACTCTTACTCCTCTGATTGAGAAAGCTGGTGAAGTCAACTCCTTTCAACTTGCAGAAGCCATTGCTCACATCAGGCACACAGCTGTTTCCAAAGCCATGGAAATGTGCAGTTCATGGCAAAAGTAGGGTTTTCTTTATGCTCAGTTTCATGAAGAGGTCAATCAACTTTTTCAGTAAAAGGCCAAATAGTAACTATTTTAGGCTTCATGGGCTAATCTTTGGCATAACTACTCAAATCTATCCTTGTAACACAAAAGCAACCATAGATACAATGCAAGTGACTAGGCAGGACTCTATCTCAACGAAACTTTATTTATAAAAACAAGCAGGCCAGATCTGGCCCATGGACTGTGATTGGCTGGCCCCTGATGTAATGTAACCAACACGTGGGCACAGCTGAATAATAAGAGGAATAATAACCTTCCGCATTACTTTCTAAAGAGCTTACTTCTTGTTAGAGAGACGAGAGTTTTAAAATCAGTTTGGAAACTTCTGGAGGATGAAAGAAAAGGGGGAAGAGAAGAGAGAAGAAAGCAAAAACGAGATGATAGAATTTTATTTATTTCAGATGAGTAATGGAAGAGTGGAAACAGTTCTTTGTAAGGCCTCTGCATAGCAGGCTGACCCTAGTCGTCTCTTGCCCAGACCACCTGGTCAGGAGTTACTCACTGAGGCTCAGGCTATGCTGGCTAATCCAGCTTCAAAGTCAGATTTATAGAAACATATGTGGGCTTCTTTGGGGTAAGTTTACTTGAGACAGTCTTCCTCTGGAACAGCTTCAGGTGTCATTAGCAATGGAGAATCTTCTCGTAGAGACAACCGAATGTAGCATGTTTCAGGATTTATTTTTTAAATGCTGGTTCCTGATTCTTCTGGGCAAAGCTGAAGCAGGCAGAGAGAAACTGCGAGTGCACTGAATCAGCACAGATTCAAGAATGCTTAAGAACATTCCAGTTCCCAAAGAAAGAGCCCCTGCAGAAGTCATAGAAAGGGCTCCCAGGAGAGTAGAGAAGGACCAGGGAGTGCTTAGACATTTCCAAAAGTCACAGGTAAACAGGTCCCAGACCTTCCCATCTGGGACTGAGGGATTGGTTGCGAAGAATATACTCATTTCACAAATCTGAAAAGGGAGTTAGTAATGAAAGACTTAAATGTAAAGTAGAACACCCAAGACTCTGCTTGGAAAGGTAGATGCAAATGATAACCAGATAGGTAAATCCCCTGCATGTGGCTGGGAAGCGAGGGTGAGAAGTGCTCTATCTATGGTCAAGGGCCATTTTCTCTAGTTCACAGACTGTAGTTTATGCATATTGATTGTACATTCAGAAAATTACCCTAGCTTTACAGCAATGACTTCTAAACTGTGCTTTCCTAGAATACTAGTTTTATAAGATGTTAGCAGTTATTTTGCAGGAGAAAGGTTTCAGGGAGACTGAAGAATGAATTGACATTGACAGGAAACTGTTGTGTATACATTCAAAATACATTTTTGTTTGGCTGTGTTATCCTTGGAGAAAAGTAATAGTGTCGAAAGAATCCTGGACAATGCAGCAAGGTCATGTCTCTACAGAAATTTTAAAAAAATAGCCTGGGGTGGTGGCATGCTCCTGTGGTCTGAGTTACTCAGGAGACTGAGGCAAGAGGATCACGAGCTCAGGAGTTCGAGACTGCAGTGAACTATGATCATGGCACTGCACTCCCACCTGGGCAACACAGTGAGACCATGTCTCTACAAATAATAAATAAATTTAATTTAATTTAAACAATCATTCTTAGGAAACACATTTTTTTACAGCCCAGAACAGAATATGACCCTGGGCAAATGCATATGAAAGGTGGTCTAGTAATGGCTCTCAAACTTGTTAAAACACAGGTTGCTGGGTCCCACTCCCAGAGTTTCTGATTCAGTAGGTTGGGATGGGATTCATATTTCTAACAGCTCCCAAGTGATGGTGTTGGTGCTTGTCCAAGAACCACTCTTTAAGACTCACTGCCCTGCACCTGGCCCCACGCCCAACACATAGGAGGCTCTTTTTTCAGTAACAAGAAGTTTCTGTCTGGGGTCTGGCAGTCCAGGACAAAAGGACTGCAATTCCTAAGCAAGCTCTAGTGCTCAGCTAGGCTTAACACTAGAGTCAGTGGATTAGGGCAGCATGTGACCTAGGGAGATTCCAGCCAGAGTGGCTAAGAGAGTGCTTGTGCCACCCAGCTCCCAACCCCAGGTAACACAGCTCACAGCAACTTAAGTGACTCCTTTCTTTGCTTGAGGAGTGGAGAGCAAAGAGTAAAGAAGACTTTGTCTTGCATCTTGGATAGCAGCTCAGCCACAGTAGGATAGGGCACCAGGCAGAGTCATAAGGCCTCCATTCCAGGCCCTAGTTCCTCAACAACATTTCTAGACATGCCCTGGGCCAGAGGTGAATTCACTGCCTTGAAAGGAATGAGCTAGTCCTGGCAGAATTTATCACATGCTGACTAAAGATCCCTTGGGCCTCGAATAACCAACAGTGATGCCCAGGTGGTATGCCGTGGGCTTTGGGTGAGACTCTGAGACAAGCTGGCTTCAGGTGTGACTTACTACTTCCCAGCTATGGTGGCTATGACGAAAGATTCCTTCTGCTTGAGATAAGTAAAGGGGATGTTTTCTTGCTGGTAATTTAGGTACCGGTTCAGCCACAAGGGCATGGAGCACCATGGGCTCTTGGGTCCCTGAGTTCAAGTGTAGACTCCTAGGCAATATTTCTGGACCTGCCATGGGCTAGAGGGGAGCCCATTCATTGCCTTGAAGGGTGAGTCCCAGGCCTGGCAGCATTCACTGCAAGCTAACTGAGGTGCCCCTGGGCTTTAAGTGAACATCTCCAATGGCCTAGCAGAACTGCCCCTGAACCGGTGGTGGTGGTGGCCACCAGGAGGGGCTGCTCTACCTGTGGAAAGGTGAAGGAACGGTGAGAAGGACTTTGTCATGTGGTTTGAGGGCCAACTTAGATGCAGTAGAATAGAATGTCAGGTAGATTTCTAAGGTCATTGGCTCAAATCCTGGCTCCCAACTATGTCTCTGGACCCACCCAGGGCCTGGGGGAACTCACTGCCCTTAAGGAAAGAACACAAGCCTGGTTGGCTTCCTCACCGATGATTGCAGAGCCTTAGGACATTGAGGTAGAACATAGCTGCTAGCAGGTAGTGGTTACAGGAGGCCTTGGGCAGGACCCAGTGCTGTGATGCCTTCAGGCCTAACCCAGGACAGTCCCAGTGGTCGTGGCCACAGGGAAGCTTATGTCACCATACCCCCAGCTGAAATCCCATTGTGACCAAGTGGGATTTATCCCACGAATGCAAGGATTGTTCAACATATGCAAATCAATCAATGTGATACATCATAACAACAGAACGAAGGACAAGAATCATATGATCATTTTCAACTGACACTGAAAAAGCAGTAAAATTCAACATCACTTTATGATAAAAGCCCTCAAAAACCTGGGTATACATGGAACATAATTCAACATAATAAAAGCCATATAAAACAAACCCACAGCTAGTATCATACTGATTGCCAAAAAAAACAAAAAACAAAACAAAACAAAAAAAAAAACTGGAAGCCCTTGTAATCCCAGCACTTTGAGAGGCCGTGGCAGGTGGATCATGAGGTCAGGAGTTCAAGACCAGCCTGGCCAACATAGTGAAACCCCGTCTCTCCTAAAAATACAAAAATTAGCCAGGCATGACGGTGCTCACCTGTATTCCCAGCTACTCAGAGTCAGAGGTGGGAGAATTATTTGAAGTTGCAGTGAGCTGAGATCACAGCACTGCACTCCAGCCTGGGCAACAGTGAGACTTCATCTCAAAAAAACAAACAACAACAACAAAAAACTGTAAGCCTTTCCTATAAGATCTGGAAGAGGACAAGGATGCCCGCACTTTCACCACTGTTATTAACATAGTACTGGAGGTCCTAGCTAGATCAATCAGACAAAAGAAAGAAAAGAAAAAAGAGAGAGAGAAAGAAAGAAGAAAGAAAGAAAGAAGAAAGAAAGAAAGAAAGAAAGAAAGAAAGAAAGAAAGAAAGAAAGAAAGAAAGAAAGAAAGAAAGAAAGAAAGAAAGAAAGGAAGGAAGGGAGGGAGGGAGGGAAGGAGAAAGAGGGAGGGAGAGAGGGAGGGAGGGCATCCACATTGGAAAGGAAGAAGTCAAAATAGCTTTGTTTGCAGAAGATATGATTTTATGTTTGGAGAAACATAGACTCCATCAAAAAACTGTTCAAACCGATAAACAAATTCAGTAAAGTTGCAAGATACAAAATCAACGTATGAAAACCAGTAGCATTTCTATATGCTAACAGTGAACAACCTAAAAAAAAAAAAACAGAAAAAGTAATCCCACTTAAAACAGTCACAAGTAAAATTAAATTCCTAGGAATTGATCAAAGAAGTAAAAGATCTCTACAATGAAAAATATAAAACACTTATGAAAGAAATTGCAGAGGACACAAATAAAGGAAATATATTTCATGTTCATGGATTGGAAGAATCAATATTGTTAAAATGTCCATACTGCCCAAAGCAATCAAAGATTTAAGGCAACCCCTATAAAAATACCAATAACATTCTTCACAGAAATAGAAAAAAACAATCCTAAAATTTATGTGGGACCACAAAAGACCCAGAATAGCCAAAGGTATCCTAAGCAAAAAGGATAAACCAGAGGAATCACATTACCAACCTTCAAATTATGCTACAGAAGTATGGTAACCGAAACAGCGTGGTACTGGAATAAAAACAGACACATAGATCAGTGGAACAGAATAGAGAACCCAGAAACAAATCCACATACCAACAGTGAACTCATTTTTGACAAAGGTGCCAAGAACATACATTGGAGAAAAGACAGTCTCTTCAATAGATGGTGCTGAGAAAACTGGATATCCAAACGCAGAAGAATGAAACTAGACCTCTGTCTCTCACCATATAAAAAAATCAAATCAAAATGGATTAAAGACTTAAATCTAAGACCCCAAACTATGAAGCTACTAAACAAAAACATTAGGGAAACTCTCCAGAACATTGGAGTGGGCAAAATTTATTGAGTAACACTCCAGAAACACAGGCAGCCAAATAAAAAATGGATAAATGGGATCATATCAAGTTAAAGGAAACAATCAACAAAGTGAAGAGACAACCCACAGAATGGGAGAAAATATTTGCAAACTACCCACCTGACAAGGGATTAATAACTAGAATTTATAAGGAGCTTTAACAACTCTACAGGAAAAACATCTAATAATCCAATTAAAATGGGCAAAAGATCTGAATAAACCTTCCTCAAAAGAAGATACAAATGGCAAACATGAATATGAAAAGGTGCTCATTGTCACTGATCATCAAGGAAATGCAAATCAAAACTACAATGAGTTATCATCTCACCCCAGTTAAAATGACTTTTATCCAAAAGAGAGGCAATAATGAATGCTGGCAAGGATGTGGAGAAAAGGGAACTCTCATACACTGTTGGTGGGGATTAAAATCACTACAACCACTATGGAGAAAAGTTTAGAGGTCCCTCAAAAAACTAAAAATAGAGCTACCATACAATCCAGTAACCCCACTGCTGGGTATATATGCCCAAAAGAAAGGAAATCAACATATCAAAGGGATATCTGCACTTCCATGTTTGTTGCAGCAGTGTTCATAATAGCGAAGATTTGGAAGCAATATAAGTGTCCATCAAAAGATGAATGGTTACAAAAAATGTGTTACATAAATGCAATGGAGTACTTTAAACCACAAAAAAGAATGACATCCTGTCATTTGCAGCAACATGAATGGAACTGGAAGTCACTATGTTAAGTGAAATAAGCCAGGCACAGGAAGATGAACTTTGCATGTTCTAACTTATTTGTAAGAGCTAAAAATTAAAACAATTTCATGAACACAGAAAGTAGAAGGATGGTAACCAGAGGCCGGAGAGGGTAGTCGAGGAGTGGGGAGGAACTAGGGGTGGTTAATGGGTACAAAAAGTAGTTAGAAAGAATGAATAACACCTAATATTTGATAGTACAACAGGATGACTATAGTCCATAATAATTTAATCATACATTTTAAAATAAAGAATATAATTGGATTGTTTGTAACACAAAAGATAAATGCTTGAGGGGATAGATACCCCATTTACCATAATGTAATTATTATGCATTACATGCCTGTATCAAAATATCTCAGGTATCCCATAAATATATGTACCTTCTATGTACCAACAAAAATTTTTTAAAGTTCATAGCAGCACTGTTCATTAAAACCCCAAAGCGTTCATTAACAGGAGAATGGATAGGTAATATATGGTAGAATCATAGGAAAATACTATTCAGTAGTGAGAAAAAACAAACTATGGTTACATACAACAATATAGATGAATGTTGCAAATATGTTGGACAAAAGAAGCCAGTTCTCCTTATATAAAGTCCAAAAAACCCATTTTTGATGGTAGAAGTCAGAGTACTGGTCATCTTTGGGAAAGATAATGAGTCAAGGGAGGTGTGAGTGGGAGCTTTAGAGTTCTGAGTCTGTTTCTTGATTCGGATGCTAGTTACGTGAATGTTTACATTGTGGAAATTCATTTATGACTTGTGCATATCTGATGTCTATTTTACTTCAATTAAAGCAAATAAAAATTTATTTTAAGAGTGAGAGAAAGATAAAGGGGATAAAGAGACAAAAGTAAAAATAGATAAAAATAACAAAAAGGAAAGAAGGTAAGTATCAATAAGCATATTTTTCAAAATAAATTTCAAAGGATGTTCAGTATGAATAAGTAGTAAAACTTAAGTCAAATCTTTTTTGCAGTGTTTTTCAGGTTTAACGTTTATTTCCATTCATATAGCCATTGTTTTAGTAACATTTTACAACACATTTTCTGATTTAAAGTGTTGGAAATAGATGCTCAGTGCCGCAAAGAAAAATTAGCACTGAGACAAAGGGTCTTTCAGCAACGCAATTTTTACTTTCTGGGTTGCAGGAAGGGTACTCCCATAGCCATTGTGCCACCAGAGTACAGAGAACAAAGGGAATACACACAAATTTATTCCTTATGCATTTGGGGTTATCCTTACTGCTGTGTCCAGGGGTTATCCTTACTGCTGTGTCCAATCTCCGTTGCCTGGAGCCAGACCTCACAATCTAAACTAAAACCCAGTTGGCTAACAACTTAAAACTTCTCTAAACAGGTAAAAGCAATGGAGAGCTGGGACATGCCTATGAGCACATCCAGCACAGATATCTTGGTTAAAGTACAAGGACATAGAATGTACCACCTGCCTGTAAGCATGGCATGTCTAACAGCTACATAGGATAAGGCTTAACAAAGAGTTATTAGCACACTGATGATTTAACAAAAAGGAAACTTTAAAAAGGAACTTTTCTACTTCCCACATAAAGTGGTATAGTTGACTGCGGGTACCCATGGAGGATTAATTCAGGATCCCCCTGAGATACCAAAATCTGCAAGTCTCTTACATAAAATGCTCAAGTCTCTTACATAAAATGGCATAGTATTTGCCTATAACCTATCCACATCCTCCCATATACTTTAAATTATCTCTAGATTACTTATAATATTTAATATAATGTGAATGCTGCATAAATAATTGTTATACTGTATTGCCTAGGGATTAATGTCAAGGAAAAAAGTCTGTACATATTCAGTATGGATATAGCCATTCATTTTTTCCAAACATTTTCCATCTGCAGTTGACTGAATCCATGGCTGCAGAACCCACGTGTATGAAGGACCAAGTGTACACGTTTCTTATTAAATTTCAAAAACAAAAAAATAAAACAGGGAAGAAACCAGAATTCCATCACTAAGATCTAATCATCCTTAACATTTTGGTGTGTATCCTACCAGTCTTTCTGTCTTATGATTTATGAAGTTTTTAAAAGGATGGGGAGGGAGGGAAGCGAGGAGTGATCAGCATGTGGTTCGGGATAATGGCTTCTTTGGTAGGAAGAGGCACAAGAACAAGATGCAAGACAGGAACCCACCAGTAGTTTACCTATGTTACTACATACTGTGGATGTTTTCTTTTAGGTGGTAGGTTAATTATTAAAAGTAACTCGAGAAATAAAAGTGAGTCAGGTCTAGACCAAGAATGAGGATGTATCATCAACCAAGGATTATGATTAATCCAATTTTGTGCACCTGTGATCCAATTAAAACTAAAAGAATTCTCATAATAAATAGATTCTGTGCTGTAGTTGAAAGTAAGTGTAGTCCTCTGAAGACCTAAACTGACATTTTAAAGACAAACTGTTCACTGACAAATCAGTGGGAAAAAAATTACTTCCCTTTTCACTAAGAAGGCTGCCTTTTGATTACTAAACCTCACAGAGTTCTGCAATGAGTTGTGAATTCCAACTCCTGTTCACGATGAAATTGACCGCAATGTTTCAGACATTCATGAGTCAGAAGGTTTCAGTGTAAACCAGGTAAACTTCCCAGGTCCCTTCTACCTCCAAAATTATGTATTTTAGATTAATGACCTGGTGTGTCTACCCACTCAATTAATAAAGCAAGAATGACTTTTCCAGCCCCATTTCCTGTTAATTACACAGGGAGTTTCAACTAGGGACAGTTTTTATTGCTCACAGCAAAACTCCAGATTTATTAGTTTGTTTTTCTGTTTATAGCCCTATTGCTTTTAATAAAAATGAAGGGTTTAATGTGGTGAGAAAATCAGAGTAAAACGTGCAATAATTTAAAATAATTCCCAGGTAATATTAGGACACTAATATGCATGCTTTCGGTTTCTATTTTAGCTACAGTTGAGCCACAAATTTGGCTCACAGCTTCCTAACACTCAAAACAAAGAGGGAAACAGGAGAAGAAAGATTTGTGATGCCTATAAAACAATTTGGGCTGAGTTTTCCAAAGAAAACCAGAATTTCCATGTGCTTAGAAAGATGTCCCCATGATATGCTAGAACAGGCTTCTACCAGCTCTTGAGAGCCAATGGTTAAATGTCCAGAATTTTTACAAATATGTTGTTAAACCATTGGTAGCTTGAAACTGACCATGGTGGGAATATTTAGCAAACACTACAAGTCAGGGCTTGCTTTTCCTTTAGAATCCAGTTTACCAGCACACTACCACATGTCCCCAGTGGTCCTCAAACAGAGACACTGGGTGAGGTCAGGAGAGTTGCAAGTGGCGGGGGAAAGGCTCAGTGTACAACTTCCTATATACAACAGAAACCCATCCCTTGGAGCAGAAGGGAACAGAAACATATACCTGAGACCAGAGAATGACTTCGAAGTTTGCATTAGCATCACCCACCCCACCTGAGTCCTTCTTTCCAATACTACCCTTTGGAATTTCATACCTGGGATTACAAAAACTGCTATGCCCATTGAGGGGCAGACATATCTCCCCAAAGATACATCTAAAGAAATGGGAGAATTTCAGGTTGTGAACTTCATGCTTTCCACTCAGTCAGCACTTCCAAGCCCATGTTTCACAGCATCATAAAAAGTCTCCTTCAGGGAAGAAAAAATGTCCCATAGCAAAATAAGTAGTAATCTTTATTGCAGGACTTCTCAGAGCCTTTAAGGAGGCATATGTGTCCCTGTGGCAAAGTATGCATTAGTTCCGAAATTTGTTTTACCCCAAAACACTTCGTGGTGACACATCTTGGGACACCAGACTGAAAAACACCACCCTGGTAGTCAGGGTTCATTATGATTTGGAAAGGCAATCCCAGGATGTTATTCCATGGAAATGTTTCTTTTGTGTAGGACTTGAGGCTCTGGCATTTTTCTTTATAAAAACATGAGTTGCATATCTTCGCTTTTCAAATGAGCCATTTCATTAACTGTGTAGGTGTTCATGCATCCATCAGCAGAGCTGACTTAAGGCATGAAGGAAACAATTCAGGACAAGAAGTTTCTTAACTTCCTGTTGCCTGTGTCCCCAGCAACTTACTCAGCTCTATATGATGGACACAGAGTTTGTTATGTTGTGGGCAGTACACACAAGTATGCATCCACTCAACCATCATCATGGAGCCCCTCCATGTTCCAGGCCACGGATGGGATAGACCTGGCCCTGTTTTCAAGGAGCTCAGGATGCGGCATTAATGAATGTCAGCTTCCTCTATTTACAGCCTTGCTTTGCTTTGTCTAGGCTTCTGCCTCCCCGTTTTGCTCTGCACCATGCTGCTCTTCATCGCTATTATTCATCCCTTTCCCTCACTTCCCTGATAGCTTTTTCCAATGACTCACAAGAACCCAGCTCAGCTGCTTTTCATTACGCTCCTGTCTTTGCATTTTTCCGACTCAATTAAGCCATTACCAGAGCTAAATGAGGCATGGACTCCCCAAAAGTCACACCTGTTGTCAGGGAGATGGAGGGCAAGACCGTGTGCAGCTGGCAGGCAGACGGCAGAAGCCAGGCTTGGGCTTGCAAGAGGCAGCCAAGGGTGACCGGGCAGTTTGTGTGTTTCCCCCAGCGCTGAAAGAGGGCCCTCATTTAAAAACAAGATGTGCCTTGCTTTGGTACAGAAGGAATGAAGTCTGATATAGAACTAGGAATGGCTGTATTGGTGATGGCAGGTAAGAGGTCCATCATTCTTTGGCAAATGTGCACCAGCTGTGTATAGAAACTCATATTATGGATGTCTCTTCAGCAAGAGGTAAAGGAAGCTGTGGCCACAGCGAGGTACACGAGTTAGCGAGTATTGATTGAAATTTTTTAGGTTTATTTTTCCTGTTCACCCTCAATAAAACATACACATTTCACCTTTCTGCAATAGTGGCTTCAAACCCTACTGTTAGTACTTTTATGATAATTGTGACAAAAGAGGGCAAAGATTGTGGTGGAATAAACCAGAGACATAGCAGTTTACTCACCTTATGAAGATAAATTCTCTCCACCGGAAATCAAATTTGGTCTTATAGCTATCTTTTTTCTAGGCAACCTAGAATTCTTTTCTACAATCTAGGAATTCAGAAATAGTAGCTTTTGAGCTTGCTGTGCCTTTAACTGAGTGATTTTGTGTTTAGAAGGTCTGTGCCTGGGTTTTCTCTATTTGAAATGCAAGCAAAATTATTCTGCTCTAGAGATTCACAGTTTCCAGAAATGTTGAGGCCAAGAGGTGAGAGTAGGGGCGGTTTTTACTTGGAAGAAAATTGAAATGTGGCAGTGTTCACTCCTAACTTTGTTTTGATATCCTCTGTTAACTTGTCTTGACTCTGGAACTTGGATTAGCCATGTACCTATTCTTTGGACAACAAGTTCAACAGACATTTTCCAGGTTCCTTGTTTGATGCTGAGGAAGCAGCTGTGATCATGATGAAGCCTTTGCCTACAGGAACTATCAGTCTCGTGGGGTGACCCCTTCCCTGTCCTGTCCAGGAATTGCCCAACCAGTCTCTGTTCTTTACTGGTCACACTTCATACATTCATTCAACAAATATTTGTGAATCATTTGTACCAGGTGCTGTGCTGGATACTAGTTAACAATGGTGAAGAAAAGAGACAGGCTCTGCCCCCATGAAGTTTCTGGTCCCCACCTTGACTTAATTCTCTTTCCCAGCAATCATCATACAGAGAACATCACTCTTTGCTCTGTGCTCCCTCAACACTTAATCCATGCCTCTTTGTAGCATTTAGATCACCATCCTTATAATACATCCTTCTGTTTCTTTTTAAACCATGAGCACTTTGAAGGCAAGAATTTCAACTTTCTTTCCCCGGTGTCTTGCACTCCCTGGTATCTAGCACAGAGAGAGCTCAATAAATGTTTTTTGAATGAGTAAATCACTGCATGAATTTATAACTCCATGAATGGAGTTTTAAAACCCATTGACTGGTCTGCTCTCACATCCGATCCTTGGCTGAAGAGCCTAATAAGCCATTACCTATGCCTACTGAAACACTCCTCCTGATGTCAAGAACCTTCTAAACATAAAAGCAGCTGCTGCACGGGTCATTTCTTTTTCCAAGATGTAGCTACCATTGAGAGAAAGAACAAATAGTAGCTTCAGCTTTGTTTGTAATACTCATTTGCAGGAGGGCAAACATGATTATATGTGATTTAAGTGGAATAAATGTATAGTAAGGAGAACAAATGAGTTTATTTGTGATTCTTAGCTAGATAGTGTTGGAGATAACTACAGTAAGAAATATGTATATATAATAACAATGGTTTAAACTAGCAAGAAGCTTTTTTTCTCTGTCATGCAAAAGATCAATATTAAGGTTCTGCTCTATGAAATGCTTAGCTCATTCCCTAGGATGTAGCTCCTTGTTCAAGATGGTCTCCAGCTGTCATATCTACCTCCATGCAGCAGAACAGAGGAAGCAGAGAGAAGGGATGAGGGGCAAACAAGAGTCAAGTACAAAGAAAAGAAAACTTTTGCAACACAGAGGGAGGTGATGGGAGCCTGGACAAAGGCACTGGTCACAGGAGTGGGTAGGAGAAGCCACAATGGAAAGCAATGACAGAATCACAGGACCGGGGACTGGATGTTGGAGGACAGGGAAATGGAGGATCTAGCTAAGATGGACAATCTTAGCTTTGAAAGCAAATTCAACCCTGGTAATTGGACTCAGAAGGGTGGTTTGAAGAATACATTAGACTGAGAGAGTTAACTGCTGCAAATTGACCCCAAATCTCTCTATTCCTTCTTGCCATTAATTTTTTGTTGAATTAACTAATTAAGTTAATAAAGTTCTCCAAGTAGTTAATATTTCACAGGAAAAATTTAACAGGTGTCAGTGACTAACCCTAGCCAGTTATAATGTTCCCTCTCCTACCTAATTCAGTCCACGGGACTCCTTAAAATTCTGAATTCTTAAGGCATTCTTAAGTCAAGTGCCAGAACTGCTCACTCGAGTAAGCTGAATATACAAAGAATCCATTTCCCCATCTAGAAAGTGGAGTTGGTATTACCCTCATTACAAAATGGTTGTGAAGTATAAAATACATAGAATGTTTAAGAGACCTGGCACAATGCCTGGATCAATAAATGCTAGTTTCTATCTCTTTCCAAAGTACTTTCTTTTTAAATGCTTTCATTTCACAAACATTTATTCAGCATTTACTATTTCAGACACTGTACTAAGTAAGTGCTGGAGGGCAAAGTTGAATTTAGAAAAAAAAAGTTACAATTTTTTTTTCACTCCTGAGTTAAGTTAGCTTCTGATCATTTAGACCAGTGTGCCTACCCACTGGACTGGGAGCTCCTGAGGATATAAACATGTGTTTGTCACCTTTATATTCCCAGCACATGTATTTATTATATGTATGAGTGAACATATGACCAGATCCAAAGAATGAAGCCAAAAATCTAAAAGCAGGACCAGGGTCAGAAAAGTGGGATGGCCGTGGATGTTCATACATTACAGGAGGCAATTCCATGAAAATTGAGTGTCTGCTGGGGTGTTTCTTCCACCTGAGGCCCAGCACCCTCTGCTAAGAATGGTATTAGAGGAAAAGGTGGAATTCCTAAGGAGCAAGAGGCGCCATGTGACAACCATTAAGAGATTGGGCTCTGGGGCCAGGCACAGTGGCTCACGCCTGTAATCCCAGCACTTTAGGAGGCCAAGGCAGGCAGATCATGAGGTCAGGAGATTGAGACCAGCCTGGACAATATGGTGAAACCCAGTCTCTACTAAAAATACAAACATTAGCCGAGCGTGGTGGTGCGTACCTGTAGTCCCAGCTACTTGGGAGGCTGAGGCAGAAGAATTGCTTGAACCTGGGAGGCGGAGTTTGCAGTGAGCTGAGATTGCCCACTGTATTCTAGCCTGGTAAGAGAGCAAGGCTCCGTCTAAAAAAAAAAAAAAAAGAAGAAGAAAAAAAAAGAGAGATTGGCTCTGGAATCAGATATTTATGAACATAACTATAATAAAGTGTGATGAACCTTCCAAGAGGGAAGTTCCAAGATCTAAGACATAAGAGACTACGTTCTTACAGGTAGACCTCCCTCACCTAAGGGTTCAGGGAAGTCCTCCTTCAAAAGCCTTGCAAATTGCTCACTGTACAACTGAGGGGTTAATGTGGGTGAAAATCCAACCTGTGTTCCACTGAAGATGTGCACTTTGACTCAAAGCTGTGTGTGCCCCAGACGGAGCTCTTTTCCTCATTCACCCAAAGGCCCACAGTTCATTCAGTCACACCCAGAATTACAAACATCTGGAAACTGAAAGTTTAATAGGCCTAGTTTAGGCCAGAGGGACCAAGGAGGGGAACAGCCTGTGTGACATCTGAGCATTTTAAAAGCCTGATGTACTTGAGGAACTGAAATAAGTTCAGCAAGTTTGGAGTGTGACATTCATAAAGAAGTCTAACAACAGTGGAAGGGTATTCATTAAAGCCAGCATTTTCTGTGAGTTTCTAGTTACATTGTGCTAATGGCTCTTCATGCATTATTTTGTTTAGATTACAGACATTAAGTGACTTGCCCAGAGTCATATTAGAAAGTAGTGGACTATGATTCAAAGCCAAGTTTAACGCCAGAGCCTGTGTTCCAAACCACTTGTCCTGTGGCATCCAAAGATTTGCCAATTGCAAAAGAGCAAAAGTGGATATGGGAATGCCAGTTAAGAAATAGTTGCAGGAATCCAGGTTAAAAATGATGGTAGGGCCAGGCATGGTGGCTCACACCTGCAACCCTAGCACTTTGGAAGGCCAAGGTAGGAGGATCACTTGAGCCCAGGAGTCCAAGGCCAGCTGTGGACAACAGAGTGAGACAATCTCTACAAAAAAATTAAAAATTAGCCAGGTGTGGTAACATGTGCTTGTAGTCCCAGCCACTCAAGACGCAGAGGTGAGAGGACTGCTTGAATCTGGAAGGTTGAGGCTACAGTGAGCTGTGATGGCGCCACTGCATTCCAGCTTGGGCAACAGAGCCAGATTCTGTCTCGAAAGAAAGCCAGACTCCTTCTTTCCTTCCTTCCTTCCTTCCTTCCTTCCTTCCTTCCTTCCTTCCTTCCTTCCTTCCTTTCTTTTGAGGGAGGGAGGGAAGGAGGGAGGGAGGGGAAGGAAGAAGGAAGGAAGGAAAGAAGGAAGGAAGGAAGGAAGGAAGGAAGGAAGGAAGGAAGGAAGGAAGGAAGGAAGGAAGGAGAAAGAAAGAAAAAAGAAAGAAGAAAGTAAGTGATGGTGGACTGAAAATAGTCTTGGAAATGTCGAGGAGTAAATGGATTCCAGAGAGATTTAGGAAGTAGAATCTATAGGGCTTGGGGGTTGTTTAAATATGAAGGACAATGATGAGACAGAAAGGAGGGAAAGATGGCTCCTTATTTTGTGTCTCTGTGGATGGCATGTGATCTTCTGAGATAGAAAACAGTGAAGGAGAAACAAGTTCGGTAAAGGTGAGTTTAGGGCCTGTTACATTCAAAGCACCTGTGGAACATCCAGGTGGCCATGTCCAGTTGACAGTCCAGTGCTTGGCCATGAACTTCAAGATAGGCTGGATATTTAGCCCCATCAACCTGTAATTGGTAATTGACTCACAGGGTGAGTGAGAAAGGGTGGAGACTGAAAGAGCAGAATTCCTACTCTACTAAGGGTATAGCAGGAGGGTTTCTCCTATATCCATCTGTTGATCTTTATAAAACACAATGTAATTCATTATTTCTCTGAATCCTGTACAAGAACTATTCTTAAAAGGCTTACAGAGTGTCATATTGCATACTGGAACCAGAGACCTGCGCAAAAAAAGGGAACCTATCATAAAAAATAAAGAAGAGGCTGGACATGGTGGCTCATGCCTATAATCCCAGCACTTTGGGAGGCCAAGGCAGGTGAATCACCTGAGGTCAGGAGTTCAGACCAGCCTAACATGGAGAAACCCCATCTCTACTAAAAATGCAAAATTAACTAGGTGTGGTGGCACATGTCTGTAATCCCAGCTACTCGGGAGGCTGAGGCAGGAGAATTGCTTGAATCCAGAAGGTGGCGGTTGTGGTGAGCCAAGATCGCGCCCTTGCACTCCAGCCTGGGCAACAAGAGCAAAACTCCATCTGAAAAAATAATAAAATAATAGTATAAAAACATAAAAACACAATACATTTAAAATAAAAAATAAAGAATAAGTGGTCTTTTTTGACATTTTTGTTTGGTTCCAAGTCAGATTTAAGCTTAAATATGACTCATTCTATATTGTATTTCTTTTTTTCTGAGACAGAGTTTCACTCTTGTTATCCAGGCTGGAGTGCAATGGCATGATCTCGGCTCACTGCAGCCTCCACTTCCCAGGTTCAAGTGATTCTCCTGCCTCAGCCTCCCAAGTAGCTGGGATTACAGGTGTGTACCACCATGCACAGCTAATTTTGATTTTTTTTAAGTAGAGACAGGGTTTCATGATGTTTTTAAGGCTGGTCTTGAACTCCTGACCACATGCAATCCACCTACCTCAGCTTCCCAAAATACTGGGATTATAGACATGAGTTACTGCACTCGGCCTCATTCTATATCTTCCGTAAGAACTTACATGCTGAATAAAATACCGGTAATATTATTATAACAAAAGGAGCTGCTGCTACTAATAGGCCAACTTTACACCTCATTCACACAGGAGAATGAATGGATTAAAATCCAGCATCAGCACCAGCGGAGGTCTTAGGTTATCAACGGCCTCTTTAAAATTCGACCTCTCATAACCTAACACAGTTCTTCCCCAATATGGGCAATTGACATTTCCTGTATTTTACATGAGTGCTGTAAAAATGTGACTCCAAGCCAGGTCTTTTCAATATGCCACCTCTAGGCCCCTCTAAATGGAAATTCTGAACCACCTCAGTCGCAGTAGTCATAACAAGATGGGATTTAGGTTTTGCTGAATCCATTTTGTCTTTCTTTTCTTTTAGAAGGCATCACAGAAGGTCCCTACGTGATGTGGCTTCCAAAGACTCAAGGACCACCCACCTTACAAGTCTGCAGTGAAGAAGGCAGAAATGGAGATTCGAACACCACGTCTTCTATTCTTTCATTAATCACTCTGTAGACATGTGTCCCCACTGAAGGGAGTGAACTGCTCCAAGGGGGAAAGTTCTGGGAGCCTCCAAACTCCTAGCTGTCTTGTCCCTCACCCTGGAGAGAGGGCAGAACCATGGCATTTTATAGCTGCTGCTGGGTCCTCTTGGCACTCACCTGGCACACCTCTGCCTATGGACCCGACCAGCGAGCCCAAAAGAAAGGGGACATTATCCTTGGGGGACTCTTTCCTATTCATTTTGGAGTAGCAGCCAAAGATCAAGATCTCAAATCAAGGCCGGAGTCTGTGGAATGTATCAGGTAAGAAGAGGGGCCTAATCCACCAGTCTCTTCTCTTCTGAGTGGCTGGAGAAAAGCTACACCAAATGCAACATAATTTTTTCAAACTTTGTTCTCTCTTTTCAAAAATAGTGATTAATTGGTAATCATGCTGAAGCTTATTGCCCCCTGTAATCTGCCTTTTTTTTTTCCTGAAGACTTCTTTTTAAATAAAATGTCAATTATATTGAGTAGAAAATCCACACATGACCTGTTAAAATACCTAGTGGTCATTTGGTGACCAAGTTATTATCGTTCGCCTGGCAGCAGTGTTGCTTAATGGAAGACTAGGTGCCTAGAAGGAAATTTATTGCAGGTCTTGCAAACCTGAGTGGTAAAATCCCCCACTGATCCTACATACTTCAATTGAATGGTAATATCTGAGTGCTGGCTGCCTCACTCTTTTTCTTTTTCTTTCTTTCTCTCTCTTTCTTTCTTTTTCTCTCTCTTTCTTTCTTTTTTTTTTAAAGGCATTCAAGTTGAAAGAAACCACCACAGTCAGCATGACCCAGGCATCTTCAAAATGTAAAACATAGTCCATTGCATTTTGGAACTACTGCCATTAGAAAGTCTTTTGCATAGGAACGTTATCCCCCATCGCCACTCTCCCCACCCCTCATCCCACCCTACTAAGACAGAATGCATCTAACTCTCTGAATAGATTCTCTCTGCAGCCACTTGAAGAGAGCTATTATATCTCATCAAATATTTTCTTCTCCAAGCCACATAGTCTGTTTTCTCATCCCATGATATGCTTTCCAGACCCTTCATCATCCTGGTTGTCTTCATCTGATGCCCCCTAATTTATTGTGACCCTTTTAGAATATAGTCTTCGGGGCGAGGAACATGTCTTTCAAATAGGATCTGACTTCTGCAGAAGACAATGGGACTGTATACCACCTCCCCTATCTACACTGGAGACTATGACTGCCATTCCAAATCTTGACCCATCTTCCAGAGAGACTTGTAACTTCCAGAAGAGATCCAGCACTTTTTCTTGCTCTTCCCAATAGCTGGAAAATGAAAATGAAAACTAGGATGGTTCCAACAAAACTGGATTTCTGTTCATGTTCTAATGAGAGCTAGTAAATTAGATAACATTTTCACAAGTTTCTTGTGAATGCAGAAAAACTAAGTGCAGAATTGCACTGATGCTGATGGTATCCTTCATATAACCCGTGTGGACAAATGCTCTGTTGTACCCTGCTGCACAGAGCTGTACATGTGCTATGTATATACAGACCTAAGATCAAGCAAAAGCCTTGCCCGAAAATAATATATTTTTGAAATTATGTTAAAGATAATAAAATTAGCTTAGCAGCATAGATGTTTAATGTAAAAAAAATCTGTAATACCTTATAATAACTTTGTAGGTTTAAAACAGATAAATGAAGGAAACATAAAGAAAATGGTAACCGGGCGCAGTGGCTCAAGCCTGTAATCCCAGCAGTTTGGGAGGCCGAGGCGGGTGGATCACGAGGTCAAGAGATCGAGACCATCCTGGTCAACATGGTGAAACCCCGTCTTTACTAAAAATACAAAACATTAGCTGGGCATGGTGGCGCGTGCCTGTAATCCCAGCTACTCAGGAGGCTGAGGCAGGAGAATTGCCTGAACCCAGGAGGCAGAGGTTGTGGTGAGCCGAGATCGCGCCATTGCACTCCAGCCTGGGTAACAAGAGTGAAACTCCATCTCAAAAAAAAAAAAAAAAAAAAAAAAAAGAAAATGGTAAACAGAAAACGTCACATTTAAAGTTAGACCAAGAGCTTAGAGAACCTAACTATACAATGGAGTGTAAAAGATCATATGTCTCACCTCCTGTCACTGTCACTGAGTTCAAGTAGCAAAACTCACAATATAAAGAAAGAACCTGCAGAGCTGTTTTTTCCTCTAGACACAAATACACTGATTCAGCACATTTATTGAGCCCTCACTCTGAGCAAAGTGCTGGGGAAGTGAAAACTATGTCACTGACCCTATTTCTCTTGTTAACTTGTTAAAATGTTCTTCTTTGAAAAGCAATGCATGTTCATTTTTTTAAGATGCAAAGTATAAATAAACCAAAAGCACATAATTTTAAAACTCAACGTTCCACTACCCAGAAATGACCACAGTTGTACACCCCAGAATAACTACTGTCTATGTATAGCCTTCATATGTTTGTTATTTGTTTACAAAAATGAGATTATTCATGTCTGTTTCCCCTTGACCTTCAGGAGTGTCATAGTCTAAATGTATGACTCTGCAATCTGATCTGAGGTTATTTTTAGGCACCCACATATTAATATCCTAATCTATTTATATTTCCCCTGGTCCTTTTCTTGTACGTCTACATATTGCTTTTATTTAAGCACTTCACATCAGCTACTTCAAACTCATTACTGGAGAAGACAGATACAAATTATCCAATGAATTACAAACAGCAATCTTTTATTTTTATTTTTATCATTATTGCTTCCTGTCTCTGTGTGAGGCACCTGATGAAGACTTTGCATAATTATCTCATGTCATCATCTGCACAGCCAACCTATGAGGCAAGTGTCAGCTCCCTTGATTTTTTATTTATTTATTTTGAGATGGAGTCTCACTCTGTCACCCAGGCTGGAGTGCAGTGGTGGAATCTCAGCTCACTGCAACCTCCATCTCCCAGATTCAAGCAATTCTGCCCCGGCCTCCCGTGTAGCTGGGATTACAGGCGCCTGACACCACATCTGGCTAAATTTTGTTATTTTTAGTAGAGACGGGGTTTTGCCACGTTGGCCAGGCTGGTCTCCAACTCTTGACCTCAAGTGATCCACCTGCCTCAGCCTCCCACAGTGCTGGGATTATAGGCATGAGAGCCACCAGGCCCGTCCTTGTCATCCCCATTTTAAGAGTGAGGGCTCTGTATAGACCATGCCATGAAGCCAGAGAGTAGTAATAGTTCAATGGTTCAAACCCAGCTTTGCCTGGTCTTTACTCAAGTTGTTGACTAGAAAGCTTCCCATTTTCTTCCACTTCTTCTTTCTTCCAGGTATAATTTCCGCGGGTTTCGCTGGTTACAGGCCATGATATTTGCCATAGAGGAGATAAACAGCAGCCCAGCCCTTCTTCCCAACTTGACGCTGGGATACAGGATATTTGACACTTGCAACACCGTTTCTAAGGCCTTGGAAGCCACCCTGAGTTTTGTCGCTCAAAACAAAATAGATTCTTTGAACCTTGATGAGTTCTGCAACTGCTCAGAGCACATTCCCTCTACGATTGCTGTGGTGGGAGCAACTGGCTCAGGCGTCTCCACGGCAGTGGCCAATCTGCTGGGGCTCTTCTACATTCCCCAGGTACTCGCGCCTTCTCAGATGGGGCCCTGGGAGCAGGGTCAGAAGAAGCAGGCTTGGGGGTGCCATGCCCAATGTCCATGTGGTTTGCTACTTTCCTATCTCTGAAATAAAAGATCTATGATGCAGTTGGTGTGCTGTATCGTGACCATTTGGGATTTCTGAAACTCCAGTGTTCACCAGGTCAATGATACCTTCATTACTCTTCCAAAATTCTTTTAAACGTACCTTGCATAAAACTGTCTTTTTTAAAAAAGAGACATTCAATTATTTATTTCCCACTCTATTCCTTTAGTAAATGCATTTTTTCCTTCTGCTTTTACCAAAGGGAATGAGAGCATGTGAGGTACATCCCACCTCTCAAATCAAAAATATCTGTCCCTAATTCCATTTCCTTAAAAGTCTCTGCTTCTCTACTGTCTAGTTGAAACTTTAGCCCAGAGGGAAGCAGAGCATATTTTCTCACAAAACAGAAACTTAATCATTGTGTTGCACATTCCAGAAATGGAGAAAATTCTATTTCATTCAGCAAATATTTATTGAGTATCTATGTATAAGCAGTCTCCACTTTGCAGGAACTCAGCCTAGGTGGAGAGATGGTTGCATTTTCGTATACTAACAGTTTATTGAAGTAAGTGCTTTAATAAACATTCAATGGTGCATTTTTTCACCAAAAAAAAAAAAGATAACAAATGTGAAATGCCATTTTATAACCTTTTTCCCCTCAACACCATAGAGCAAAGCATTTTTCAGTTTAATATTTATAAATCTATGATATCATTTTACAATAGTGAAAAATTGGAAACAACCTAAATGTCTGTGGGTGGGAGAATCAGCTCAATTGTGATACATCCTTATATCAAGCTTGAAATTAAATTATAAATTACACCTTAAATTTATTTTTTTCAATGTTTAATATTTAAAATTCATGAGGATACCTTTGATAAATTTACATTTCTTTGTTGGGAGGCTCCATTTTTTTGGTGATTGCCATTATCTCTTTACATACGTGACGCAAGAGATAGTCTTGTCACCATTTACGGAATCCTTACTTCAGGGAATTAAAGGTGTTTCCCATGGGGAATCCCTGGCTTTGTAACTTTTGTGCCAAAGTGATATGACAAAGACTGTATCAGTAAATGTGCTGTGTGTGTTTAAATTTAGCATATTATGCAGTATTATTTTAGATACACAGTTAAAGTAAGTTATTGTTACCCCATGGCCAACAGGCTAAGACGTCAAGCAAAGAAAGAACACGAAGGGGGCAGGGTGTTAATTCTTTGCGGTTTGGATGAAAGATAAGGTTGAGTTGAATTTATAAAAGTGCTTCGATTATCAATCAAATCAATATAAGTCTATCCACAGTAGGGGTTCTCTGCCATGGCTACCTACTGGAATCACTTGGGGAGTTTTAAAAACACTGATGCCCAAGTCCCACTCCCCAAAGATCATGGTTTAATTGAGCTGAGATGCAGCCTGGATGTCAGGAGGTTTTAAAGCTCCAGAGGTGAGTCTAATGTGCAGCAGGGCTGGGAACCACTGCCCTGCCAGGTTGGGTCAGGGCCCAGGAGTATTTCTCATGCCCGCCACGCCACCAAGTGGATGGAACAAGCAGACCAGCTAGAACAAATTGCAATTGGAACACTTTTCTGAATCATTAGTGAAATTCTCCCCTCTTACAATAAAAAAAGTTTCTAAGGGACACAAAATTGTATTTACTCCACTTTAGAGTTGCTTTTTAAAAACTTGGTAAAAATTATAAATATATTCCTTAAGAGAACATATCCATGAGAAATATTATTTTTTTTATTTTTATTCCTTTAAAGCCTTTTTGGCCTATTTTTGAAAAGAAAATCAAGAAGCAAGCAATAATGGATGGATTTTTTTTAATGGTAGGTTTTGTATTTGCAAAAATCTGATTCAGAGGCCTGTTATTCGGATCTGCTAACCAAGTTCTCAAAATACAATAAAATCTAAGCAAATTACTTAATTAAACCACCTGCCTCATGAAGTTCTGTGGTATTTCAAGAATAGCTTGTTCTGATGAAGGAAAAAATAATACATTTTATACTATACCTTCTAAAATAAAATCACTTGCCAGAAATAAATTATACTTGTTTTTTAGTAAAGTTGGCCTAATTTTTTCACAGACCAATGCCTTTTATGTTTCTAATGTAGAAACTTCATTGATAAGAAGAAATACATTGGAAATTTTTATTTAAAAATATTGGACATAGAAAACTAGCTGCTTCAATTGGTGAGAAATGTTAAAAACACATTCTCCCAAATACCTTCAACTTGTTTTCTTAAGAAGTTTAAAATCTCTCAGGAAAAACTAGAGAACACAAGATATGAAGCTACTTCATTTTCTAGAAAAAAGTTTATTTTGTAAAAATGTTTTGTTCTTCAGAAGAAATGATCCCATAACTTGGAACTTCCTAAGTGGTGAGCCATGATGACACAGAGTGCTGTAAATGAGCTAAAGCTGGTCTCATTTGGATCCCCTCAAGATATGGATCCCCTCAAGCTTTGGGGTGGTCAGATGGGGCCTGGGTGGTCAGAGCACTCCCACCAGGGTTGATCAGCTTCCTCCATTTGCTCCATGTGTTGCCATAATGTGAAAAGAAGCGGGAAAGCTCTGCACTAACGAATGCTTTACGTGATATTTGGCTACTTCTTTAAGCAACAATCTCTTAACATCAAGTGCAAGACTTTCTTCCCTTGGTAGTCCATACTCTTGCTCAGATGCATACATGGCTATGTCTTAGAGAGTGGAAACGTGTCAAGACAGCTTCTCCAGGGTTCCTATTCAGCCTCTGTAAGATTTTCGAGATCCACATCAAAAGCCTGTCAAGCAGGCTCAATCATCACTTGTAACTGAATAAAGGAGAGGGCTCTGCATGGTGCTTCCCAATAGAAGATTCTTTACAACGCTGCCTTCAAAAGTGGGTCTGGCCAAAAAATCAATCCAACAATAGTGGGATGGAGAGGAAAGGAGGTTTTTTTGATATTTAATGACATACATCATTGTTATTGTGGTGCAGGGGGATTGAGCCTGATGGTCTAATGGAGGCTAAAAGAAACAGTTCTCAAAAATGACTGCACTTAAGGTTACTTTTTTCTAAAGTACTGGGGTGTGGGGAGGAGAGGGAAAAGGGGGAATAACCAGAGGATGGCAAGAGAGAAATTAGGTAGAAGAAGAAAAGGGAATTCCCTGGGACTCCTCTGAAGAGCCTGAAGTTTATAATCCACAGGGAACATGATTCTTTCCAGAAGTGGATTGTGGGCAAAGCGTTTATTGCAGTAAAGGGAAGTTAAACTGTTCAGATCAGAAGCTGACCCAAGAGGCCAAAGATATGTACATGGATATATTATGACCAGTGAGGCAGCACAGAGGAAGTTAGAGGAAACATGAAATGATGCATGAAGACTCTTCTAGAAAGGCTAAGTACATCCCACTATTGTTGGGTTGATTTTATAGCCAGACCCAATTTTGAAAGCAGCATTGTGAAGAATCATCCACTGGGAATTAGGATGCTCCCTCATAGACCAAAAGGTGCTTAAGTGCTCACGCTGGAGTAGAACAGATGCTGCTTTTCCTCGTCCTTTCATCCTGCACGCAGTGAACAGCATAGTTGATAAACGAGACCAAGGCATGCTCAGAAAGCCACCACCACAACAGCCTGGAGGTTCCCTTAGCACCTCCTCCCTCCCTCCCTCCTTCCTTCACTCATTCACTCATTCATTGTGTCCTTGGTTCTCGCCAGGTCAGTTATGCCTCGTCCAGCAGACTCCTTAGCAACAAGAATCAATTCAAGTCCTTCCTCCGAACCATCCCCAATGACGAGCACCAAGCCACCGCCATGGCAGACATCATCGAGTATTTCCGCTGGAATTGGGTGGGCACAATTGCAGCTGATGATGACTATGGGAGGCCGGGGATTGAGAAATTCCGAGAGGAAGCTGAGGAAAGGGACATCTGCATTGACTTCAGTGAACTCATCTCCCAGTACTCTGATGAGGAAGAGATCCAGCAGGTGGTGGAGGTGATTCAGAATTCTACAGCTAAAGTCATCGTGGTTTTCTCCAGTGGCCCTGACCTTGAGCCCCTCATCAAGGAGATTGTCCGGCGCAATATCACAGGCAAGATCTGGCTGGCCAGTGAGGCCTGGGCCAGCTCCTCCCTGATCGCCATGCCTGAGTACTTCCATGTGGTTGGAGGCACCATTGGATTCGCTCTGAAGGCTGGGCAGATCCCAGGGTTCCGGGAATTCCTGAAGAAGGTCCATCCCAGGAAGTCTGTCCACAATGGTTTTGCCAAGGAGTTTTGGGAAGAAACATTTAACTGCCACCTCCAAGAAGGTGCGAAAGGACCTTTACCCATGGACACCTTTTTGAGAGGTCATGAAGAAAGTGGCGGCAGGTTTAGCAACAGCTCGACAGCCTTCCGACCCCTCTGTACAGGGGATGAGAACATCAGCAGTGTCGAGACCCCTTACATAGATTACACACATTTACGGATATCCTACAATGTGTACTTAGCAGTCTACTCCATTGCCCACGCCTTGCAAGATATATATACCTGCTCACCTGGGAGAGGGCTCTTCACCAATGGCTCCTGTGCAGACATCAAGAAAGTTGAGGCGTGGCAGGTGCGTCCTTCACTGAGATAGCAATTTGCTGCATAAGAAAGCAGCGTTGGGCTGCAACTCCAGGCAAGAAAGATAGTAGTTACTGAAAAAGGGCAGCCTTTAAATGAGGCCACTAAATGGAGCTTTGGATTCAAAGTGGCTTTTTAAAATCTTGAGCAACTGATTTGTGAAAAATTGGTAGTAATTTGATTATCTATTTAAAGCCTTGACTCAACTGTTCTATAGTCCAGAGGTTCAGAATACCTAAAGTATGGTCCCTAAAAGTGTTCAAATATCCCAGAACAGATTTAGTAATGAGTGGGGTATTAAGAAGTATTTGTTTACTACCTATTACATTCCATATACTAAGTGGCATAAAGCTAGTATTATTGTGTTCAGCCACCACTTTAGCCATTACATTACCCACAGCCTATACCAAGCCACCCAGCAGGTCAGCTAAGCACGGCTTAGGACAAAAGCAAATCAAAGGCACAGAAACCCAAAACTCTTTATAAAAAGATTTGATATTGAATGTTTCAAAAAGGAGCACTGAATTCATTATCACAGAAAAAATCAGAACTTAGGCAGAGTTCCCACATTTGTTTAGTCTTGTTTTGCATTTTTGACTTACACACAGGAGAGACATCATAATCTTTTTCATTTTGTGAGTTTATATCCTAAATAGCTGTTTGGGTCTTGCATATGTGCCTTATTTTTTCAACCAGATCATCTTTTACATTCTTTTTGTATTTTCCTTAGTTCCAAACTGACCTGTCAGAGAGATTGCATGACAGTGGAGAGGACAGGGATCCCTGAATTTGAATGGAATGTCCAAGCCTCCAGCTCCCCCATTTCCTGGCTGTGTGATCTTAGGCAAATTGAGGCTCTAAGTCACAGTGTCTCCATCTGTGACACAGACTTAATGTCTAGCCTACCTTCCACCCAAGGTTCTTCTGACTATTAAATGACATGATATATGTGAAAACAGTTTGTAAACTTTCAAGCTCTAAACAGATGTGTGATTATTATAGTAGGATTTCAGTATACCTCTAATTAATCCATCAGTTAGGTTACAAATGATAACTAGAACACCTCTATATACAGAACCCAACCACCACAAACCCTTTGGGAAGGATACCAAGAAGCAAAGAGCATGCAACTTGTATCAGTCACTGTAGAGATTCTCATGAAAGACAAGGAGTGACTGTCTAAGTTGGCCAAATGAGCCTGGATCTGCAAATTCCCA
Organism: Cebus imitator; assembly: GCF_001604975.1. Taxonomy (NCBI): domain Eukaryota; kingdom Metazoa; phylum Chordata; class Mammalia; order Primates; family Cebidae; genus Cebus; species Cebus imitator. Next base: position 691,316 of record NW_016107702.1, read on the forward strand.
GCTCTTCTTGTATGGGAACCTCTCACCCAGCCATCACTGTTAGCGAAAATTTCTAACTTCTGTGGGTTTCCTTCTTCTCACAGAACCCCTACCATGCCAAGATAGAGGTGCTATAATAAAGGTCAAGCAGTCTGAAGTCTTCAGTAGTGATGATGTTAAGGTGTGGGGTTTTAAGTAGCAGAGTAAAGGGACAATCTTTTAGGTGGCTGATATTATCATCTCTTCTTCCTTACCTTTCATGTCCAATGCAAGAAGGACCCAAGCTCTTGAAAAAAACTGCAAGACCAGGATGTGGTTGAAGGGAAATCAGGCTTCAAGGGGGAAACTTGGCAGTTCTACTCTCCAATTACTCCTTTTCCAGATGAGGAAAGAAAATCCAGATGGTCAAAACCAGAGCTTGAACCTGTAAGAAAATAGCCATGACAGGCTACAGTCACAATTGGGACTTTTAGTTGTATAATAGAAAGCCCTAACCAAATTGGCATAAACAACAAAAAAGAGGAAATGTAGTGGGTTGTGTTACTGAGAACATCAGAAGTGTTCCAGGTACAGCTAGGTATTTTCATCTCATCTTTCTGTTCTTCATTCCCCAGTTAGCAATTTTCAGCCTCTGTAGCATCTTGAAACTAGGATCTCCTTGCTCCCCAGGATATCCTGTAAAAGTCCCAGAAACCAAGTTTTTTGACCATTCCCAGGTCATGGATTCCTCCTTGATGCTATGAGTCCTCCCAACTACATAAACTTAGAGTAAGAGGGGGGTGAACCTCTAATGGGACATCAGGATGCCATTACCAAAAGGAGGAAGAAATAGGAGCAAAGCAGCCAACATTCAAAATGTCCACTACACAGACACCTCACCCAACCATGGCCTGGGTAAAGATATGTTCTCCTGACTCATACATGGTCTGGCAAAATCCCCCCAGGAGAGAGCACAGATAGGAAAATGGGATCAGAGCTCTAGGGAGGAATAATGGGATATTGGCCAAAATGTCCTGAGTGCTTAGCGTAGGTCTCTTTTGAGCCTCAGGAACCCAGGATGCTGGGTGGGCATTCCAGAATTTGAGATCTTGGCCAGGAGATAACTAGCAATTATTCATTCTCATTATTAAGACCTATAATCTAACCCAAGTCTCCAGCTGGAACTCTATGTCTGCCTTCTCTCAGTCACTCCCCTATAAGCCAGCCTGCATGACACCTCTTCACAAATCACTTATTAATTTTTGGCACAGCATCTTTGCATAGGCCATAGCCCACACCAGAAGGGCCATCAATTTTTATCTCTACTATCATTTTCCGCCATGAACATTTAAATCATTTTCAAAATCCACTTTCCCCTGAAAGCCTTTTCAAACTATACTCCCACAACACACTTTCCGATTATTCTTGCCTCCTCATTTTTGCTGTTTATATACCCAGCTTAAGCTTCCACAGCACTTCAATTGACTGAAATAGACATTTATTAGTTAAAATTCTGGTTATAAGGGTTAATCACAATTTTTTTCTTTTGTGGATCTTTCCCTTCCTCCCCCCAAAAATAAATCAATCAACTCATATGCCTCAAAAGTAGCACTAGCAGGTGATTTATGAGCATACAACTCACTATTGCCACCTGACCTCTTCCTGGAGACCCCCAAGGCCTTCTTACACCCCTTCTCAGCTTGCAAGTCAACCTACCCAAAAAAATATTAAAGATGTTTAAACCATGCCTGTATTGTTCAGCACTATGTGCAGAATGCCTGACACTGTAATATTCACAGAGTGAATGAATGAGTGAATAGCAGTCTAGTTGATTTGACCTGTCAATACTACCTAGAGGCCTTTGCAGGGAACTGCTTGAGCCAACAATCCATTCTTGAATCAGTCACTGTGGCCAAGGTATTCTAGGCTCTGTTTGGACAAGCTTTGGTCATGTGCTCACCATCAAGTTTGAATGGAACATCATGGATGTAAGTACGGAGCCACCTTCTTTGTTCTCTCAGGATGATCATGCACAAGGTGTGCTTCCTACTTTCCTGCTTCTCACACCAACACTTTCTAGTCAAGAAACAGGCATGCAACTGTGGTGAGGATAGAAGTCAGATGGAGTTGATTTTCCTAGGAATTGCTGGTACTGCTGGAAGTTGGAGAAAGGGGGATAAATTGTGGGGAGGGCCAAAGAAGATGGAAGGGGGATAAGAAAACATGGCTGGGGTTAAAGAAGGGAATAGGACCTGGATCTTCCCCATGCTGTTAGCACAGGAATTGGACAAGAAGCATCAAGTTCATTATCTGTGTGACCTGGCCTTCATTATCTGTGTAAGAGCTGGAAGTCCTAGACCAGAGTCGGGGGTTTCTAGTCTCTAGCGTTCAGTTTAATTCAATCGACGCAACTTAGCATGTGTGCAAAGAGGTGATTCCCATTTATGCTTATAATGGGAAACAGTTTGACTTTAAAATCTTTTAGGGGAAATACCCTAAAAGACTACAAGATGGGAATATTATGGCATAAAAGAATATGTTACCTTCTAAGTGTATGTATGTCCTGTATTTGCCCTTCTTTTAGATCTTTGTTTTTCTTGGTGGTGTTTTCTTTGTGAGCCTGCAAGTCTCTTTGTGTCTATATGTTATCTCCTATGTTCAGATCTTTTTTGTTGTTTGTATTTTGGTTTTTTGAGACACAGTCTTGCTCTGTCACCTAGGCTGGAGTGCAGTGGCACGATCCCAGCTCACTGCAACCTCCACCTCCTGGGTCCAAGCAATTCTCCTATGTTCAGATCTTTCTACTAGCTTTTTTTTGTTTCTCTTCCCCTTCATTTAATCTTTTTCCTCATATTACTTCCCAAATAAAAAAAAATAGGAAGTATTACTACACTGAATAATAATAATATAAAATTTTATATTACATTTTAAAAGGAACTGTTAGTTCCTTTTAAAAACATTTTTAAAAGCAAAAGAGTGTTCTCTCTGGGGCGAATATCTAAATTATCTTTTAACTTATGTTGCTTTTTTGTGGGTCGATGATTATCATTTTAAAAATTCCCTGTCATTGCTCTTAAGGGTGAAATGGTTTTCACCTACATCTCCCCTGTTGTGTGAACTAAAGGCAAGATATTACGCAGAAAATAAAATGTCTAAATGCAAAACTTGCAAGTCAACCTGCCCCCCAAAAATATTAAAGATCTTTAAAGAGGTGACTTAGAGATATGACTTGGTAAATATAACAATTGATTGATTATAAGTGGATAACATACAAATTTTGAGTAGAAAAAATTCCACACTCATGTGATTTTATTTATATACCTACTGTGAGGAAATACTTCAATATAATTCAGGTTAGGATTTGAAGTAAGGAAAAAAGTAAAACGTATCATTTGAGATGAGCCTTGAAGGGTAGATAGGATTTGTGGATATGAAGAAGGATCTGTTCCTTGGAGGAAAGCTCACAAAATGTCCTGCTAAGTATGCAAAAGGATACAGACTAAAAAAATAATAGAGAGTGTATGATTTCATTTATGCGATATTCTGTCTCTACTAACAGAAAGAAAGCAGATCAGTGGTGGCCTAAGACTTTGAGTGGGTAGAGGTTGGCTTTAAGGGACACCACAGAACCTTTTGGGGTGGTGGCAGTGGTAGTTACCAGGCATATACATTTGTCCAAACTCAGAACTCTACACAGTGCATATAAATTATAACTCAAAAAAAATTGATGAAAAAAATAACGTAAAGTCCCCAGGTGGGGAAGTTCTGGCTATGCATGGAGATCAGGGTGTCATTCAGGTTAGACCATTTTCCCAATTATGGCTTCTTGTGTTGCCACAAGCATTGCAGATCTCCACCATTCCATTTTTAAAATACGTCCACTTCCTCAACCTACATATTATGCCAGTTAACCTGTTATAACTAGATGTAGACAACTTAATAGATGTCTAATTTCACTCCTGCATGTGAGTAGGTAGTATAGTGTAATGGTTAACAGTTTGGGCTCTCATGCCAGACTGAGTTGGTTTAAATTTTAATTGCCACCTAATTGCTTTATGACCTTGGGCAATCACTTAGTGTCCTTGTGCCTCACTTTTCTCTCTCACCTGAGAAATAGAGATCATGAAATGTATAAGCTTATTATGAGGATAACATTAATTAATATGCACAGAGTGCTTAGGATAGTGCCCATATACTATATGTTTAGTAAATATTAGTCTTGAGTATTATTCTTTTGTAGGTGAAGAAGGTAAGACCCAGAGAGGTCAGAGTGATTTTCCTAAAGTCATATACCTAGCTAGTAAGAAAGCCACATCTGTTCCAGGTGATCTGTTCCCTGAAGAGGCCAAGGGAGTTGCTAAAAGAAACAGTTTTGCCCTCTGGGAACCACATGCATTCTAGCTCCTGAGAGGCTGCCAGATCAGCCAGTGGTATCCAAGTGAAGACACTTGTCCGCTGCCTTGAATCCTGGGTGTTCACCAATTATCCTGACACCTCAGTCCTTACACAAAGAAAAAGTATAGTGTACAAATAATTCAGAACGGACACAACCAACCGGGTTGGAGTATATTAAACATCTCTTTGTCCATCTTGAATATTATTGTATTTTTTTTCCCTGAAACAATGCCTGCTTGGCCAGTAGTGGTTCATCAATAAATGCTTGTTGAATAAACAAATGAATAAAGAGAGAAAATGGGACAAAAATAACCCTGAGAGGACAGTAAGAGAGTACCTAGATAAGGGAGGTCAGTGATCTCAGAGAAGTGGTCAGAAAACTCTCACACAACAAAATAACAGTAATGCTGACTTCATAAACTGGGGCTGAAACTTAGTTCTGCTTTATTATCAACATAAATTACATGAAGGAAAACATGTTTTGGTAAGGATTTTAAGAGTATCAACAGGGGTATTGAGGCATAAAGATCCAGAAACCATTAAATTTTACATTATTCTTATATTTTTAACTTAAGGATGTAGGCCTCCTAAGAATCTTTATCAGGAACAATTTATTAGCCTAATTTGTACTAATCAATATGCCTGAAAGAAGAAAAAAACAACTTTTAAAAAATTATTGTGGCCTTTTTATTTGTTTGCTTGTTTTTGTTTGAGTTTAAAATATAGATCATATTTTTAGTCTTATTCAGCCTGATTCAACCCAGTTGAACTGGTTAGAACTTCCAGTATAATCTTGTATAGATATAGTGAAAACAGGCATTCTTGTCTGCTTCTGATCTCAGGGGGAAAGCATTCATTTTCTCACCACTAAATGTGATGTTAACATTCATAGATCCCCTTTATAGGGTTGAGGAAGATCCCTTTTATTCCTATATTGCCTAGAGCTTTTATCAGGAATAGGAGTTGGATGTTATCAGTGCTTTTTCTGTATCTATTCAGATAATCATATGGTTTCTCTTTTGGCAGTATGTTAATGTAGTTGAACATCAAACCAAACTTTCATTCCTGGGATTAATCTTACTTAATCATAATATATATTCTTTTTTTACATGTATTTGTGTGTTTGATTTACTAAAATTTGGTTAAGAAATTTTGCTTCTATATTCATGAGGACTAGTGGTCTGTTGTTTTATTTTCTTGTAATATCTTTGTCTGGTTTTGGTGTCTGAGTAATGATGACTTCAGAATGAGTTTGGCAGTATTGACTCCCTTTTGATAAAGTTCTGTAAGACTTTTATAGAATTAGTATTACTTCTTCCTTAAATGTTTGGCAGAACTCATCAGTGAAGCCATCTTGAGTTGGTTTTCTTTGTGGAAATTTTTTTTTTCTTTTTTGAGATGAAGTCCCACTCTGTCACCCAGGATGGGTTAAAGTGGTGCTATCTCAGCTTACTGCAACCTCCGCCTTCCAAGTTCAAGAGATACTTCTGCCTCAGCTTCCCAGGTAGCTGGGATTACAGGCATGTGCCACCACTACCAACTAATTTTTGTATTTTTAATAGAGACGGTGTTTCACCGTGTTGGCCAGATTGGTCTTGATCTCTTGCCCTCGTGATCCGCCCACCTCGGCCTCCCAAAGTCCTAGGATTACAGGCATGAGCCACCGTGTCTGGCCGTGTTTAACTTTTTAAGGAACTGACAGACTTTTTTTCCAATGTGGCTGCACCAGTTTACATCCCCACCAGCAGTCTATGGAGAATTCCAAGTTCTCTACATTTTTATTAACCCTTTTTCTTATCTAATCCCATACCTTTTTGATATGAAATCTAGCCTCTTTTTTGCCTTGGCTCTTTACTTATCTACTGTATTTCCCTTTGTTCTCTAGTACATACACAGTTCTTGAGAAATTGATCGCTTTTCTGGTCCCATAACACATCATGTTTATTGCTACTGTGATGTCTTTGCCCATGCTCTCCCACTGTTTTTAACACCTTTCCTCCCTCTGTCCTTTGCCAGCCAAAATATTTACTATGCCTCAAGCCTGCATTGATTATTTCAACCCTTTTTAATTTCTATCTCCTCTGAATTTCTCTGTAGTTAGAGATGATAGCCCATAAGTTAGCAGTTAACTATATTTTATCTTGCACTGTTTACTGCTTCATTGAATATTTATGTCTTGTATTTTATCCCCTATTCTATATGAAAACTCCATGAGGATGGGATGATCATATCTTGTAGTTCTGTGGCCCAGTTCATGACAGTGGATATCCTCTAAATATTTCCTGGTTGATTGATTCCAGTCGTATAAAAACCCAGTCTTATATTTATCATGAGTTTTTTAATGAATAGTTATAAACTTTAAGAAAATAATTTTTTATTGTTTCTCCTTTTAAGTTGGGATTATGGTGGAAATCTCCAGCCCGTGTCAACAATAATGAAGAAGACTTGTAGCCAGAGATGAGCTTTTTTGTTTTGTTTTGTTTTGTTTTTGAGATGGAGTCTTGCTTTGTCACCCAGGCTGGAGTACAGTGGCAGTATCTCAGCTCACTCCAACCTCCGCCTCTCCGGTTCAAGTGATTTCCCTGCCTCAGCCTCCTGAGTAACTGGGATTACAGGTGCCTGCCACCATGCCTGGTTAATTTTTTGTATTTCAGTAGACATGGGGTTTCACCATGTTGGCCAGGATGGTCTCAATCTCCGGACCTCGTGATCTGCCCACCTCAGCCTCCCAAAGTGCTGGGATTACAGGTGTGAGCCACTGCGCCCAGCCAGGTTGAGCTTTAAGTCACTTGTCTGTCCAGTCTGACCAGTGTGAAAGATGACCACCTAATTATGAGAAGATCTTGTTCAGTTCCCCTCCCCACTTCTACCCTGATGCCCAGAGAGTTCCACTGCAGAGAACTAGTGGACAGAAGAGAGAAGCAGCTTGTTGCCTGGCATGTTAAGAACTAAGGAATTGAAACCTAAATAGGAAAAAGAAATGTATGCTAACTACTATAGCTTTACCGTTATATATGCATTTTAATGAGGAAGTTATTACTGACCTCTGACAAATATTTGCCATGGACACTGTAAATAATTTATATTGGAGGTGTAGGATGGTGTTACAGAAAAGCCACATTTTAAGCCCCAGCTCCAGCACTTAGTGGCTGTATGACTTTTGCAAGTTTCTTGACCTTTCTATGCCTCAGTTTCATTATGCAGAAAATGAAGATAATAATAGTTCTAGTCCACAGAGGTGTTGTGAGGATTAAATGACATAGTGTGTATTAAGTATTAGAACAGCCTGGCACATGGGAAGTACAAATAAGAGATAGTTTCCTACCTCTTCACTCATCTCATCTCCTGCTACACACACAGGCCTAGCATGGCATTTGGACAGGACAGTGGAAACTGTATGATTAGGATGAAACATTTGCACTGACAAGTCATGGTAGGTACATGGGACCAAAGTATGGAGGGCTTTGGAAGCTACCTGGAGAAATTTGAAGCACATTTCATCTGAGTCTTGGTAGGTCCCCAACAGGAAGTTGGAAGGGCATGATTACGGCATGGAAGATAGTTGGCTGTGTCAGAAAGATTCCCAAGTTGCTAGGAGAAAGTTTTCAAGCAATGCAGGAGTAGGGGCAGTATTAAAGAGCAGAAGAACTGCATGGCCCTCTAGGGCAAGAGGATGTGTCAGGACAGGGGTATGTTGGGATAGAGACAAAAGGATATATACCACTCTGGGTAGGAGGAAGTCAGGTCACCCTAAGAGCGAGGGGGGATAAGAAGAGGAGGTGGAGGTTAAAGAAAGAAACACGTCTAGAACACCTCCTCTCCACTGACTGCCTTAAGGCCTCAGTAAAAATGAAGGCAAAAATAAGGTTGTCAATTATCAGAGAAGGTGGGAAGGCTTGGGAGAACACAGTGGGCACAAATCCTTAGTGGGAGTCATTCTCCATCTTTTTTGAGGAAGGCTCAGCAGCTCTGGTTGCAGAATCAGGTAGCCGGGGGTGAGGGGTCCCTCTCCTTCATAGGCCTTGGTCAAAAGTCAGGGCAGCCAGGGCCCACCAGGGGAGCAGTGAGGAGGTCCCAGACTGCAGGTTAGGGGAGGTGCCCAGGGTGGTATGCCTGTGAGCATGCATAGTCTATCATGGACTTTGCCCCCAAGCATATCTTGGAGCTGCTTATGGATAAATCCAAGTGACTCCTCTCCTGTATTTAATCTTCCTTACAATAAATAAAAGTTTATTTAAAAATAAAGTCAGTATAGATACAAATGGTTAAGAAGCAGTGTCATCTCTGGAGTGGAATGGGACAGGAGAGGTGCTGGCTCAGTCTGCATGTTTGTCATGCACATCAGATTAACGTAGGCTCAGAAAGGCCTACTAATGTCATCCATTAGATGGGCCCAGCCCAAACTTTGTCCCACTGTCAGATTAGACATTGGATTTTAGGTGTCTTAAAAACATGATAGCCTTTCCTCAGCTGCCGCCAAGGTACTCGGTCCTTCCGAGGAAGTTAAGGCCGCGTTGGGGTGAGGCCCTGACTTCAACCGGCGACATCCGGCAGCGCCAGCCCCACACTCGCCCACGCCATAGGCTCCGAGCTCACCTGCATCTACTCGGCCCTCATTCTGCACAACAATGAAGTGACTGTCACAGAGGGTAAGATCAATGCCCTCATTAAAGCAGCCGGTATAAATGTTGAACCTTTTCGGCCTGGCTTGTTTGCAAAGGCCCTGGCTAACATCAACATTGGAAGCCTCATCTGCAATGTAGGGGCTGATGGACCTGCTCCAGCAGCTGGTGCTGCACCAGCAGGAGTTCCTGCCACCTCCACTGCTACTGCTCCAGCTGAGGAGAAGAAAGTGAAAGCAAAGAAAGAAGAATCCGAGGAGTCTGAAGATGACACGAGCTTTGGTCTTTTTGACTAAACCTCTTTTATATAATGTGTTTAATAAAAAGCTGAACTTTAAAAAAAAAAAAGATAAGTGGCCGGGCACAGTGGCTCGTGCCTCTAATTCCAGCACTTTGGGAGGCTGAGGCAGGAGTGTCGCTTGAGCCCAGGAGTTCGAGACCAGCCTAGGCAACATCGTGAGGCCCTGCCTCTACAAAAAACAAACAAACAAAATAGCTCAGAATGGGAAAGTGCTGGAGACTCAGGAGGTACAGTGGAAGCTGTGTCTTACACTCTCAGGCTAGACCCTGCCCTACTCTCACATGGTGCCACAGTGACACAAGGCTGGCCCCACATGACAGATAAGTGGCTGAGCACCCACTGCCCCTCTTGACTGATGTCAGGAGCATGTGAGGAAGCAGAGGCAGGAGCCCAATGATGCTGCAGTAGAGTATAGCAATTAAGAATGCAGGCTTATGACCCTGGACGAGATACTTAAGTTTTCTGTGCCTCAGTTTCTCCAGCAATAAAATCAGCTTAATACTATTTGTTATGAGGATTCGATTAGATAATGAATATAAAGTACTTAGGGTTGTGCCTCAATGGTAGTCAAGTGACTGATATCTAAACTGTTTAAATGCTAACATGTGATATGTGTTAGTAATTATCATGATGACTTTTTTGTGCAAAGACTTTGCGACATGTAAAACCTTATAAAAATTCAAGGATTTGCTATGGCTCTGACAACAATAATAGCCAGGGCTTCACCCACAGCTTCATCTCTTTCTTCCTTCCACCCCTACTAAGGGTGCTCCTGCTAAGGGTTTGTGCACCCCTGTGAATTTTAGCAGCAAAGCTCTTCCACAGTCGCAGGACCATAGGGAAAGAAAGTGCTGAGAAGAAGAGCTCTCAGCCATTTCTACTCTCCTTCCCCAAAGCCCAGCTCAGAAGATGCCATGGATGGGATCCAGATTATAAATCCCGCCCCTCCTGGGGCACCACCAGGTGATGGCACACCTGCAGAATCTTTGACCTGGCCAGTTGCCAGGTAAGATGTCTCCCATTCCTTTCCCCATCTTCAAGAAGGTGCTTCCTACCCTAATTACAACTGAATAATAATTAAAGCCTGTGGCTTACCGGGGCTGCTGCTAATACATGCAAGTACTTTGGTGTGAATTAGAAAAAGCTGCCTCTTCCTCAAGTCACGTTCCTCCCACTTCATTGGAGCAAGATAGTTTACTGTTCTTGTGCAGGGCACAGCCTACCTTATTGGTCGTATGTGGCAGTTGTGTGGCTTGTACTCATTCATCTCTGCTCCTCTTTAGGTCCTGAAGCACCTACGGCACCTCAACTTTACCAACAATATGGGGGAGCAGGTGACCTTTGATGAGTGTGGTGACCTGGTAGGGAACTATTCCATCATCAACTGGCACCTCTCCCCAGAGGATGGCTCCATCATGTTTAAGGAAGTTGGGTATTACAACGTTTATGCCAAGAAGGGAGAAAGACTCTTCATCAACGAGGAGAAAATCCTGTGGAGTGGGTTCTCCAGGGAGGTAGGTCAGAAAAGATGCCTCCACTAGGGGCAGCAAACTGTGCTGGGCTTTGGGAGGGCCATTGGCTTCCCCACTGGACTTCCAAAATAAAGAGTCCACTTCTCTGAACTCTCTGGCCTATGCAATCTTGGGGCTCCCTGTGAAATACATAGTGTTTAGTGTAAAGAGAAGAATCCCCAGAACCTGAGCCCCATGCCTTCCTATGGTATTGAAATAGTTTCATTTTTCACAAATATGACTCCCTAGCTAGTCATAAAGTTTCCTTGGCTAAAACTTTCCCTAACCAGAGCAATACGAGCAAATGTAAACATTGGTCAAGTCAGTGGCTCTCAACTGAGCCAAGGAAAGGGGAGACAAGTTTTGGAGTGGAGGGGACTGCTTTTGGGTTGTCACAATGACCAGGAGGCATTAACAGCCTTCAGCACTTGGGATCCAGGGATACTAAGTGTCCAGTATGTGTGGCACAATTTTATATGACAAAGAATTGCCCCCACCCCAATGGCCAGTAACAGCCATTGAGAGACACTGGGGCCCAAAATGGAGCTGGATGTTTTCACCTGAGTCATTTGGTGTTGTCACTACCCTTCATGGCCTGAACAGTTCACACAGAGATAGTTCGCTGTCATCCAGATAGCCCAGGGCTGACCTGTAAACGGAAAGGACAATTTATTCTCCTCCTCTAGGAGACCCATAACAAAGAAGAGGATGCTAGTGTCCCTGAGTATCACTGCATCTAGAAGCCTGTTAATAGCCAGAAGCCCATCCCTCAATCAATATGACTTCTCTGAAGAAAGAGAAATGTGATACACTGGAATGATGGCCATTCAACGATGGTTGTGTCCTAGAATATAACATGCTGCTGAGAACCCAGGTCCTCTGTAGAACACAGACCCCAGACAGGGCATCCTCTTAACTCTTCCAGGAAGCCTGGATAAGACCCACCACCTTTCTATTTGCATTTGCCTTTTTGTTATCACCTTAGAACATCTTGGGCCACTATTTTTTGAGACGGGGTCTCGCTCTGTTGCCTAGGCTAGAGTGCAGTGGCTCGATCTCAACTCACTGCAGCCTCCACCTCCCAGGTTCAAGCAATTCTCCCACCTCAGCCTCCCGAGTAGCTGGGATTACAGGCACACCACCACGCCTGGCTAATTTTTCTATATTTAGTAGAGATGGAGTTTCACCATGTTGGCCAGGCTGGTCCCGAACTCCTGACCTCAGGTGATCTACCCTCCTCGGCCTGCTAAAGTGCTGGGATTACAGGTGTGAACCACCATGCCCGGCTGTCTTGGGCCACTTTTTAGAACATAACCAAAGATTCGACTTCTTCTTACCAAATGCTTCTTAGATTGACGGGTTTCTGATGAGATGCTATGATTTCACTGTTACCCAAATGTAGGATGGGTTACCCCTGGGAAGGTCTCCTATAGACAGTGAATCTCATCTACAGTCTGCAGTTTTTAATAACTTCCACCTCAGAGGGTGGATTCTCAATTATAAACATGTCATGACATTTTCCAGATGGAGATTTGGGGGATGTCTGGAGATGTCTGTCCACTAATTATACCTTTGCCTAACTTATGACACATTTTCACTGACTGAAGTCTAAATTGATCAGCTATACTGCCACCTGTTTAACCCTGGTGGATCATCCAGGTTATCTTTCACCCCCATTAATGCATAGAATTGAATTCTCTAATGGTGCGTGCCTCCTCTCCACTCCAACAGGGAACTATTTCCTCTACAGTTCTCCATAACCCTAATGTCCTCTCCCAGGCTATGTACATCATGGGCTTAAACGTTGGTAAACAAATAACACAAGGAATCCTCATAAATTCAATCACTGATGTTCTTGGAATACTTGACAGAGTTATAAGTTAAATCTAATTTTTTCTTAGAAACATTACCTCAACCCTAGCACGCAGTAGATACTCAACAAGTCTTAGAATCTAGTCTGTTATTTTCTGTACTTCTTGTGGAAATAACCATAAGAATACCATCTATATTTAACTATAAATTATATATTAATGACTACTCAGATTCAAGATGACATTTTCCAGCCTTCTTTTCTACTAACTGTGGCCCCATGACTAAATCCTGGAGAATGGGATGTAAGCGGCAGTGTTGTGGAATGGCTTCCAGGAACCTTCTTTAAGAAAGCACTTGCAAGTATCCTTTGTTCTCTTCTTCATCCCTTCCTCTGTCTTGCCTCCTGGCAACCAAATGCCTCTATTAAGGACTGTAAGGCAAAGACAGACATGTCAGAACCACCGGGTAGAAAGAGTGTAGGTGTCCAACACTGTGGAGGGCTGTATCACTCTGCACCATGTCCCTAGACATTTACACAAGAGAGAAATATAGTTCAGTCTTGTTGGAGTTGTTATTTTGAGATTTTTGGCACTCTCAGCCTACCAGAAACCAAGAAGGAAAGCTACTAAACTCATTTTGTGATGATAATATAATCTTGATACCAAAAACACGTAGAATAGTACAAGCAAAGACAATTATAGGACAATATTTTTTATATATGTAGATGCTCAAGTCCTAAGTAAAACATCAGCAAACATAGACCAGCAATATATAAAATAATCAGATCCTAGAAGACTTAGCAGTGAATGTACGGGAATGTAATTATAGCCAAATATTACAAAGTTCATAAATGTAGCTTATTACATTAGCAGAATAAAAGATCAAAGTCCTACAATGTCAGCAGACACAGGGAAAGTATCCATTAACATTCAACACCCTCTCAGGTTAAAAACAAAAATTTCATTAATCTACGAGTAGAAGGGAATCTCGCTTTACCTTGATAGAGGATACAGCAACTATAATTTTTTTTTTGCATTTTATTTCTTTTTTTTAATTTTATTGCATTTTAGGTTTTGGGGTACATGTGAAGAACATGCAAGATTGTTGCATAGGCACACACGTGGCAGTGTGATCTGCTGCCTTCCTCCCCATCACCTACATCTGGCACTTCTCCCCATGCTATCTCTCCCCTCCCCCCGCTGCCCCTCTCCTATTTCCCCCCAACAGACCCCAGTGTGTAGTGCTCCCCTCCCTGTGTCCATGTGTTCTCATTGCTCAACACCCGCCTATGAGTGAGAACATGCAGTGTTTGATCTTCTGCTCTTGTGTCAGTTTGCTGAGAATGATGGTTTCCAGGTTCATCCATGACCCTACAAAGGACACAAACTCATCGTTTTTGATGGCTGCATAATATTCCATGGTGTATATGTACCACATTTTCCCTGTCCAGCCTATCATCGATGGGCATTTGGGTTGTTTCCAGGTCTTTGCTATTGTAAACAGTGCTGCAATGAACATTCGTGTGCACGTGTCCTTATAGAACGATTTATAATCCTTTGGATATATACCCAGTAACAGGATTGCTGGGTCAAACGGAATTTCTATTTCTAGGTCCTTGAGGAATCGCCACACTGTCTTCCACAATGGTTGAACTAATTTACACTCCCACCATGCATTTTATTTCTTTTAAGTTCTGGGGTACATGTGCAGGATATGCAGATTTGTTACATAGGTAAACGTGTGCCATGGTGGTTTGCTATACCTACCAACCCATCACCTGGGTATTAAGCCTAGCATGCACTAGTTCTTTTCCCTAATGCTTTCCATCCCCCGCCCTTCCCTGACAGGCCCCAGTGAATGTTGTTGCCCACCCTGTGTCCATGTGTTCCTGTTGTTCAACTCCCACTTAGAATTGGGAAGATGGGGTGTTTGGTTTTCTGTTCCTGCAAAATGTAATTCATAACATAAAGACAAAAACCACATGATTATCTCAATAGATGCAGAAGAAACCGTCAAAATTCAACATCCCTTCATGTTAAAAATGCTCAATAAACTAGGTATTGAAGGAACATACTTCAAAATAATAAAAGCCATTTATGACAAACGCACAGCCAATATCATACTGAATAGGCCAAAACTGGAAGTATTCTCCTTGAAAACTGGCACAAGACAAGGATGCCTGTCTCACCACTCTTATTCAACATAGTATTGGAAGTTCTGGCCAGGGAAATCAGACGAGAGAAAGAAATAAAGGATATTCAAATAGGAAGAGAGGAAGCAACCATTATTCTTTAATGGGGAAAATTTAGAAGCATTCCTAGTGTGGCTTTGGGAAACAGGGCTCATAGTTTTCATTCAGTGATCAAATGGGTTGGCTGGCAACTTAAGAAAGATTGAGAGCACATCTCTGAGCATACTTTGTCACCATAATTGAAGATGCTGATGTAAGTTGTCCTTTTCCTTCCCCGCGCCTTCCCATCCCTGGGTCATAAGAGTCTTTACAATCATCAGATCCAATACTGCTTTTCCATTCCTCATTCCTTAATGTTAATCATCTTCTATTGAAGTTTTCTAAAACTCCTTTGTCAGGTCAGTCATTTCTGCTAGAAACAATGACAGCTGAAATTAGTGCTTTGCATGTTTGTAAGACATCTTACAAAGTAGTAGGTAGAGGGGAGACTCATTAAATAGACATTATGGAAATAGTAAGAGACCCACTATGTATTAAGCATTACTCCAGGCTTTGTACCTGGGGTTACAAAAATGAGTGAGAAGTGCTCTGTACCTTTAAGATACATATGCTGTTGCAAGATGGACTTCATTCTTATGATATATTTATTGTCCTTGAAACATATAGATTGTTAGATAGTAAATAACTAATAAATTTCTAGAATAAATATTCGATTAGCTGGTGCAATGAAAGAATGAGATAGAAGCAAGACTTCTGAAATGGTGAAACAATGATAAAATTGGACAAAACTGACAAAAGCCACTGAAGAACCTGGAAGTTAACCAAAAGCACACAGCAAAGGTGAAGGGTTTTTGTTTGTTTGTTTTTAAGAAAAACTGATGAAATTCTGGTAAGAACACTGGTATTCTGTGGCATTTTAGCCTGGGCCGGCTCTTCAGTTGTTTCTAATTATTTGGTTGTTCTTTTGGGTTTCCTTTGTGGCAACCATATTATCTGCAAATAATTACAGTTTTATTTGGTACCTTTCAAAATGTATGCACTGATTTTTCTTGTCTGATTCCACTAACTAGGACCTCCAATGCAGGGTTAAAGAGTAGTGTTGATAGTGAACATCCTTGTTTTAAAGGGAAATGCATTTAATATTTTCTCTATACTGATGATGTTTACTATAAGAGGTTTTTGGTACTCTTTTTCGAGTTAAAGATATTTCTTCCCACTCCTTTTTTACTATGCTTTTATCAATAGTTTGTGTTGAATTTCATGAAGTGCTTTTTATTTATCTATTGATGATCATATAATGTTTTTCTCAATTAATTTGTCAATTCAGTGAAGAATACTTATAGATTTTTCTAATATTAGATTTTTTTTGCATTCCTGGGCATAAACCCAACACAGTCATGATGCATTTTCTTTCTTATGTCCCTTGAGTCTGTTGGCTAGTGTTTTAGGATTTTTCATTCTGTTTTCAAGTAGCAGAAAGTAGTGGTGGTCTTCCCAGATCATCAAAGAATCCCATGAGTATGTGTGTATGTATGTGTGCATGCACATGTGTTTGTGGGCCTATACACATTTGCCTATAGGCATCTGTCCCCTTCACAGATATCAGAACCAAGAACTTCTGGACCTCCCTTTGCCTGGAATGGGCCCAGTGTCTGTCACACTGATTCTTGTGTCCCAACTCCTCCCTCTTAAATGTTTGGAAGAGGCTGTAGGGCTGGCCCCTGGCCCTATAGCTCTAGCCACTCACTTTTGTGCTGTCGGTCCTCCAGGTGCCCTTCTCCAACTGCAGCCGAGACTGCCTGGCAGGGACCAGGAAAGGGATCATTGAGGGGGAACCCACCTGCTGCTTTGAGTGTGTGGAGTGTCCTGATGGGGAGTACAGTGACGAGACAGGTAAAAGAACCCCTCTTGGGCACTGTGCAGGGCTTGCTCCACTTCGGAGTCCTGGGGTTAGTGAAGCCCATGGAAGTGCTGGGCTGAGATGGTGTTTTGCACAGTTTCTCATTTAACAAGAGTATGTCTGAGCATCACAAAATGTTGGGCATGGAAGTGCCATAGAAAAAGAATGTTAAATGTTCTTTTAATACCATAAAAGCTAACAACACCTATTATACATCTTTCTTTTACCTTATACTGCTGGCCAATATGTTTCCTTCTTGTTAGAGCTTAGTGGCTCTGAATGGACAAAGTTCTGTCTGTTCCAGGCTCCAGAGTTAATAGGCCATGATAGATTGCCTGCTGGGTGCCTGGCACTGAATTTGCTGTCTTATGTTTTTCCTGTGCTTCACGTTATTTTTAGGTGGGAATAATAATTAAACCTATCCTACAGAGTTTGAAGAATTAAACAAATTAATATTGGTAATACATATGGTAAGTTCCAGATAAATATTTGTTAAATAAAACTTTGGCATATTAGAAGTACTCTATAAATATTAACTATAGTTGATATTATTATCTCATTTTATCCTCACCCCAATAATGGGGTTATTGCTGCTTCCATTTTACAAATTAAGATATTGAGGCTCTTAGAAGTTAAGAAGTGACCAAAGTCACATCACTAGTAAGTAGCATGGCCAGGATTCCATCCAGATCTCTAACTGCAAAACCCGTGCTCCTTTCACTGCCCAAAACTGCACACTACCTGGGAGTTAGCAGAGACTTAGTAAACAGTTGTCAATTGAATGAGTTTGCAGCGTCCCTCATTGAAAAGCTGTGGGTGTGCAGTGAGGAAAGCACAGGTCATGTGCATGGGATACTCTGCCTTGATCTAAAAGGAAGTCTGCTCTGGCATATCTACAGAGACCATCCATATATCCAAAATAAATCAGTCTCCATGTGAGACGTCGGATATGTTCATTTGTTTCACTAGAGTAGCCAGTTTACTGCCCATATGTATCCTGCACCACCATGTTATAAACCTCAAATAGTACACAATAATATTTAAATAAATAAATAAATAAATAAATCAGGCTGAGCTTGAATCACTCTGTGAAGAATTGATGCTAGACCTCTGGTGTGCAAGGCAGCCACCTGTCCAGCAAGTTTGATCATTCCCTGCTATAAACCATCAGCATGTAGTGTTAAAGGAAGCAAGGTCCCCCACCCATGTCATGTGCAAAGGGAAAACAAACTGACAATAGAATCATCAGAGTTATGTGAAATTAACCATGTTATTAAACATGTCAGGGTTCAGCATATTTTTTGATAATGTAAAAATCAAAATGACTTCATCAAAGTGAAGAAAATATGTAGTGACCACATCCAATAACTTATTGGTGGTGGTATTCCCACCACCACATGCACACTCATACGTTTTAATCTATGCCTCACAGTAACTCACTCTTCACCGGGACTTTTTACAGATGCCAGTGCCTGTAATAAGTGCCCAGATGACTTCTGGTCCAATGAGAACCACACCTCCTGCATTGCCAAGGAGATTGAGTTTCTGTCGTGGACGGAGCCATTTGGGATCGCACTCACCCTCTTCGCCGTGCTGGGCATTTTCCTAACAGCCTTTGTGCTGGGTGTGTTCATCAAATTCCGCAACACGCCCATTGTCAAGGCCACCAACCGCGAGCTCTCCTACCTCCTCCTCTTCTCCCTGCTCTGCTGCTTCTCCAGCTCCCTGTTCTTCATCGGGGAGCCCCAGGACTGGACGTGCCGCCTGCGCCAGCCAGCCTTTGGCATCAGCTTCGTGCTCTGCATCTCATGCATCCTGGTGAAAACCAACCGTGTCCTCCTGGTGTTTGAGGCTAAGATCCCCACCAGCTTCCACCGCAAGTGGTGGGGGCTCAACCTGCAGTTCCTACTGGTTTTCCTCTGCACCTTCATGCAGATCGTCATCTGTGTGATCTGGCTCTACACTGCACCCCCATCAAGCTACCGCAACCACGAGCTGGAGGATGAGATCATCTTCATCACGTGCCACGAGGGCTCACTCATGGCACTGGGCTTCCTGATCGGCTACACCTGCCTGCTGGCTGCCATCTGCTTCTTCTTCGCCTTCAAGTCCCGGAAGCTGCCAGAGAACTTCAACGAAGCCAAGTTCATCACCTTCAGCATGCTCATCTTCTTCATCGTCTGGATCTCTTTCATTCCAGCCTACGCCAGCACCTATGGCAAGTTTGTCTCTGCCGTGGAGGTGATTGCCATCCTGGCAGCCAGCTTTGGCTTGCTGGCATGCATCTTCTTCAACAAGATCTACATCATTCTCTTCAAGCCATCCCGCAACACCATCGAGGAGGTGCGTTGCAGCACCGCGGCTCACGCTTTCAAGGTGGCTGCCCGGGCCACGCTCCGCCGCAGCAACGTCTCCCGCAAGCGGTCCAGCAGCCTTGGGGGCTCCACTGGATCCACCCCCTCCTCCTCCATCAGCAGCAAGAGCAACAGTGAAGACCCATTCCCGCAGCCCGAGAGGCAGAAGCAGCAGCAGCCGCTGGCCCTAACTCAGCAGGAGCAGCAGCAGCCCCTGACCCTCCAACAGCAGCAACAATCGCAGCAGCAGCCCAGATGCAAGCAGAAGGTCATCTTCGGCAGCGGCACAGTCACCTTCTCACTGAGCTTCGATGAGCCTCAGAAGAACGCCACGGCCCACAGGAATTCTATGCACCAGAACTCCCTGGAGGCCCAGAAAAGCAGTGATACACTGACGCGACACCAGGCATTACTCCCGCTGCAGTGTGGGGAAACAGACTCAGATCTGACCGTCCAGGAAACAGGTCTGCAAGGGCCTGTGGGTGGAGACCACCAGCCAGAGGTGGAGGACTCTGAAGAGTTGTCCCCAGCACTTGTCGTGTCCAGTTCACAGAGCTTTGTCATCAGTGGTGGAGGCAGCACTGTCACAGAAAACGTACTGCATTCATAAAATGGAAGGAGAAGGCTGGTCTGGGGAGAATGCAGAGAGGTTTCTTGGGGTCCCAGGGATGAGGAATCACCCCAGACTCCTTTCCTCTGAGGAAGAAGGGATAATAGACACATCAAATGCCCGAATTTAGTCACACCATTTTCAATGACAGTGAATTGACCAATGTTTCCTTTAAAACTGAAAAAAAAAAAAGAGCCTCGTGTTTCTGTGGTTGCATTTGTCAAAGCATTGAGATCTCCATGGTCAGATTTTCTGTTCACCCACATCTAATATCTCTTCCTCTGTTCTGTCCCACCCAACAGCTCAGAGATGAAACCGTGGCTTTAAACTACCCTCCAGAGTGTGTAGACTGATGAGACATCAAATTTGCCACCACCAGAGCTGAGAGTCTGAAAGACAGTATGTCACCAGTCCTACCCAATGCCCTGACAACCGACTGAACTTTAAATGTTCACATCATAAGAAGAATGCATCTCCTCCTATTTATGAAAACCATATGCTATTTGGTCTCCTGCCTGCTGCTGCTATTGTGTAACATCCAGAAAGGTTGTGCCTTTCCTATACCACATGTCTGATTCTGTCCAGGACATGATAGTGATGCCATGTTTAGATTCCAGGATCACAAGAATCACCTCAAATTGTTGGGAAGGAACTGCATAAACCAATGAGCTGTATCTGTAATTAACATTGCGATATGTAGCTTTATCCTTACGAAAATGCTTCTTTTGTAATTGTCCATGGACAATATAAACTGAAAAATGTCAGTTGGGTTTATATAAGGCAGTATTATTGAGCTCTAGTTCTCCACCCCACCATTCTCACTCCCATAAGCTGAGCCTTATGTGAGCCCCTTTAAGGTCTCAAGGGTCCAGAAGTCTCTCCCATCCCTATCCCTAAGAATTCCTGAAACCAGATCCACCCTGTCCCCGTGCAGAGTAAGCTCCCAGTTATTGGCTTGCTAATAGCTACTAGGGTAAGAAAGCAGGATTCCAAGAGAGCCATCCCCAAATGTCAGAGTTATGTTCTCTCCAGCAGTGGCGTTAATACTGCTTGTCACCCAGGCTCTGGAGCCAGAGAGACAGACCAGGGTTCAAGCCCTGGCTTGGTCACTTGCAAGTTGGGTGACTGTAGGCAGGGAACCTTAACCTCTCTAAGCTCTAGCATCTTTGTCTTTAAAATTAGAATAATAATCATTCTTCCCCCTCAGAGCTCTTATGTGTATTAAACAAGATAATGTATGTAAAGTACTTTAGCCTGGTGCCTAGCACACAATAAGCATTCAATAAATATCAGTTAACATTATTACTGATGTCATAATGATTATTTTTTCACTTCAAATACAAAACAAAAACATACATACTAAGCATTCGAATTATACTGACTAACCCACTGGTCACAATCACTTTCTCTGTAATAAGTCCAAGAGCTCTGGAGCCCAACACATGGGGTCAGCCCTAGAAACACTGGCCCATGGTGAGGAAGCCAGAAAGCTGGTTAGCCCCTCAGGAGGCCTGATGCCTTGTCTCTGCAGTGTCAGGGCCTGGGCCTCCAGTATCCAGTGAAGACCATCACAGTCTGGGGGGAGTTTCTCAGAACACTCTCAATGCTACTCTTAAGCTGAGGCCAAATCATTGCAATTAAATCTCCTCAGGCCTTAAACTTTACAGCTCTTGGTGATTTCTTCCCCTGACCACTTTCTTCCAAAAGGGTGCCTTTCAGTAATTTTTAGAGCAAATTGGTAGACTTGATAGTTGTTAAGATTATGATGAAAAACCATTAGAGGGCACCATGTGGAAGCACGAGTGTGAGCAGAAGATAATGACTCAGGACAACCACGGTGAGGTGACCACTCCCCACACAGGAAGGGCACCGGCCCCCACCAAGCCTGTGCCCCCTGCAGTCACACCTTGGAGCAAAACACAGAACTGGGTGGGGATTTATATTTACATTTTACTTGGTCTTAAAAAAAATGCTGAAAATGTGATGGTTTCAAAATAGCCATGTAGTAACAGCCTCAACAGAATGTCACATACTTCTCCCTCCAGAGCCTGATACCAACGTCCACCTCACCCAAGGAGCTTAAGTAGGAAAACACAGATTTACAGTGAGCTTTCATTTTACCAAGTGCTTGCAAATAAAGAAATCTCTCCCAATAGTATTGTCAGAAAGGCAGATAGAGCAGCACTGTCCCAATTTATACGTAGCAGGTGCAACTCAGCACAAAATTAGGGGTGTGAAATATGGACTTTCATTATTTTTCTACAACAACTTAATTTCTATCTCATCTAGCCTAGTGACAGAAACTTCATCTTAGACAAATCACAGTTTTCACAGTAACTACAGTGTTTTCTGAACCAACTTAGATGTTTGGGGATCAATTCAGAGGTTGTTCCGTCTCCCAGGAGGGTTTTTGCAGTGTTGGAGTGGGGCTCCTCAGCCATCGGCAGCTCCCTCATGACGTTGCTGAGAACAATCTTACCTGGCCCTCACCGGTGTGCTCTAAGGCATCACATCCTCATCTGGTCCCATGATGGGATTCGTGGTGGTTTTCACTCATGCCTCACTGTCCTAACCAGTCAGTCCCTGTGGGACCTGCTAGCTCTTGCAGCTACCGCCATGCTCATTCCTGGGGCCCAGGAATCACCAGCACCCTCACTGCCATGCCTACTTGATTGCTGTCTCCCCAGGACAGTACAGAGAGCTTATAGAGGCTAACAAAGCTTCCAGGATACCAGAGAAGAAACAGGGTATGTATCTCCAAACCTGAATGGGCTTCACAGTGGGCAGAATAATGGTCACCCAAAGATGCCCACTTCTTTATCTCTGGAACCTATGACGATGTTGTTACATGGCAAGGGTGAAGTAAAGTACAGTGGAATTAAGATTGCTAATCAGCTGACCTTGAGATAGGAAGAGTGTCCCAAATTATCCAGGTGAGCCCAGTAGAATCACAAGGGCCCTCAAATGTGGAAGAGGCAGAAGAGTCAGTGTGAGGGCAATACAGTATGAGAAAGATACCACTGGCCAGTGCTGCCTTTGTGTAGGGAAGTGGGCGTGAGCTGAGGAAGGCAGCCTGCTTCTAGAAGCTGGCAAATAAATGCCAGGAAACCAATTCTCTCCTACAACGTCCAGAAAGGAATGCAGCCCTGCCAACACCTTAATTTTAGCCCAGTGACATCCTTGTAGGACTTTTGACCTCCAGATCTGTAGACAATATGCTTGTGTTGTTTTAAGCCACAAAGTTTGTAGTAATTTCTTTCAGCAGCAACAGAAAACAACTACATTTGTATTGTCATCTCCTTCTCTGAGTTTTGGCAGCCAGGGCCTGTCTCAGAGATCTATTCCTACTTTTACTGTGGTCCTCTTCCCTCCACCTGGCTCACTCATTCTCCTCTAATATTCTATTCCTCCACATCTGCTTGGGAAAGTATAAACCTCATATTCTAAGTCTTTCCCAGCTTTGGCTATAGAAAATTCACAGCCATGTTGTCTCATTCTATTATCTGTCAGTAGGAGAAACCTGAAAATGGTAGCTTCAACAAACTAGTGTTTGCTTTTCTCTTGAATGAAAGAAGTCATGAGGTAAATATATGATCACCTTTTAATTACTTTTAAAATTATTTCTTAGGGTTTGTTAACAATTGGAGACATTATATAGTTTAAAAGATATTCACTCAAATGAAAGTGTCCTAAAAGATTTTAAGAATTTAGGTTGGAACTTTAGAGGTAACAATCAGCATGTAACATCAGTACCCTGAAGGTCCCTATGATTGTCACAAGTTGTCTAATTGCATTAATTTTGATTTTGGGGAAGTTGGGCCTGTCCTATCTCTATCTCCAAAAGTCACATCTCAAGGCAATGTTGTCTGTCATTTTGCTCTGGCTGAAGTCACGTAGCCGTGGGCTGGCTTTGCCCAGCCAGAACTTCCCTTTGTTCGTCTGCTGCATTTGAAATCATTACTGTTAGAAGAACAACAGGACATCAATAACGGGTACTGGCTAGTCACCAGATGAGGTGGCCCTCATCTGTCTGAGCCTGAGTGGTCATTGTAAGAGTCCACTGGAGACAAGACCCCTCCACAAAGGTGGGTGGAATTGGGGTAGGTGAGAAGAAGTTGCTGTAGTGAGATCACAGCCTCTGGGAGATGCTGGTTTTCCTGGCCCAGATCATGGAAAGAATATTAAGACTTGGATGACAACTTTGAGTGAACTTTGTTATTATGCAAGGAGTGAAGCAAGGGTCAAGGATACAACAAGCACAGGATAGAGCCTGTCACAGGAATAAAGGTGCATTTCAAGGATCCAAAGAAGAGTCTTGGTCTTGAGAGGAACAGCTCAGTAGGTGGTATGGGAAATGGAGAACTTCTAGGTGAAGGCCAAGAGGACAGGAAGCTGGGCAGAAATAGCATGAAGGTGCAGCTGGAGGGACAACTGTGATTCCAGCACTGAGTGGGGCTAGGGGACCTTCTCCTCTGTTGGGAATAACCATCACATCCATCTCCTCCCCTGACCCCTGGACAAGAGTGGAGGACACTGGAGTGGAGACAAGCAGGGGTACCCATTTAAATCAACAGCTGAGGCCAGATGCAGGGGCTCATGCCTGTTAATCCCAGCACTTTGGGAGGCTCACTTGAGCCCCAAGAGTTGAAGACCAGCTTGGGCAACATGGCAAAACCCCATCTCTACAAACAATTTTAAAAACATACCCACACACAGCTGGAAATGGTGGCGTGTGCCTGTAGTGCCAGATACTCAGGAGGCAGAGGTGGGAGGATCTGCTTGAGCCTGGGAGGCAAAGGCTGCAGTGAGCTGTGATTGCACCGCTGCACTCCAACCTGGGTGCCAGAGCAAGACCCTATCAAAAAAAAAAAAAAAAGATACAGCACTAGGTCCCTGCCTCTAAAATGTGGGCACGTGGATAACTAGATAGCACAGGAAGCTAGAACCAATTAAAGCAGCAAACTCTGCAACTGAAGTCCCAGCACACGGAGGGCAAATATTTTTAAGTTTAGTGAAAATAGGTAAGAGATGAAAGGCCAATAATAACCCTTGGGGTCATTACAGGATTGATCCCTCACAAAGGCATTGGGAAATGTTTTTGAAAGAATGTGATGGTCTTCCTTGATATCAACCCAAAGATGTGGTTATTGTTCAAACTGTCCTAATTTTCTTTAAATATTCTGTTTCTATCTGACATTTCATTATAAATGAGAAACTTATATATTATAAATATACACTCATTATAAATGAAAATTGCCTGGTAGTGAACTAATGGATGATTATTTCTGATTCTTTAGGATTTTCTAAATTTTCCCAAGTTTTGTACATTAAGCAGAAAATTATAACGGGTAAATAAAGAATTTAAAATAAACGTGCAACCAAATTTTAAACAGATAAGCATATCGATAGGAATCACCATGTCGGGTCCATCACCCCTTCTACAAATTTTTCCAGAGCTCTAATTAGCTCCCAAGACCTTCATGGGACTTTTAAGTTTCTCAACAGGCTGAGTACATGGAATAGTGGAAAGGAATGGGATTCTAGGCAGTGCAACAGATAAGTTACATGTCTTTGGACGAGGCACTTAAGCTTTCTTTGTCTCAGTTTCCACTATGAAAAGTACATAGGCTGTGCATGGTACCTCAGCACTTTAGAAAGCCAAGGTGGGTGGATCATTTGAGGTCAGGAGTTCGAGACCAGTCTGGGCAACATGGTGAAGTCCCATCTCTACAAAAAATGCAAAAAAAGTTGCTGAGCATGGTGGCATGCACCTATAATCCCAGCTACTTGGGAGGCTGAGGTGGAAGACTCCCTTGAGCCCAGGAGGCAGAGGTTGCAGTGAAGCAAGGTGGAGCCACTACACTCCAGCCTAGGCAACTGAGCCAGACCTTGTCTCAAAAATAGAAAAGTAGATAGACTACCACCTGTCATAATTACCAACAACAGTTGTTTCCCAAATAAAATAAGTGATGTGAAACTATCCACTTCAGGAGTATGGGCAAAGTATAAATAATTATTAAAACCATGAGTAATTGAAATTTAGAGGGTTTGCTTTTGAAATCTTAGGAAGTAACATGGAATGCAACGATTTCTTCTGTCAGGTTTCTTATTTGGAGGCAATAAAATTCACTATAATTGGTTCAAGCAGAAAGGTATTTGTTATATGGTATTAGGAAGCTTATAACATTTGGGAGGCCCACTGATCCAAATTTAGTTGCTATACAATCAGGAACAATTTACTCAGGAGAAATACCTGATCCCTCTATGGGAGTGTTCTGGCAAAAGCTTCATAACCTCCCCTGCCTACCACTTAGCACCAAGACACAGAAAACCAGACACTGGAAACTTCACAGCAGCTGGAAGAACCAAATCCCTCTGCCTGTGCTTAGAAATGTGAACTTTCCAAGTCTCACATCAGCCACATGAGAGCGCTGGCTGTCAGGGAGTCTGGAAATGTAGCACTTGCTTCCCAGCCTCTATGGTGGAGGAAGACCTGCTAGAAGAAGGTCAGAGCAGCTACTGAAAAAGCCCACCTGCTGTGTCCACCACCCCAAAATAAAGATTTTTAAGATCAAACATAACATGAAAAACATACCCTCTTAAGAAAAATATAGGCAAAATATAACATTTTCATTTGCACAGCTGTGGTAGATCCACAAGACGTTGTGCTGGAGACTGCGCTACACCTGGCATTTTACCATGAGGGAGAACCTGCTGGCAGAAGACATGGAGAGAGAGCAGGAGCATGCACCGCAAGGGAGGGTGCTACAGGGGAGGGAGGGTGGCAACCAGTGCATTTTCTTATGAGCCCATTAGTACTATATGTCTTTTTAAATAACACGCATATGTTTGTGTGTGTGTCAGTGTTGTATGGTAGCCACACCTGAGAGCAATAAGTTAACAAGAAATGAGAGTTCCCACATGGAGGCTGCTGCGGGGAGGGTGTTAGGTGGAAATGCTATGTGATGTGAACTGCATGCTTTTTACAAGAGGTTGAGTTTCTCCCATCCAGTCCGCCACCACTGGACTGCCTTGTATGCAAGTCCCCTTCAATAAAAACCCTATGCCTCCTTTGCTGGCTCCAGGTCTCTTCTTCAGCCTCTTGAACCTGGTGCCATCCCTACTGAAGTTCATACGGCTCCAGTACAACAAGTGTCTATTTAATAGCCTGGAGAAAAATGCATAATCATTTAATGGTGATTATGTCTGGGTGTTAGAATTACTCGTGATTTGTATTTTCTTTGTAATATTTTTCTGGGTTTTTTTCCTTAATTTCTTTCCATGAGCATAATGTATCATAAAACATGAAAAATCTGCCACGTGGGTGGTCGGACACAACAATATTATAGTCATGTTTTTGGTTTGTTCATTTGTTTAAGTTTTTATTTGGACATAATTTCAAACTTACAGAAAATTTACCAGAGTAAAAGTCGTGCAAAGAGCACTTGAATCCCCACTACCCAGATCCACTCACCGTGTACATTTTAGCCCATTTGCCTTGTCCTTTGTTCCATGGTCATTTAACAAAATGTGATGTGCATGAAGTATTTATGGATGAAACAATATGATGTCTGGGGTTTACCTTAAAATATTAGAATGGGGAGGAAAACATGAATTAGGGAGAAAGATAAGACAGGAAGAGCAGAGAGTTATGGTCATTGAAGCTGGGCCACAGGTAGAGGAAGGTTCATTTTTCTATTTCCCTCTATTTTTTTGCGTTTTAAATTTTTTCCGTAAGAAAAAATGTTAAAAAGCAGTGGAAGGATAAAAAATACTGTTAGTCAAAAAAAATCGCACAAAAGAATTTCATTGACTTGACTGACACAATTAGTCACAATAAAAGTTTGTTAAGCACTCGCAAAAAAAGAAAACCTGAAAGTCCGCCAGACAGCTAAAATTGTAGTTGAAAAGCAAAAAATTTAAAGTAAAATTAAGACCTTTACAACAAAGTTAAAAAGTACTTCTTTGGACTATATCAGAAAGACCTTCCTGGAGCTTGATGAAAAACAAGTCCTCTGGATCTTCTAACATTTCATCCATTTATGATCTTATCCTTAGATGAACCAACTCTTGGCTGGTTCACATTTTTTATTGTCTTCTGGCAAAAAGTTAAAAATGTCTTAACAGATCCTTCCTAGCCTTTGTGTCAGGAATTTCTCTTTTATGTACAGCCTCAAGTAAATAATCCAACAAGCAGCAAAGTTAATTAGTAGCAACATGTTCAGGCTAAAAGAGAACCTGTCTGGGCCATATTAAGGGGAGGCCTGTACCCGGGGAGCATTGGCAGCCATTGAGGTCCTGTGAGAAAAACAGTATCCAGAGCCCAACACCCTGGCTAAGGAAATCATGCTACAATTCCATGTCGAGGAGCCCACAGACATTAGCTATGTAAACGTGGACTATGTCAAAACACAATCAAGCTCTAGAAACAAAGCTTAGTGAAGAACAGACACAGAATAGAATGACCACACAGGATAACATGCCTGCAATTTCACTGGAAAGCAGAGTGAGGGAACAGGATGGAGGAAATAGAGTTTACTGTTCATTTGCTTTTCTTTTGTAAAGTTATATAACTTTGCTGTAAAAAGGAAGGAGAGCGGGAAAGAGGGAAGAACAAAAAAAGGGAGGATGGAAGAAAGCCTTATCTGAGATCTGAGATATTTTAACTGTGATTTAAGGGCTAATAAAGCTAAGATTCTAGGAGACAGGAGATTAAAGGAAGTCACTTTCTGGCTCTTGAGGTAAATCCAGCAGAATTCTTAATTGGATAGACTATGGAGAGTGCTAATTCATTTCCCACACCTTGGGCCAATATTAAGTGACCTGTGATAAGGTGGAAGACAAAACATTCAAAGAATAAGTTTAGCATCACTTTGGTTATGCAACCAAATACAAAACAGACAAAATGTTATTAGCATTGCTCATGTTTCCTCTTTTGGTGTCTCATCACCCTCCCCCACCTCCCACCATGCTAATGAAGGCCTCAGACATCTCTAACCTGGACTATCACGACTGTCACAATCTTACTGAGCAAGCAAGGCTCTTGGGATAGAATCCTAAAGGACCTTCATTTTTGTCTCCCACTCTCCATCTAATTCCGCTCTGTAAGGCTAGCTCTCCTGCCCCTAAATGAAAAACTTGATTATGACTACAGTTATGACTATTGTGATTATGATAACTCTTAGGAAATACAAGGTACTAGTCAGTAATCAAAATGTACAATTTCATGTGATAGTTAAAACTCTGAACACAGTTTCATTTGGGCCCCCTCCTTCCTCAGCTCAGGTCTCCTGCAGATGAACAAGTCTGTAATCAGAGAAGAGGGTGTGGTTAGCCATTTCCCACTTTACCCCATTTGTGCCATGCCCTTTCGTCTGTGCACACATGGTTAACCCCTCCACAACTGGGGCACAGGGAGGAAGAAAAGTAAATTGTAGCTGACTCTTTTGCTTGTGGGTACTCTCATGTGTTCTTTAGAGACTTCTTCCATTGCTGGAGACCTGTCTCCTCCAGGTTCCTTAATGGGGTGACATACTCTCCTCACCTGGAAGCATCCTCCTTCTGTTTGCCCCTCCAGGCAGCCCTCTTGACCAGGACCTAAGAACACGCAGAAGAGTAAATTCCTATTGCCCTGGGGTTCTTTTCCAAGTGGCAAGGCCACCAGGTAGAATAAACGACTCAATGCAGATACACAGAAATACCCCGTTTATTTCCCCTGACACAGCCACTTCCATGGAAGATTCAGCACAGCCGAAATGCCCAAAATGTTCTTGAGTTCACAGGTGTGAATAATAATGGGGACAAAGACTTTTTCCTTTGACCAAAACTTTAGTCAAGGTCCTCTGAGTGCTCCTTGTAACTAGGCTCAACCTTGGGCTTCTCTCCCTGTCCTTGCTGAAGCTAGTGTGAGCAAAAATCCTGTTAAGTCAGGTTAGGGAAAATCCCCCACTCTAGGTATCTGACCACCTTCAATGTCTTATCACCCAGGCCTGCCTACAGCAAGAATCCTATCAAGTCAGTTTAGCCAGACACCCCTTATTCTTGATGTTTCCTCTTAGCCATTTTCCATCCACTGTCACCACCCTACTCCTCAGTTACAAATCCCCACTTGCTCTGGTTGGGGTCAGAGAAAAATCTGATTGACGAGACCCTGTTGCAGTGGCCCCTACACCTATTGCCATGGCTCCCTCCAGTAAAGTCTGCCTGACCATCTTAACTAGTGCTTGGGTAATTTTTTAACAACCGTTATTTCCAATTCAAAATCATGCCTTCAAGATCACTTCCTTGGTCCCAAGCTCCCTCCTAAACTCCTTCCAGACATTCCCCAAAGGTGGGAGCGGTTGCTTTTTTCATTATAATATCCTTAAGAAGTCGGCCTCATAATCAGGACACCCAAGAGTAGAGATTTCAAAGTTCAACCGAACCCCTTGATACATTAGGTTTTGACTCTAGCTATTTTCTTGGCTCAATTCCCTGCTCTGTTACATATCCAAGATTCTGTAGCTTCTTCCTTCCTATCTTATCTGACTCCCCCAACAAGTCATCTAAAACTGCTAATGTAAAACATTTCACTTCTATTAACTAAAACCTCATAGTTAGCCCTTCACAATACACTAGATTTCCTACTTGATCAACAATAGTCAATGATTTTCATTTGCCACTTCAGAAAAGTCCCACCAACATTAATGAGACACATTCTATTGCATTTACTGAGACATCAGTGAGTGTGATCTGGAAAAAAATATTTATTTGAACAAGAAACAAAAAATTCTTTGCGACATTGGCAGTCATAGAAATTATCATAACAAGAGTCAACACCCACAGGGTCTTGCGGACTTTGAATGGATCTAAGACCACAGCAGAGACTCACCTTTTAGTAAAAGATTAAGTCTTGACACCACATGCATTTGGACATTTATGGCCTGATCCTTTTGGATTTGATTTGAGCAAATAACCCACAAAAGATATGTATGCCTCTCCTACGTTTTTGGATTCTTTCATTGTACCTTGAAGAGACAAAAGAAAGCAAGTAAAATTCAGGATGTCAAGTTGAAGTTAATAATAACATTCAAGTGATTTGAATACTCTCATTATAGTCAAAGAGAACACTCACCCTCCTTAACAAAACTAGCAGGTCAAATGATCTGACTTCAGATATATCAGATATACAAATTAGAACTATCCTGCAGAACGAAATTGTGCATCTACCTGATTATAAGAATGGCATTCTGTAATAAAATCCCTTTAATCCCTCTTCTATTAAACTGTCTCGAACAGGGTTCAATATAGGACCACCTTTTACCAGATTCCAGTGTAAAACAAACAAACATCTAAGGTGGCAGTGTACTAATGGATTCTTGCAGGTAACTCACAGTACAATCTTTTTGAGGTCACTTATTGTGGTAGGCAGAATAATGGCCCCTAAATATGTCTATGTCCTAATCTCTGGATCTTGTAAATATGTTATGTGGCAAAGGGGAATTAGGTTGCATATGGAATTATGATTGCTAATCAGATGACCTTGAGATAGAAAGAGTATCCAGGTGGACTGGATCACAAGGGTCCTTATAAGTGGAAGAGGGAGGCAGGAAAGTCAGGGTCAGAGTCAGAGAGAGAGTTGAAGATGGTGGAAGTGACAAGAAGCCAAGGAACACAGGTGGCCTCTGAAAGCTAGAAAAAGCAAGAAGCAGATTTTCCCTTAGACTTTCCAGAAAGAAATGTCAGTACCTTTAACCCAGTGAGATGCATTTGGGACTTCCAACCTCCAGAACTGTAAGGTAACAAATTTGTGTTGTTATAAGCCATGAATTTGCAGACATTCGTTACAACAGCAATAGAACGGACAGTATCACACTTGTCCTTTCTGGGCCTCAGTTTTCTAATGTGTCCACTGAGGAAGGCAGGGGTGGTTCTGCTCTGACATTCTATAGTTGCGAGTATTCCTGAATCATGAAAGAATCAAGTCTTTCTCAGATCACAAAGATTTTTTGGGTTCAAACCGCTGTGACTTCTCAAAACTTTCACATGGTACTAGGAATTGGTTATCATAAAATTAATTTGACAATACGCTCTTAGGATTAAATGACACTACAGAGAAAAATTAGACAAATACAAAATACTGAAATTCTATAGGACAACTGTTCTGGTCTCCTCAAAAGGTCAATATCATCATACCTATCTATCTAGTTAAATAGATACACACATACACATACATATATGGCATTTCTATTCTATAAGTCTAAAGAGACATAGCAACAAAATGTAATTATAACATTTAAATTAGAGAAAAATTTGGGAAATGTTAATTTGAACTGATTTTTAGATGAAATTGAGGAAGTATTGTTAGTTTTCCTGAGGTGATAATGTGATTATGTAGCAAAATGTCCTTATATTTAGGGGATGCATGACAAGGAGCTTTGAGGTAACCGATCACAATATCTGCAACTCAATTTTAAATGTTTTATACAAAAAATAGACATAGATATATATTAAAATATATGGCAAGATGTTCATAATTATTTAATCTGAGTGGTGGTATAGAGGTGTTTGCTGCACTGTTTCTGAATGTTTAGAAATTTTGTAACAAAAGTTAGGTGATTTGTTTTTTAAAATGGTTTATAAATGTTTGTTAAACTTTTGCTCAGAAACTTTACTTTTTGGCTTCAAGATGCTCTCTTTGAACAGAACTCTCTAAAACTGTTTGTAGCAACTCAGATTTGTGGCAAGATAACTACCACCTTATGTAAAATAGTTCAGATAAGTTTCCAGTCAAAAAGCTCATGGGAAAAAAAGTGATGTTCTTCTATGAATCAGTGGGAAATTACTGCCCTCTAATTGAAGAAAGCCTCACTTGGTGGAATGGGGATTTTTTGGTCTCAGCAGGTCAAAGATTTTCATTTCTTGATTTTGCCAACAGAAGGGATAAAAGTGAAACTCTGAATATGATAAATAGAAAATTATTGCCAAGTAAATGAAGGCAGGCACAAAAATTATTCCTAAACACCAACATCCTACAACTAGTAGCAGGAGGAAACTGCAAGAAATTTGTGCTTCTAAGTTTGACTAAGGTCCCAGACCCGTGCCAGCCATTTCCTGCTGACATGCAAGAGAACATCAGAGAAAAAAAGTAAGCAGCATATCATTCTATTAAGCCCAGAGACAAGAAAAGGATTAGCTAGAGATAGAATGAAAAACACTTTTATGTAGTTTGACTTTTTGACTTAAAAAATATGACTGGTCAATACCGATTTCTATTTATATTAAAATAACACTTAATATAAATATATTAAATATTAAGTATTAAAATAATACTTAATAATTAAACATTTTTATTACAATAGTTAATCTTTTTAATTTTTATTTGAAAACATATAGTTAAAATCTACAGTGGGATTCATACAGAAAATTATAATTTGATCATAGTGTAGATGACAAAGCCAAGGTATCTGCTACCACCTGGTGGAGCATAACTGAATTGCAGTAAAAGCCTGCGGTGAGAGGGTTGGAGGGATTGTCAATACCTAGTTTAAAGAAATCCCATCTAGGCCGGGTGCAGTGGCTCATGCCTATAATCCCAGCATTTTGGGAGACCAGGCAGGTGGATCACCTGAGGTCAGGAGTTTGAGACCAGCCAGGACAACATGGTGAAACCCTATATCTACTAAAAAAATTTCAAAAAAAGCAGCCGGGCATTGGTAGCAGGTGTCTGTAATCCCAGCTACTCAGAAGGCTGAGGCAGGAGAATTGCTTGAACCTAGGAGGTGGAGGTTGCACTGAGCCGAGATCACATCACTGCACTCCAGCCTGAGCAACAGAGTGAGCGCCGACTCAATAAGAAAAAATCCCACATAAGTCTTCATTCCAGAATCTCTAGTTCTTATATTGATGGACAAAAATTTGACTGCTTCCATTATGGTTACCAAATAGATCCAGTTCATTGAACATTGTGAGGGAAAGTAAAACTCAAATAGTTTTACTTTCCTCCATATTTTCTCCTCTCCGTCACCAAACAAACTTTGGCTGAAGAGACTTAAGTGAGAAATGGCTAGGGCCTGTTTTTTCACTCATACCCCCTTCATTTTTCTAGTTCTGAAAGATGGAAGTGAACATGTGTCTCTAATTTATCTGGTCCCTCTTATAGTCCTCTCCTGGCTGCCTTTGCTTCTCTGACTAAGACTGGCAGGTTGTTAACATCAAATAACCAAGTAACGTACCCAGCAGCCAACTATTCACAGAGACAGGTCATTGCCTTTACCCCTGCCTATGTAGACAGAGTCAGAAACAAAGAAAGACCTGGTTATTTGCTCAAGTTTCTGGCCACCTAGAGAGTGAGCCTGAGTCCTCAGGCCTCCTTGTTAATTGGTCCCAGTGCCCTTTCTTAGTAGTTTTTGTGGTAAATATAGATCATATGAGTAAAGATTGTAGACAAAATAGAATAATGTTACTTGAAATCACCATAAATTGTTATTTAGCTCTGATACAAAAAAGCCCAAACTAAACAGTATTAGCTTAGACAATTTATATAAAAAGCATTGTCCTTACAATGGATGTCATTACTGTACATCATTAGTAACTGAACCAATATATAATTTCAGAAAGTTTTTTTGAGAATATAAAAATAGCCCATAGATCTATATCCTTTTCCCTATTAAAAGGAACCAGGACTTCTTAGAGAAATGATTGATTCCATGGCTGTGGTAGGAAATACATAAGTAGAATCTATGATATGTTATTGTGCCAAAAACAAGGAAGCTGTCAAAGTCCACTGTAATTATTATCAAAAAGACGTAAGAGCCAACCTGAGGGGCTTCTATAAGCCTAACATGGGACAATATGAACATCCATAAAAGAATATGATTGTAATTGATTGAAATTTTTTTTAACTTTTAAGTTCAGGAGTACATGTGCAGGTGTGTTATATAGGTAAGCTTGTGTCACGGAGGTTTGGTGTTCCATTTATTTCATCACCCAGGTACTAAGCCTAGTACCCATTAGTTATTTTTCCTGCTCCTCTTCCTCCTTCCACCCTCCATCCTTCAGTAGGCCTCAGTTTCTATTGTTCCCCTCTATGTATCCATGTGTTCTCATTATTTAGCTCCCACTTATAAGTAAGAACATCTGGTATTTGGTTTTCTGTTCCTGCATGTCTTTGCTAAAGATAATGGCCTCCAGCTCCATCCATGTTCCCGCAAAGGACATGATCTTGTTCTTTTTTTATGGCTGTACAATATTCCGTGGTATATATGTACCATATTTTCTTTATCCAGTCTACCACTGATGAGCATTTAGGATGATTCCATGTGTCTGTTATTGTGAAGAGTGCTGCAGCCAACGTACACACGGAAGCGTCTTTATGACAGAATGATTTCTATTCCTTTGGGGATATACTCAGCAATGGAATTGCTGAGTCGAATGGTAGTTCTGTTTTTAGGTGTTTGAGGAATCACCACACTGTTTTCCACAATAGCTGAACTAATTTACACTCCCACCAACAGTGTATAAGCATTCTTTTTTTCTACAATTTTGCCTGTATCTGTTAATTTTTGACTTTTTAATAATAGCCATTCTTATTGGTGTGAGATGGTATCTTGTGGTGGGTTTGATTTGCATTTCTCTAATAATCAGTGATGTTGAGCTTTTTATTTTATATATGCTTTTTGGCCTCATGTGTGTCTCTTGAAAAGTGTCTGTTCATGTCCTTTGCCCACTTTTTAATGAAGTTGTTTGTTTTTTTTTTCTCGTAGATTTGCTTAAGTTCCTTATAGATACTGGATATGAGACCTTTGTCAGACGCATAGTTTGCAAAAATTTTCTGTCTTTCTGTAGGTTGTCTCAAAATTTTTAAATGAATTTTTAAAAATTCATTAGTTCATAATACCACTCTTCCAAACCGCCCCCCCCCAAAAAAAAAGGAATTTTTACAAAACCTTAATTCTCACTACTGGAGGTTTCCAGGGAAGTAACTTATTACTTGTTCATTGATAAATTAAGAGAAAGAAGTAAGCATTTAGCCTTTCTTTTTCTATTTGAACTATATTTCAGCATAATCAAATCATTGATGATGGAAAATTCTTCTTTATATAAAAATTCAGTTATTTGATATATATTATTTAGTAACAGACTACATAATAACCTATCTAGATATGTAAGTATGTCAAAAGTAATTAAATTTTATGCTTTAAATATATGTATTATATATCAATTATACCACAATAAAACTGTCAAAAAATGAATACAACAAACACAAATAGCAAAAGTAATGACAGGACTAGAAAAATTACCGTTCTGCTAATAAAATAATAAAATAATGGGTCAAAGTTACAACATTGATGCTAAAACCATTTCATAAAAGGGTGAAGGTGAACTTTTTAGGGAGGACCAGGCCAACCCACCTAAAGCCCTGAATAATATCTGCATCACTCAAGGGCAATATTACATGTTTTATAATATATTGCTGTAGAATTATATAGCATCCCCATGAAATATCATTGCCTAAAACATCAAACCTAAATTGAATCAAGCCTGGAAGTATAAATAGCAATTTACAGAAATATGGAGTATTTTTTAAAAAGTTAAATGACAACATTCGTTCCAGCCAAACTCAGGATATGGAATTTCATATAAAATAAGCAAATTGGTTTCTGCAATAAATTGATGAGGAAAACAAGGGTGGGAGGGTGTAGATAATATTACAGGAGATTTAAGATAATCACAGTACAATAAAAATTAGTCATTAATGGCCAAATCAAAAAACACAAAGGCCATTCCACCTTGAAAGTAAGAAATGTTTTATTAAACAACTTTTGGATGAAAGGAAAACTATAAATAGTTTTCCTTGAGATTACTGAATTTGCAAAAAATTTTGGGACTGCAAACCTAAATATTTGAATACATGGGATCCATTTAAAAGTTATCTGAGGAGAATTTATAGTCTTAAAACCTTGTAGCAATAAAAGTGAAAGAATGAAAGTAGGTGAACTGAAGTCACAACTCAGAAAGTTAGGAGGAAAAAAAGGCAGCCAAAAGAAAACATAAGAAGGAAATAATAAACCTAAAAGCCAAAATTAACGAGGTAGAAAATAACAAAAAAAAATTAACAAATTAATCGAAATCTTTCGTCTCTGAAAACCTAACAAAGTGACAAATCAGACAAAATGATAAATGACAAAAGGGAAATAACCATTGAAACAGAGAAGTTTTTATAGATCTTAAGTGACTATTTTATATATCATTATGCAAATATATTTGAAAAGTTAGATTAAATGGAGAATTTCCTACTAAAATACAGTTTATCAAAACTGACGTAAAGACCTTAAACAGAGCAATATCCACATAAGAAATGAAATTATCAATGAGCTACTCACAAAAAAGCGCCACACTCAGTTCCAAAGGAAAATTCTGTTATATCTTTCAAGACCAGATGGTCTCAATACAAGATAAATTGCTCTAGAGAAGAGAAAACATCCAAATCCATAACATTGATTCTTAAATCTAACAAATGTGGCACAAAGAAAATGACAGAAAAATAACACTTACATACCTTAGGTAAAAATCCTAAAGTATTAATAAACAGGATCTAATGCTACATTAAGAAAATAATACACCATGTCCAATGGGATGGATTACAGGAACACAAAAATGGTCCATTATTAGAAAATCAATACTGTAATTCACCATATTAATAGATCTAAGTAGAAAAACCGTATGATGATCACCATCAATGCTGAAAAAAATTTGACAAAACTATAAGTCTATTTCTGATGTCAAAAAAGCACCCAAGAATGTAGGAATTAATGGACCTTTTATTAATGTAATAAAACATATACACCTCAGTCCTAAAGCTAGCATTTTACAGACGACATAATAATGTGTCTATAAAATCTTAGAGAAACAAAGTCAAAAATCAAGCAATTTAAAAATTCTAAAGTTAGCAAAATATAAAACTAACATAACAGAAATCAACAACCTTTAGATACACTAACAGTAACCAGTCAGAAAACAAAATAGAGGAGAAAGTCCTATTGACAATAACAACAAAAACAGGTAAATTATAAGGAATAAATTTTATAAGAAATTTGCAAAATCAATATGAAGAAAATTTTGAAACACTCCTAAAATGCCAAAAACTAGACTTGTATGAATGGAAAGATGTTCTTGAATAGGATCACATTCAAAAGATGTCTGTTCTTCCCGTCGATTTACAAAGTAAATATACCAAGAGGATTTTTTGAAACTAGATAAATTGATACTAAAGTTCATGTGAAAAAATAAAATGCAAGAACAGCTTTTTTAAAAAAAAAAGTGAAAAAGAACTATAAGGTCAGTGTTCAGGTGAGTAGATTTAAAAACCAAAAAAAAAAAGAACTATAAGGAAAAGGTAGCGCTACCAGACATTAAAACATTGTAACATCTCCACCCAGGCGCAGTGGCTCACACCTGTAATCCCAGCACTTTTGGAGCCAAGACAGGCGGATCGCCTGAGGTCAGGAGTTTAAGACCAACCTGGCCAACCTGGAGAAACCCCATCTCTACTAAAAATACAAAAAATTAGCCAGGCATGGTGGCAGGCTCCTGTAGTCCCAGCTACTCAGGAGGCTGAGGCAGGGAGGCTGAGGCAGGGGAATTGCTTGAATCCTGGAGGTGGAGGTTGCAGTAAGCCGAGACTGTGCCATTGTACTCCAGCCTGGGCGACAGAGCAAGACTCTGTCTCAAAAATCAGCAAACTGACAGAAGAGCAGAAGATCAAACACCGCATGTTCTCACTCATAGGTGGGTGTTGAACAATGAGAACACATGGACACAGGGAGGGGAGCACTACACACTGGGGTCAGTTGGGGGGAAATAGGGGAGGGACGGTGGGGGGTGGGGAGCTGGGGAGAGATAGCAAGGGGAGAGATGCCAGATGGAGTTGCTGGGGAGGAAGGCAGCAAATCACACTGCCACATGTGTACCTATGCAACAATCTTGCATGTTCTTCACATGTACCCCAAAACCTAAAATGCAATAAAATAAATAAATGGGAAAAAAAATAAAATAAAATAAAATAAATAATCTCCATAATGAAAGTTTGGTATTGGCACACACATAGATCTATGTAAATGAACTCAAAGTACAGAATTAAACCTAAGTATAAATGGAAATTT
This sequence comes from Cebus imitator, assembly GCF_001604975.1. Taxonomy (NCBI): domain Eukaryota; kingdom Metazoa; phylum Chordata; class Mammalia; order Primates; family Cebidae; genus Cebus; species Cebus imitator. The sequence continues at coordinate 730,112 of NW_016107702.1, forward strand.
AAAATAAGGTAGAAAAAATTATATGGGGTTGTTTACACTTAAAAATTCCCAACTGGAAAGCCCCCAAAGAAACCTCACTTCTCTTTTCTACTGTAAGAAACAAAAATTAGTCTTCCACTAACTCTGCTGTAAGTGAGGATGGCTAACATAGACTTACTTCATGGAACAGTGTGTTCCAGGTAAGAGCTCTACTTGTCCTTCTCTTAGTCCTTTCTTCCACGTAGTCAGAATCTGAAGTAGGAACCGAAACAGGAACCCAGGCATTCGTTCTCCCCTGTTCACCTGTGAGAACACCCATCTTTCCACCAAGATCTGATCAGCTTGACAGCCATATAACTGGTTCTAATAGCTACAAGAATAGAATGTTGGATATTTACATTTATGCTCAGTCTGTGCAAAAATGCCTGCAAATGATAGAGAAAAGAAAGAAGTTAGTGGTTTTTAGACCCATACCTGGTGACAAGCAGCCTTAAAGCAACTCCTAGAAGGAGACCCCAATTATAAAATGCCCCATCTCCATAAATAAGTCTTTCAAAGTTAAGAAGCTTCATCACAAAAGAAGAGAAGCCCTGGGCGAATGCACATTGAGTGCCCTCAGTAAGCCAGTAGCCGTGCAGCATTTGATCACAGCATCTCTCCTGTGTGAAGTCAGTGGGAACTATTAACACCTTTGGGACAGCTGAGTAATCATCTGCCTGGACACAGCTGGAAGCTACTTCACCTTTGGAGTTTTACCACCACCCTCCTTTGCTCCAGGCTTCAGAGTTCTCTGTGCATTCATTTCCTTCCACTTAGCTGGGACAATATTCTCAAGTCTTACTTCCATTTCATGCAGACATCTTTTCTACACTCTCCCCATTCTAAAATTTCATCTCTTAAAAACAGAAGTCAGAAAGTTGGAGGGTTTTCTTTGTTTGTTTGTTTGTTTGTTTGTTTGTTTGTTTTTTGAGACAGAGTCTTGCTCTGTTGCCCAGGCTGGAGTGCAGTGGTGAGATCTTGGCTCACTACAACCTCCAACTCCCAGGTTCAAACAGTTTTCCTACCTCAGCCTCCCAAGTAGCTGGGATTACAGGTGTCCGCCACCATGCCCAGCTAATTGTTTTTTTGTGTTTTTAGTAGAGATGGGGTTTCACCATGTTGGCCAGACAGGTTTTAAACTCCTGACCTCAAGTGATCCACACGCCTTGGCCTCCCGAAGTGCTGGGATTACAGGTGTGAGCCACCATGCCCGGCCAGACTTCTGCTTTCTAACATACAACACCACTCTCTTGCGGCAATGAGGACAGACTGACCACTAGCTTTAATGTGGGAAAGGCCAGGGAGAAGTTTAAGAAAAATAAAAATGCAGGTAAATGCCTGAAATATTATCCAGCCACATGTTTATTTTTCAGTATTTATATAGGTTCTTAGATGACTTGCTTGCACAATTTAATATCTATCATCACCCCATCCACTGAAATTAATTGGCAAATACAATTTCTACTTCTAACCCCATTTTCCTCAGCTGAGTACTTCTCTCCACTGTGGCCCTGTTTCCATATTAGAATAGGATCACTTGATAAAATTTTATGCAACTGTAAAATGTCACATTGAGGAAGAATACGTGATCATATTCACAATAAAAACAATAAAGGCTGGGGCCGGGCGCGGTGGCTCAAGCCTGTAATCCCAGCACTTTGGGAGGCCGAGGCGGGTGGATCACGAGGTCAAGAGATCAAGACCATCCTGGTCAACA
>NW_016107702.1:731883-737379 GCF_001604975.1 Cebus imitator
CTCACTGCAACCTCCACCTCCAGAGTTCAAGCAATTCTCCTGCCTCAGACCCCCGAGTAGCTGGGACTACAGGCATGTGCCACCATGCCCGGATACTTTTTGTATTTTTAGTAGAGATGGGGTTTCACTATGTTTGCCAGGCTAGTCTTGAACTCCTGACCTTGTGGTCTGCCCGCCTCAGCCTCCCAAAGTGCTGGGATTACAGGCATGAGCCACCTTGCCCACCCTACTTTATATTCTTAAAGGAAGACCATTTAAACTGGCAGCAAAGCCTAGTCTCAGTCTTCTGATTAACAAGCACTGTAACCCAGACTGATCCTTAGTTTCCTCAACAGCAAAATGGAAAACTCGACCCAGACATGTTTACCCAATGACCTTCAAGGACTCCCAAAGTCCGTGTTGACTGGTTGGCCTCTTCTCCCAGTGAGAAAGTGGTGAGATCTATGAATTTGTTCGCATACTTGCTGGGCAGCTGCTGTGTTTCATAATCTAGGAGATGTGATGGCTAAGAGTCAAGACAATAGTTTCTACCATGGAAGAGATTATAATCAGATCAGCAAGAAGATAAACAGAAAATGCATGTGTAATAACAGATAACAGGAATATGTAATGTAAACCAAGAACTAAAGGAAACCACAGAAGGCTTTGGGTGGTGTGGTTTTTGAAAGAAGTACTGCATGTAGATTAATGGACAGGACAAGGAATGACATCCTTGGCTGGGCGTGGTAGCTTACACCTGTAATCCCAGCACTTTGGGAGGCCAAGGCGGGTGGATTGTCTGAGCTCAGGAGTTTGAGACCAGCCTGGGCAACACAGTGAAACCCCATGTCTACTGAAATACAAAAAATTAGCTGGGCATGGTGGCGTGTCCCTGTAATCCCAGTTACTTGGGAGGCTGAGACAGAATTACTTGAACCTGGGAGGCAGAGTTTGCAGTGAGCCGAGATCATGCCATTGCACTCCAGCCTGGGTAACTAGAGCGAAACTCCGTCTCAAAAAAATAAAAAAATAAAAAATAAAGGCAATATGAACTGTGCAATTACAATTTTATAATGTCCATACTTAAATATAGCCTTTAGAAAAAGGCTGCAAAATTTCTCACTAGAATTTTGAAAGATACTTCTCAGTGGTGAAATTACAAGTGGGATTATTGGTAACAATTATTTTCTTTTCATATATTCAAATATTTCTGAAACTGCCTTTACAAAGTTATAACTGAGAAAATTATGACAGTGAAAGAAATCAGTCTTAACCGACTCTACCTTGCTTCTAACCTTCAAGCTGTCCTTGTTCATTCTTAAGCATGGGCTGAGTTAACTTTCGGAAGGAATTCAGTTCATGGTTTGACTCTAAACAAAGCTGGTAACAGCCCTTTCTGAAAAGACCCTCTCCTTGTCTGGGAACCATCTGTTTTCGTAGGACTAACAATTATCTACAAGATTGGAAAGCATAGTTTAGGAGTCATGTAGTCTCTGGTTCTAAGAGTCTGAATCTCCCCAAATTGTTCCTAGGGATAATATTATTGTAAAACCCAAGATCAGTGCTTGAGATATTTTGCAAACCCCGCACTCGCACTGGATGGATCAGCTGACACCACCCAGACGACAATCTGGCTCAACCAATTCTGCCATCCCACCCAGGAATAGAAAACAGCAAGAAAAACTCACTTCGACCCCCTATGATTCCATCTCTAACCTGACCAATCAGCACTCCCCACTTCCCAGGCCCCTACCCACCAAATTATCTTTAAAAACGCTGATCTCCAAACCCTCAGGGAGACTGGATTGAGTAATAATCAAACTCTGGTCTCCCGCACAGCCAGCTCTATGTGAATTACTCTTTCTCCATTACAACTTCCCTTTCTTGACGGGGCTCTGTCTAGACCGTGGGCAAGGTGAACCCATTGGGCGGTTACATTTCCACAATGCACATGTTTTTTGTTTTGTTTTTGTTTTGGTTTGGTTTGGTTTGGGTTTTTTTGTTTTTGAGGTGGAGTCTCGCTCTGTGGCCCAGGCTGGAATGCAGTGGCGCGATCTCGGTTCACTGCACCCTCCACCTCTTGGGTCGCGGTTCAGGCAATTCTCCTGCCTCAGCCTCCCGAGTAGCTGGGATTACAGGCACACACCACCATGCCCAGCTAATTTTTGTATTTTTAGTAGAGACGGGTTTCACCGTGTTGGCCAGGCTAGTCAAACTCCTGACCTCGTGATCCACCCAACTCAGCCTCCCAAAGTGCTGGGATTTCAGGCGTGAGCCACCAAGCCTGGCCACATGTGTTATTTTTATAATCAGATAAATATTATTTTTAAAACTAAAAGCATTTATTGATGTATGATTTGTATGCTGTATATACTGTACTTCAAAAAAATGGTTTAAAAAAAAAAACAAGAGCAAGGATCTTCAACAACGAGAATAATAAAGAAAAGAAACATTCCCTGAGATTATCTCAGTCTCTGGTTGGGCTTTCTTACTCACCAAGGAAATCATTTATACTAATTAAATTTCCTGTCTGTTCCATGGAAAATGTACTCTTATTTTTTTTAATTCTCAGATATTAATGTGCTTAATAAAAGTATTTTTCAAATCATGTATATACTAATTACTGATCCAAAGAGAAGACTGTACTATAATTATACTGTCTCCCCACAAATGACTACAGAACCCGGAAGTAACCTCGATGTGTCATATAGATGATGAATGTCCTGGCCCACAGGTTGGGTCATGAAGAACCTGTTGGGTAAAAATCTGGTCTAACTACTTGTCCTAGACTTTGTAACTGCTGACCCCACCCTCCCTCTCCAGGCTCTGCTCTGTCATATTTATTTCAGGAGAAATCTGACAGGTCCACCTTCTCACAGAGGTTTGCAGGCAAATAAGGTAGAAGAATGGTATCAGAAGTAGGAACAGCACTGGTCTAACGCATAACTAGAGAAAAATTATGAAAGTGATGAAGAAGAGCTCCCTTGTCACTGCCAAATCTGGGCCAGCCTTCTCTTATAATTACTTTCTTTTCTTATGTCTTATTCAATTATCTTTACCTTCACTTGGAGTCTTAAAGTGGTTTACATCGATCCACGATGCCATGCCTCTGCTGTCCTGTTTGGTTTTGGGGTGGCTGTGTAACCACAGTAGCAGAGGAGAGATGTTTCTGTGATTTGGGCTGAGGACTATAGCTGGTTAATATTCTTTTAATTCTGATCTCTGACACTCAATCTGCAGGAAAAACCTCAAAATTTTATCCTGGATCTCTAGGCCTAGCAGAGTTGGGGTTAACATCAGTTTAACCTCCAGGATTTTAACTATCTCCAATGTGTTCATTCATTCAACTATTTATTGAATGCCTGGAATGTGTGTGACACTATGCTAGGTACTGGGGATACAATTGTGAACAAAACAGACATAGTCCCTATATATGACATTTATGGTTTAGATAGAGGTACAAGCCAAGACAAAAAGAACACTCCAAAACACCAAACCAGCAATTCCAGTAGACCGTGGTAAGAGCTCTAATTACAAAGTGCAACAGGAGTACACAGTGGAGGCACAAGGATGTTGTGGGTGGGAGGATGTGTCCCAGGGAATATCTCAGTTAAGGTCTTGTGTTAATCTGCTAGAGCTGCATTACAAGGTACCACATGGACTGGGTGGCTTAAACAACAGAAATTTATTTTCTCCCTGTAGAGGCTAAATGTCTGAGATCGAGGTGTTGCAGGGTTGATTTCTGCTGAGGCCTCGTTCCCTGGCTCATTGTCCCATCTGCTCCCGATGTCTTCACGTGCTCTTCCCTCTGTGTTTTTGTGCCTTAATTTTCTCCTTTTATAAGGACGCCAGTCATATTGAACAATAGACCACCCTAATGACCTCATGTGAACCTAATTACCTCTTTAATGACACTGTATTCAAATATAGTCACACTGTGAGTACTGGGACTTCAACATACGAATTTGGGGGGGACACAGTTCAAAGCATAACAGGCATGAGGGATCAATAGAAGTCAGTCTGGCAAATGGAGGCAAAAGGAAGTGTTTCCAACCAAACAGGCAAAAAGAATAAGGCACCTTAGAAGAAGGTGACAGGAGCCAGGTCAGAGAGGGCTGTGCTAAAGAGTGAGAAGTATACTCTGAGGATAATGGAAAGCTATGGGAGGGCTTTAATTAAGGAAACAGTACAATCAGCTTTGCTTTCTAGAAGAAATATTTGGATGTTGTGTGAAGAATGAATCAAAGAGAAGCATACTTGAAGGAAGAGGCCAGGGGAAGCTATTGCTGTTCTTCAGTGGTGAGATAATCATGGCCTGAGCCAGGGTAGTGCAGGCCAGATGGACAGAAGTGAAGGGAGTCCATGTAATCGACAAGAGCTGGAAAGTCCTGGATGAGAGGGCTGAGCATGAGGGAAGAGTGGAGGATAATACCCGTCTTTCTGACTGGGGAAATGAGAAGACCAAGGCATGGACCGTGAAAGGATGACAATGTACAGGAGAAGGTGAAGGGGTCAGTCGAAAGGAGAGCCTGTAACTGAGAGACCCCCCAATATCTCTACTAAGTGCCACATTTTACATTATGGAAGGAAAGAATAAAAACTACTTAGGTAACCAACCTGTCTTGGTTATGGTGATGAGACTTTTATCTCCTCTATTTCAAATTTTGAAAAATTAAATCAAAAATCCGAATGCATCCTTCTATCCTGTTTTACTTTCTTCATCTTTCTTTATATTTCTAGACCTTTTACAATGCAGTTGGGGACACAAAATGTAAGGACGGGTGCTGTAGTTTCTAAGATATCTGGAAACAAAAGTATGATGTTTCCATTTAGGACCACTTCACATATACCAGACACAGAGTTAAATTTTCTACATACATTTTCCATTTAATTCTCACAACACTGCGAGGTAGTTATTATTATCTCCATTATACAGACAAGGAAACAGATGCTCAGAAAGATGAAGTCACCTGGCCAGGGTTACATAGCTGTGCAGATTATTGAACTCACCTTTCCCTCACTCCAAAGCCCATGCTATTAACTGCTGTGCTATTCTACCTCTAGCAAGCCCTCCTTTGAGAACTGGGATGAATTTAAGACCATTCCACAAAAGCCTTCTTTTCTTTATACCTTTTTTTACTGAGAAATAATAAAATATTCTTAGTAAAAACATCCCATAAACTTGAGCTCCATTTTAGAATGCTGCATGAATAATGTTCCTGGAACTGTGCAGCCCAGCAGGTCCGTAACTGTGCTGGCTGGGATCGAACTACTTGGCCTGAGGCTTAATTCAGGCCATGTATAGAGACTGCCAAGCAACTCACTTATAAGAGCAGATTTGATAACTTACTGATCAAACTGTCCAAGCCTCTGGGCCATCTCTTGGCCAGCAATACAGAGAAACTGGAGCCCTGTGATCATCAAGGAATATAACCTTGAAATCCTGGCTGCCCTGTTGTATTTTCTTTACTCTGGATTCTTAATAGGCAATTGATTCTTTCATATTCTATATTCTTT
>NW_016107702.1:738662-792570 GCF_001604975.1 Cebus imitator
AGAGAGAGAGAAAGAAAGAGAGAAAGAAAGAGAGAGAAAGAAAGAGAGAAAGAAAGCAAAGGAAAGAAAGAAAGAAAAAGGAATGACATCCTTGTCAAGGGGCAGTGTATGAACAAGGAGATAGGAGCAAGAACGAGAATGAAGAAGTGGTGCAAGAGGATCTAAGAAGACCCAGCTAGAGAGAAACTCTGAGAGAGAATCTGGTTCAAGAAGACCAAGTGAGTACTTGGAGGATATTCTCAAATTTTTAAATGAATTTGACAAATGACAAGAAGTACCCAAGTTAGGAAGCAATATTTTTTTAAATATATATTTTATTGTGTTTTAGGTTTTGTGGTATATGTGAAGAACATGCAAGATTGTTGCATAGGTACATACAAGGCAATGCGGTTTGCTGCCCACAGATATAGGTTTTCCTATATAGGAAAACCAGATATAGGTTTTCCTCCCCAACACCTATATCTGGCATTTCTCCCCATGTTATCCCTCCCCAACTCCCCACCGCCCACTGTCCCTCCCCTGTTTCCCCCCCACAGACCCCAGTGTGTGATGCTCCCTTCCCTGCGTCCATGTGTTCTCATTGCTTAACACCCACCTATGAGTGAGAACATGCGGTGTTTGATTTGCTGCTCTTGTGTCAGTTTGCTAGGAATGATGCTTTCCAGGATCATCCATGTCCCTACAAAGGACAAGAACTCATCGTTTTTTTATAGCTGCATATTATTCCATGCTGTATATGTGCCACATTTTCCCTGTCCAGTCTATCATCGATGGTTATTTGGGTTGGTTCCAAGTCTTTGCTATTGTAAACAGTGCTGCAATGAACATTCGTGTGCATGTGTCCTTATAATAGAACGATTTATAATCCTTTGGATATATACCCAGTAATGGGATTGCTGGGTCAAATGGAATTTCTTCCTCAAAAGGAAGCAATATTTTTTAAGTGTATGAGAAAGAGCTTGGTTTTCTGGAAAAACTAGAAGGGTAGCATCCAGCCAGGGAGTGTCAATAATAAGCCAGTAAGAGAGTGATGAAAGCTTTGAGGGAGGAATAGCCGTGAAAACAGCAAAGAAAGGTGAATTTGAAAGATGTTGCGAAGTCATAACTGCCAGTATGTTTGAGTAATTCCTGGCAATATTCCCCCTCGGTTTCTATGCAATGAACTTTTAAGCTGTAGATTGCTGACATCTCAGAATTATTATGCCAAGACCTCATTTGTTTAGTTTAATGTAAGGTTTGGGTTGCTAATATGCTATTTCAGTCTTTAAAAGGCCCTCTACAAGAATGTAGTGTATCTAAATATCAATGGATACAAAAAAAGATAAGTTTTAAAGTTTAATTCTCAGGGGGTGCAGTGGCTCACACCTGTAATCCCAGCACTTTGGGAGGCCGAGGCAGGTGGATTGCTTGAGATCAGGAGTTCGAAACCTGTCTGGCCAACATGGTGAAACCCCATCTCTACTAAAAATACAAAAATGAGCCAAGCCTGGTGGCACATGCCTGTAATCCCAGCTACTCAGGAGGCTGAGGCAGGAGAGTCGCTTGAACCTGGGAGGCAGAGGTTGCAGTGAGCTAAGATCACGCCACTGCACTCCAGCCTGGGCGACAGAGCGAGACTCTGTCTCAAAATATAAAAAATAAATAAAATAAAGTTTAATTCTCCCTTCCCTTCTCTCCCCCTTCCCTTCTCTCCAAGGTGGCTGTGTCAGTGCAGGGGAAAAGGAACACAGAAGGATCCAAGTGGAAATGACATGGAAGGTAATGACACTCCCACGAAGTGGTGAAGCTGTAACCACCACCTGTCCCTGTTGATTGAAGAGCTCCACCTGCCTAGGCACAGCATCCTCAGCTAGGATTTGGGGTAGGCCATTGGGCTAAGACAAAACTTTGCAGGACTGACACATTACAGGCCCCCATGTAGCATGTACTAGATGTGCTGAAACAGGAACCCAGAATCCACCTGCACCCACCTCAATATGAAAAGCACGTGTTGCCAACATCTGCTTTAGCTCTTTCCTTCAGCTGTTTTCATGTGTTTTCTCTTTGTAAAAATGGTTTCCACCTAGCAGTGGACAACTCTTCAGGATTTCCACCTTTTCACCTCCCTCCTGCCTCAGTAAACTTAGGACACCAAAACTGTAAGTTACTAGGCTTCTAAATTTAATGCATATGAGAATCAGATAGAGAGCTCTTTTTGAAATGCAGATTCTAGGGCCCACCCTCAAGAGATTGTAATGTAACTAATCTAGGAATGGGACTCAGGAATCTGCATTGAACAGGCATCCTAGCTGATTCTATTATAGGTGGTTCCCAGATCAACATCACCACTAGATGCTGTTGTGGAGCCCCACAACCTACCCATCTGCATGCCCCCCATAGAGGTTTGAGCAGTGAGGCACTGAAGAGGTGAGCACTGTTAAATTGAACCTAGCAGAATAATTAATCCATGCCAAACCCAAACTCATAAATTAACATTTATCAAGAAGCCTTTGAGAGCATGGATCTATGTTTATGTATGAGTCTTTGGGCTCAGTTTTCCTAGGGCGTAAGCTGATACAAAGTCACATAGGGAGAGCCAATGATCCCAGTGTTTATTTCTGGCAGGGCAGAATTTTCTCTGTAAGGACAGGCACAGCGACATTGATTGTATAATATTACTCCACCCTGGAATTTACTATTCATCATTAAAAAAAACTGAGGCAACTCCAGTATTGCTGGTTCGTTTGATGAGTATCCAGGGCGGGTAAGTCTCTATAATTTCTTTCTCCCCTAAAAGGCGGAAATGCAATTCAACTCACAGACCAGGCTACTGAGCAAAGCTTTGAATGACCCCTGAGCACATTGTTCTGAGAGGACCCAAAAGCCACTGGGGTTGTTGAGACCACTGGTTCCTTTGTCCTGAAGAGGAGGGAGGGAAATGATTGCTGCTACACTCACTTTAAAATGAGAAAAGCTGTGGATAGCTGAAAATTTTACTCTGAAATGATGTTTGATAGCTTGTTGTTTTGACAGCTCTGCAAACTATGCTCCTCACATGACAGGGGGGCAGGGCTGGGAAGGAAATGGAGTGGTCCTTGGCTGGGGCTCCTCCCGCCTGACCTGTGCCCACAGACTTCAGTGAGGACAGACATTTCTGTCTTCATGTCCAAATGTTGCATTTCCCAAGACCACCCTGGCCTGCCGTGCCCCTATCCTGTGCCTATAAAAACCCCAAGATCCTAGCGGACACACAGGCAAGCAACTGGACATCAAGAGGAACACACCAGTGGCTGAGGACACAAGCAGCTTACATTGGTGTAATAGCACAGTCACCGGCAGATGCTGGAGAGGAACACACCGGCATAAAAGCACACCCACAGGCACGGGCAGACTTCAGCAGGCCAAAGGCTGGTGGAGCGTGGAGTTTGGCTGGCGTGGTTGGAGAAGAGCCCAGCTGCTGGGCGGCCCTGTTGCAGGGGAAAACCACCTTCCCACTCCAGGCCCCTGCAGGCCTCCCCATCCACCTTGCTGAGAGCTACCACTCAGTAAAAATCCTTGCATTCATTCTCCAAGCCCACATGTGATGCGATTCTTCTGCTACACCAAAGCAAAAACCCCGGGATACAGAACACCCTCTGTTCTTATGATAAGGCAGAGAGTCTAATAGAGCAGATTGACACAAGCCACCTACAGATGGCAAAACTAAAAGAGCACTCTGTAACACACGTCCATTGGGGCTTCAGGAGCTGTAAGCATTCACCCCAAGATGCTGCCGTGGGGTCGGAGCCCCACAACCTACCCGTCTGCAGGCTCCCCCCAGAGGTTTGAGCAGGGGGGCACTGAAGAAGTGAGCCACTCCCCCTGTCACACGCCCTGTGAGGGGATCCCACAGCAGCATCTAGTGGTGATGTTGATCTGGGAACCACCTATACTAGAATCAGCTAGGATGCCTATTCAGTGCAGATTCCTGAGTCCCATTCCTAGATTAATTACATTACAATCTCTTGAGGGTGGGCCCTAGAATCTGCATTTCAAAAAGAGCTCCCTATCTCATTCTCATATGCATTAAATTTCCTGTTTCACTCCCATCCCTCACCCTCTGTGTCCTGGTACCCAGAGGAGAGCCCTAGGGCAGCACACCCCAGCCTTGTTGGCTTTAGCTATGTTCCATCTTCATTCTCAGTGCATCTGCATAAGCCTTACTGAAGTTAGCCAAGTCCAGGACCATAGAAGCAAATAGGAGTTAAACAGTCCCCTCACATTCCAATCCCAGCCTTCCTTTCCCCTGAAACATCTAAATCCCTAACTCACTGCAAAGTACTTACCTCTAACTCATGGAGGCTCAGAACTCACCTTTTGGGGCTCTCCTTATGGCCTCACTCCTTGGCTGTTACTGACAACCAGCCCCAATGGAAACCCAGAGCCCTCTGTGGACAGAATGATTTTTTTTTTTTTTTTAATTTGCCTTGTCTTGGCTACAATTTTTGTTACTTTTTGCAGTAGAAAAGATTTTCCTGTACTTTTAGGAATTTTCTATAGCCAGAGAAGTCAAGGATAGCCAGGAAACTCCAAGTGGCTAGAATACCATGATCCCAATAATTAGTATATAGTTAGCTAAGAGATGTAAATCCATATGTACGTTATACTTTTTGAGAGATAACTATTGGCTCGATTAAGAATAATTGTTAAAGAAAATTTCATGTAGACACCAATCTCTAAACTATATATATGTGTACATGTGTATATATATTTGAGACAGGGTCTCACTCTGTTGCCCAGGCTGCAGTGCAGTGGCATGATCATAGCTCATTGTAACCTTGAACTCTTGGGCTCAGATGATCCTTCCTCCTCAGCCTCCTGGGAGCTGGGACTTACAGGTATGCACCACCACGACCGGCTTGCTTTTTTTGTTTGTTTTTTGTAGAGACAGGGTTTCACTGAGTTGCCCAGGCTGGTCTCAAAACTCCTGGCTTCAAGCCGTCCTGCCACCCTGACCCCCCACAAAGTGCTGGAATTCTAAGTATGAGCCCCTGCTCCCAGATAAACTGTATACTTAAAAAAGAGTTTATAGTCTAGAGAACATGTAAGTAATTATAAATAGCTGGGTTTAGATACAGTTTTAAGTTCTCAACACTTTTGTAGAATTGTGTAATCCAACATTATTTTTCGAATATTATAAAACATCCTCCTCCCTTGTGCATCACCTTCTGAACTGTCATCCTTGCCAACTTTAGGCTGTTGAAATGGATACAGGCAGTTTCCCAGAGAAGTATGGAAGTAGAATAGACTCTTGTGGTTTAACAAATCAGAACAAGTTTTTAAATCAATGAAGCATCAGCTTCACAGGTAAATTGAGAGATAATCATCTAATTGATGTGATTCATAGATGCTATAAACCACCTTACTTCCCAAAGTGTATTTGCTCACATCAGGCATAAAATTTCACCATTCTGTTTCTTCAACTCAAAGCACTTACTCAGTCAAAATGCAGATATCCATAAGAGTTTTTTATGTGTACCATTTTGTGAAAGATTTGCAGAATCTTTTCTAAGAGTTTTTTTATATCTTATTTTTATTTTTTCATATCCTTTAGACCAATTAAGAGTCCATTTTAATAGATGAGATAGGAAATGTAGAAAAGGACAGATGCACCTATGGGGACTGGGGAAAGGGTAGAAATCTGAGAGCCTGATGGTTTTGACTTCAGCAATTCATAAATTCATTATGCCTGGAACTTAATGCCTTTACCATCAGAAGAATTATATACACAGATTCATCCATTAGCTAACTCCTTTCTGCCAATGGACACTGCTGAGGAAGCATCATTAAAGTCTCTCTTCCCACTGCTGTCATATCTAAGTCAGAGTCTCCTAAAGAACCCAAACAGCTGCAGACACTCCTCATCTGAGAGTTAAGCTTTGAAACAACTGATGAGACTCTGAAGAGCTGTTCCGAGCAATGGGGAACACTCACCAACTGTGTGGTAATGAGAGATCCTAGCACCAAGCACTCCAGGGGCTTTGGGTTTGTCACATATGCACCTGTGGAGGAGGTGGATGCAGCCATGAATACGAGGCCACACAAGGAGGATGGAAGGGTTGTGAGCCAAAGAGAGCTGTTTTAAGAGAAGATTTTCAGAGACGAGGTGCCCACTTAACTCTGAAAAAGGCATTTGTTGGTAGCATTAATGAAGACACTGAAGAACATCACCTAAGAGATTATTTTGAAGAATATGGGAAGAATTGGAGTGATTGAACTCATGACTGACCGAGACAATGGCAAAAAGAGGGGCTTCGCTTTTGTAACCTTGGCCAAAAGAGGGACTTTGTTTTTGTAATCATGGATCCATAGATAAGACTGTCATTCAGAAATATCATACTATGAATAGTCACCACTGTGAAATAAAGAGAGCCCTATAGTACCAAGAGATGGCCAGTTTTGTATCCAGCCAAAGAGATTGCAGTGGTTCTGAAAACTTTGGTGGTACGTGGAGGTGGTTTTGGTGGGAATGACAACTTTGGTCACAGAGGAAACTTCAGTGCTTGTGGTGCCTTTGGTGGCAGCTGTGGTGGTGGCGGATATGGCGACAATAAGGATAGCTACAATGGATTTGGTAATGATGGTGGTTATGGAGGAGGTGGCCCTGGTTACTCCAGAGGAAGTAGAGGCTATGGAAGTGGTGGACAGGGTTCTGGAAGCCAGGGCAGTGGCTGTGATGGCAGTGACAGCGTGACAGCTGTAACAATGGAGGAGGCAGAGGTGACCTTGGTGGTGAGAGTGGAAGCAATTTGGGTGGTGGTGGAAGCTACAATGATTTTTGAAAGAACAATAATCAACCTTAAAATTTGGACTCAAGAAGGGAGGAAAGTTTGGAGGCAGAATATCTGGCCCCTATGGTGGTGGAGACCAGTACTTTGCCAAACCACAAAACCACGGTGACTATGGAAGTTCCAGCAACAGCAGCAGCTAAGGCAATGGTGGAAGATTTCAATTCCTGCCAGAAAACAAAGCTTAACGCGAGAGAAGAGCCAGAGAAGTGACAGGGTGCTTACAGGTTACAGATTTGTGAACGTAGCCAAACATAGTGGTGGCAGGGCCTAGCTGCTACAAAGAAGACATATTTCAGACAATACTCATGTACATGGACAAAAAAGAAACTCAAGGACTATACTGTTACTAATTGTATAACAGGTTATTTTAGTTTCTGTTCTGCAGAAAGTATAAAGCATTCCAACAAAGGGTTTTAATGTGAATTTATTAATCTATTTATTGTTGTACCCATGATGTTGATTGCCAAATATAATAGTCTGATCATTATGCTGAATAAATGTGTCTTTTAAGAAAAAGAAGAAAAAGGAGGAGAAGGAGGAGGAGGAAGAGGGGGAGGAGGAGGAAGAGGGGGAGGGGAAGGAGGAAGAGATTGTTCCCAACTGACAGTGGTTCACCTTGAGCTTTTTCAACTTTAAGATCGGTTTATCAGGGCATTAAATGCATTTTTTACTTATGTTTTTGACTTATATGGGTTTATCAGGACATAACCTCATTTTAAGTTCAGGAACATCTGGACTTACAATGGTTTAACTTCCAATTTTTTGACTTTACAATGGTCTTATTGGGGGTATTAAATGCATATTTGACTTATGACATTTTTTACTTACTATGGGTTTATTAGGATATAACCCATTATAAATCAAGGGGCATCTGTACACAACAGGAATATTGTTCTTAAGGGCAAGGAAAGACAAATGTAACAACCATATACCATATGATTCCACATGCCTTTCTCTGAATCTGGACTTCCTTGGAAAGATACCTGAAATTTACTGCCTGTTTCCCCTTTCTCTTGGCTTGTCAGGCCTTGGAGGGGAAAGGCACTTGATAATACTCACTGCATATGCCTTTGTTGAAAATAAATATTTGTATAAAATAAATATTTTCAACAAAGGCATTGAAAAAATTCAGTGTGAAAGAAAGGATTGCTGTTATTGTTTTCTAGTAAGTGTTGTTTTTTTTTTTTTTTGCCTTTTTTTTTGCCGCAGTTTGTTGTTGTTTTGCAGCAAGTGGCTACCTGTAAGGAAAGACAAAAGAAACCTGAATCCCCCAGTCCCTATCTCTCACCATATACACCATAGAGAAATAAGTCTGAGATGGGTCATACATTTAAATGTAAAAGCTAAAATGTAAAACCAGAAAGTAGCTAAGAAAAAATATAGAAAATATGTTCCTGAACCCTAAGGCAGGCAAATGCTTTTAAAACATATCAGGGGCAATAACCATGAAAGAAAGGAATGAGCATCATCATAATTAGACATTTCTGTTCATCAGAAAACACTCATTACAAAATTAAAAAGGTAAGCTACAGACTGAGAAAAAAATATTATATATATGCAATATATAATCTGAAATATATATATAATCTGACAAAGAACTCACATTCAGAATACATAAAAAAACTTTTTGAATATGGAAAAGGTGGGGTGCAAAATAATTGAGTAGGGATTTTATTTTTAAAAATCCAAATGGTCAATAAACACATGAAAAGTGCTAAAAATTATTACTCTTCAGGAAAATGCAAATTAAAACCACTGGAAGATATATATCCACAAGAATGCTTAAAATTAAGTAGTTAAATTTAAAAATACTGACAATATCAAGTGTTAGAGAGAATGGAGCAACTAGAACTCCTGTGAATTGCTGATAGAGTGTAAAATGATACAACCACATTGGAAAGTGGTAGTTTCTAATAAAGTTCAACACTTTTCCCATATCCCAAAATTTCCACTCCTGGGTATATAACCAAGAGAAATGACTTGTTGATAGCAGATTTTATTAATAGCCAAAACCCAGAATCAATCCAAATGCCTATCAGCGGGAGATTGAAGAAACAAACATGGCATGTTCTTACACTGGAATGCTACACAACAATAAAAAAGAACAAACTACTGATACATCTGACAACATGGATGAATATAAAAAATTATGCAAAGCCAATGAAACAAAAGAGTACCTACATCATGCTTCTACTTATATGAAATTTTAAAACAGGCAAATCTAGTGGTTGAGCACATTGTAGTGATGGGAGAGAACTTTCTGGGAAGATGGAAGTTCTACGGCATATCATAGATATATACGACAATTGTAAAAAATTGAGGCACATATTACGTAGCTGTGAACTTAAAATTTGTGCACTTTACTACGCATAAATTACGCTTCAGTTTTCAAAAAGGAAAAAACCTCACCTGGAATCCTAAAATATGTGTAACCCAAACAAGAACTAGGAACCCCCTAGCCACAAAGATGTAGGTAGAATTACCTCATCCTCCAGTTTGGAGAATGGAAACCCTAAGCCTCCCCAAGTTTGGCTGAGCTCTAAGGGTTCACTCTCTTGATTCTCTTCTCATCATTCTGTTTTCCTCCGTATTGATTCAGGCATGAACTTAGTGTGCTCCTCTCCGACCCTCAAAAAAATAAATCCACCCATGCCAAGCTTTTAGCAAGTCCAGTTAGTTTTTTGCAGGCTTGGCATTGCAGGAGAGGTCCCGTCATGGGTCCCTGTCAATATGGAACAGAAACTCTGCTGTTCTCGAGCCAGGAAGCCAGACAGCACTGGTGGTATGGGGACTCAGTTTCCACAAATGATGATGGCCAGTCCTTGTTGAGTGTTGAGGGTATAGTAGGACAAGACAGGCAGTTAGTTGGTGTTTTCCTAATATACCAGTCTACACATTGCTTCCAGTTTTATCTTGCTAAAGAACAAATGGCTTCCCTATAGCTCAAACTCTTCAGCAATAAACCTGACCTCCATAACCTGGCAACTAATGTGTAAGATCTTCCACCTGTTTTTCACGACCTGTCCTCAGTCAACCATGCCTCCTACTTTCACTCTTCACCACAAGGATAGCCAGGAGGAATAACTATGTCCTCTCCTGAGCACATACTGCATACGGAGTCTTCACAGCTGTTTTTAAGGCACTGTGTTGATGCAGTGGTAGTTAAGACTCTAATGAAAAACATTAGAGGAAGAAGAATAACAGCAAGACCAAGAGATACATAAAGAAGGCATTCAAAAGGCAGTGCTTTTTTATTCTAGCTTTTTGGGGGTGTAACTTACATAGATAAAGTCCACCCACTTTTTAATTTTTTTGGTGCTGAAACAAGTCCACCCACTTTAAGTGCACAATCTGATGAAGTTTGGTCATTGTATACTGTTGAGTAGCCACTATCACAATCCACAAATTGAACAATTCCATCTCCCTAAGATGTTTTATTGTGCCTCTTTACAGTCCATTCCATCCCTCTCCTCAGCCTCAAGCAACTTCTGATCTCCTTTTTGTCACTATCATTTTGCCTCTTCTAAGGTCTCATCTAAATGGAATAATAAAGTCCATGGTCTTCTGTGTTTGCTTTCTTTCCCTTCTCACTTTGACTTGATTTTTAGGTTTACCTATGTGATTTAATATATCACTATTTTGTTCCTTTTTATTGTTGAGTAGTATTCTATACTGTGGCTCTACCACAACTATTCTTGCCATTCACCAGTGGATGGACATTTGGGTTTCCATCGGTTTTGAGCTATTATGAATAATGCAGCTGTGAGCATAGGTATGCCAGTCTTTGTGCAGATATACTCCATTTCTCCTGGGGAAATAGCTAGCAGTGGGAACAGTGGGTTGTGTGATAAGTGAATGCATCCCCACATTCCCTCCTGGCAATGGGTAGAAGAGCAATTAGCTGGGGAAGTTCAGAGCCCCAGGTGTGTAATTAAAGCTGGAGATGAGCCCAAATTCTCAGTATCTTTTTGGTTCAAGAGCTCTAAGCTGACAGTAAAGTAAGAACTGGGCTGGGGCTCGTGCACCTCATAGGGCCCAGTAGGGGCAACCACTCCATAGCAAAGCCCCACAAACCAGCCCACAAAAGAGAAAACTCACATAAAAGATAACTCCTGTGGCAGATGAACTGACAGACAAGAAATATGAAACAAATGAGGATTTCTAGCTCCATAAACACAACATGCAAAATTCATACGAAAAAAAATCCAAAAAGCAATCTTAAAGGCACCTTTAAAATAAATGTGTATTTAATCAACTGTATGATTAACTTAAGTAAACAATGAACACAGGGATAGGAATTGTTGTGCTTTTCTCTTTTGCACTTCCTTGTATGCGACTCTTCCCCTGTCAACCAGAGGCAGCTATACTACCCTTGAGAAGAACTAGGATTATTACAGGAGGAATACAAAAGACAAAAGCAATATTTGCTTTGGGGAAGTTTTTACTTTTAAAATAAATTATTGAGAATCAGTAGGAAAGAGCTGAGAGTACAGAGCATAGACCCTAGAAAAAGAACAGCAGACTTGCTGTTTACCATATCCCCTACCACTGGGGAGATTCAATAAGGATGGCCTGACTAGGATGTAAGCGAAGAACTAAAAATGGGCTTCAGGCTTGAAAAAAGTCAGGGGCCTGAATATGAACAGACTTGACTTGGGGAGGTCACATGAAGATGAATAGATCCAGTGGCCTATGAAAGCTGAGCCAAAGTCTTCAGACGACCTGTGGCCTCTTAAAGGAGCACCTTGTCAACCACATTCGCTGTTCTTAAAGCACAAGGTAAAGGCATTCAGTGGAGAGATACCTGGGTAACGCCCCTCTGTTTAGCCTGTAAGACACTCACCTAACTCCAAGAATTTGCCAAGCACCTGCCAAACATCATTATGAAGCGGCTGACACCTGTAATCCCGCACTTTGGGAGGCCAAGGGGGGTGGATCACCTGAGGTCAGGAGCTTGAGACCAGCCTGGGCAACATGGCAAAACCCCGTGTCTACTAAAAAATATACAAAAATTAGCCAGGCATGGTGGCAGGTGCCTGTAATCCCAGCTACTCGGGAAGCTGAGGCAGGAGAATTGCTTGAACCAGGGAGGCGGAGGTTACAGTGAAAGATCACGCCACTACACTACAGCCTGGGTAACAGAGCAAGGCTGTCTTAAAAAAAAGAGAAAGAAACAAGTCTCTGTATCATGATATAGAACAATTTCTAAAATATATTGTTAGGAATAAAACAAATAGTATAATCATTTATGTAGAATAGCATTTGTATAAAAGAAAACCTATATACATGTATATGTATGTATGTGTGTATAGCCGATTATTTTTATATTTGTATGTGTAAAGAATGTCTCTGAAGAATACACAAGAAGCTGGTCCCAGCAGTTGTCTCTGGAGAGGAGAAGGGTGTCTGAGGAATTAAGTGAGTGAATAATTCCTTACATCGTAAAGCCTGGTTCCTTCTAAACATTTTTATCCTGTGTATGTATTATATATTCCCAAAATTGAATAAAATTATATACATAAATATTCACACAACGTGGCAATTTTGCTTCTAGATAAGTTGCCTGCAGAAACCCTCACGTACAAAAGGGGAAAAAATGCAACGTTGTTTATAAAAATGAAACACGGGAAACAACCAAAATCGTCATCAATAGGGAAATGAGTATGTAAAATATGAGCTATCGTAGAGCAATTAGATAGGTACAATAAATAGCTAGGTCTAGCACAGAATCGCATATCACAGTTAAAGGAAATGAACTGGATTCATTTATCTGTGGATTGATCCAACTGTGTATCAACATGAAAAGGCTCAAAAACATGTTGAATAGAAAAAAGACCACAAATAGAATATGTTTAGCATATAATTTAAGAGAAATTTTGGAGACACACCAAGTAAAAGTATAAAAATGGCCTGGAAGGATATCAACTCACAGTGCAATTTGCCCTCTGGAGAGCAAGGTTGCATGGGGTGCAGGGCTTCCTCCATAACTGAAATATTTTATTTCTTAAAAATAACTACCAAAATAAAAGACAGCAAGCAAATATGACAAAAAGATTCAAAGTTTTAACTCTGAGTGACAGGAATATAGACATTTGTTATTTTATTCTTTGTGTTTTCCTGTATGTTAAACATTTCTAGATATTTAAATAAGAGTAAAGAACACACATCCAGCCAATGTCCTCCAGGTAGATCCTTTTGCTTTCTTTCTAAAGTCAAGTAAATTCTAAACTACTCTTGACATTATTAGTAAGTATTGCTTTTAAAAAATTGTGTTAGAAATTTTAAAACATTTGGAAATTCTGGTTGTGGCTTCAGATTTCACAGTTCAGATGATGCAACAGGATGGAACCATTGTCAAAGAGAAGGCAGGGACGTTTGATCTTGTTAGGACATGACTCCTGTACTTGCCCATTTGTTCATCCATCAACCCCTCTTTCTTCCAAATTCCAGGTAGCATATTCTGTCCAGGAAGCAAGAAGACTTGCTTGGAGGCATACTCAATTTCCCCATGCCTCTTTGCTCTTTGTGGAAAATAAAGGATTTTATAGGCGGAGCTAGTGAACGCCTCTTTTAAAACACGAGTCTACACACTTCCCTGTTCACTTTGGTTCCAACATTCTGCCCAGCAAAGAAGCAGTCAGTCAAAATGATACCCGGAGGCTTATCTGAGGCCAAAGCCCCCACTCCAGAAATCCAGGAGATTGTTGATAAGGTGAGTTGATGCCATTCAGGAAAAAGTCTGAGCCGAAATCTTGATTCATAGGTTGTCACTGTGGAAAGGATATGGTTGAACATGAAAACTAGAACTTCAGGATGTGTATGGCTTTGTTCAGGTTTCTTTACAACTAAGATGAAATAAGAGCTTTTCAGATGAAACCTTGAATAATCCCCAAACTGTGAGTGTGACCTTGAGCAAAGGTCATTTCTTATCTGAGCTTCATTTTCTCCATTTGTAAAAGAATAATTTGTATTGTATCATCTTTAAATCTCTTACAAGATATGATTCTAGGGTTACTAATTCAGTTTCTGATGAAACTTTTCTAATCTCACCAAGTGAAGTCAACGTGTAATTGAAGACTAAGGTTGTTAATAATTTGATGAAGTAGACTTGAAACGCACTGCAGGAAATTTTTTTAAAAAATAGATTGAATGAAGAATAGCATTGTAAAGGCAATCTACTTACAAACTTCATAGACATTTGCTTAAATAAACACTGTTTTAGTCTTTTCATAGTTAAAGGATGATTAAACAAACGGAGAAGAGAAGTGACAGTCTCTAGTGACTCCAAAATGTCATAGGCCGCCAAATTATATATGGAAAAATAAAACTCAATGTTGTTAGCAGATTGATACATTTTTCATTTCTTCTGTTTTGGTTTGTTTTGTTTTTAAGAGATGGGGTCTCACTCTGTCATCCAGGCTGGAGTGCAATGGTGTGATCACAGCTCACTGTAACCTCAACCTCTCGAGCTCAAGCAATCCTCCCCACTCAGCCTCATGAGTAGCTGGGATTACGGACACATGCCACTACACTTGGCTGATTTGGGGGGTTAGTTTTGTTTTGTTTTTAGAGATGGAGTTTTATTTTGTTGCCTCGACTGGTCTTGAATTCCTGGGTTCAAGCCATCTGCTCACCTAGGCTTCCCAAAATATTGTGATTACAGGTATGAGCCACCACACCCAGCCCTGATACATTTTTCTAAGTGCTGTTTGATTAGATATCATCTATACAGTAAACATTTATTTGCATATTTTGTGAAAGAAAAACATGTACAAAGTAGTATTTTGGCTTTTTAGTTTGTTGCCGTATTTTTTTGTCAGAAAAAAAGGACATTTTCAGGATAGTTGGCAAAATTCTAACAAGGTTTAGAGACTACTTAATAGTATTATTCTTGATTTTTCTCTCTGAAACACCATTCTATGATAGCTTGGCAAACAAGATCAGCTTTTTGTGTGATTATAGGAGTTGGGCTCTTGTATGTTCGGGAAGCTAGAAAGCTCTCTAAAGGGCCAGATGCCTAGAATCCCATCACTCATTCTTAGGGACTAATTATTTCTCTTTCAAGAGTTCTTTTTTTCTTTTAATGAATAAATATCCTGAAGATTTTTTTTTCTGGGAGAAGATGATATTAAGTCAGTAATTCCTTCATGTGAATCCCCCTATCAGATCAATGTTCTCAAACTTGAAGGTGCACATGAATCACTTGCAGGTCTTGATAAACCTGATTCAGGGGGACTGGGGTAGGTCTGAGATTCTGCATTTCTACCAGGCTCCCAATTGCTGCTGCTGCTGCTGCTCTCCATGACCTCACTTGCCTGCAGGACCAGAGATATATGGTATCCTACAAGGCCAGTGGGAGATGGGGCTTTAAAAGTCAGGTTGCCAAAAATAAAACCTGTCTATTTCACTTGAAAAATGAAGGTAACACCTTTTGCCCCATCAATTTCAGAGCTGAAAGGACTAAGTGAGATAATGTGCATAAAAATGACTTAAAAATGAAACAGAAATGTGCATAGGTGAGGCAACACTATTGTTTACTTCAAATTTGTGGCTAAAATCATGCCTAACCCTAAAAAGGTCCCCCTGAGACTCTCTAAGAATCAGAGCTGTAGGAAGATAGGGAAAAATAAATTTGAAATAGACAAAGTACAGAAAATTTTAATGATTTTTAAAAGCCTATCACGATTAGCAAGAACTATTAATTTTTAAAATAAGAAGCTACCAGAAGGCCTTACATTGTTAATACCACCTATCTGTATGACTTGTTCTTAGTTACTGAAGTGCCTAAAAGAAAAAGAAAAGAAACACCTATCTGTGAGTCTCATCTTAAATTATAAAATTAATTTGAAAGTGTGTGTAGATGAGGGGATGCTTTTCTTGAACTCCAACTTCATCAGAGAGGTGGAATGGAATGAGAGATAAGTATT
The DNA here is from genome assembly GCF_001604975.1 of Cebus imitator. NCBI lineage: Eukaryota > Metazoa > Chordata > Mammalia > Primates > Cebidae > Cebus > Cebus imitator. The sequence continues at coordinate 754,399 of NW_016107702.1, forward strand.
AACAACAGCTACCTCACCCCAGAAAGGGACTTTGCAGTTTTAAAAACTTGACCTGACCTCCATTCAAAGTCTCATTTGATCTTCATAGCCCCTGGAACAGGCAGGGAAGGTATTATGTCTATCTTATAGATGATGAAACCAAGATTCAAAGAGATTAAGAGTCACCTAGTTAAGAAGTTAGCTCACCGGCCGGGTGCGGTGGCTCACGCCTTTAATCCCAGCACTTTGGGAGGCCGAGGTGCGTGGATCACGAGGTCAAGAGATCGAGACCATCCTGGTCAACATGGTGAAACCCCGTCTCTACTAAAAATACAAAAAAGTTAGCTGGGCATGGTGGCGCGTGCCTGTAATCCCAGCTACTCAGGAGGCTGAGGCAGGAGAATTGCCTGAACCCAGGAGGCGGAGGTTGCGGTGAGCCGAGATCGCGCCATTGCACTCCAGCCTGGGTAACATGAGCGACACTCCGTCTCAAAAAAAACAAAAAAGAAAAAAAAAGAAGTTAGCTCACCCTCAGTGTTTGACTGCCTGCCCTCTCTGCTATGCAGTGGCAGAACACAGAGGAAAATAGGAAAGTGAAATACACTGAGTGGAGAGAGTGTGGTAAGTTTGTCTTCTCTGTGGAAGCACCAGCCTCACGTGTAAGTCAACAGGAAGCCAAGGCGGGTGGATCACGTGAGGTCAGGAGTTAGAGATCAGCCTGGCCAACATGGCGAAACCTGTCTCTACTAATAATACAAAGCTTAGCTGGACGTGGTGGCAGGCACGTGTAATCCCAGCTACTTGGGAGGCTGAGGCAGGAGAATCGCTTGAGCCTGGGAGGCAGAAATTGCACTGAGCCGAGATCGTGCCACTACACTTCAGCCTGGATGACAGAGCGAGACTCCATCTCAAAAAATTTAAAAAAATTAAAGTTTTTAAAAAATGTAAATCATTAGAGAGCTGGGTGCCGTGGCCCATGGCTGTAATCTAGGCATTTTAGGAGGCTGAGGCAGGCAGATTGCTTGATCTGGGGAGTTTAAGGGCATCATGACAAAATCCCATCCCTTCCCACACACAAAATACAAAAAAAATAGCCAGGTGGTACACGCCTGTAGTCCCAGCTACTTGGGAGGCTCAGGCAGAAGGACCAGTTGCACCCAGAAAGTCGAGGATGCAGTGAGTTGTGATCACGTCACTGCACTCCAGCCTGGCCAACAAAGCAATACTCTGTCTCAAAAAATAATAAATAAATAAATATAGGAAATGAATATCAATGAATCATTTCACGGTAGGTGCATTTCTTGTATGTCTCTTAAGTGTCTAGTATTATGCTAATCACTATGGAAGCTACATAAGGGCTGTAAGATATGGCCCTTGGCCTCTAGGAGTTTTACAGGGTAGTCGGGAAAATTGAGATATCTGGAACATAATAGAAAACAATATTCAAGTGAGTATTTTTTTTGAGTGTGTGAGACAGAGTCTCCCTCTGTCACCCAGGCTGGAGTGCAGTGGCACAATCTCGGCTAGTGCAACCTCTGCCTCCTGGGTTCAAGCGATCTTCCTGCCTCAGCCTCCCGAGTAGCTGGAACTACAGGCATGTACCAACATGCCTGGCTAATTTTTTGTATTTTTAGTAGAGATGGGGGTTTCACTGTGTTAGTCAGGTTGGTCTCCATCTCCTGACCTCATGATCCGCCTGCCTCGGCCTCCCAAAGTGCTGGGATTACAGGCGTTAGCCACAGCGCCCTGCCAGAGTACTTTTTTATAATCATAGGTTTTAGACCAGAAAAGATGTTAGAGATTGCTGGTGAAGCCTCCTTCCCTTCAGGTGAATAATTACTGTGTTGCAGTTCAGCTCCTGGGGTGTTAAAGCCCCAGTTATCGCTTATCTGCCCTTTCTTGCAGGAGGGAGCCTTAGGGCACAATTCCCAGGTCAGTGTTAGAAGGTAGAGGAAGAGTTGGAAAACTCTTTATAGTTTAAGAAGCACTTTCACATCAGTTACATCATTTATGCCCCGATAAACAGCCCCAAGAGGTAGGTATTATTATAACCATTTTATAGGTGAGAAATTTGAGTCAATTCCTTCTCCAAAATTACAGAGCTAGGTCCCCATGCAGGATAGGGAAAATGGGTAGGTGCTGGTAATTCAAGGTCAATCTTCACTACCTGTCACTGACTTGCTGGCTTTATTCCTTTGATTTTTTTAAATGTATTTCTTTTTTAAAAAATCACCTATTAAAGTGCAAGTATTCTTAGAGGAGCTGAAGTTTATCAGCTTTCCTTGGCCTTCTCAGAGAGCTTCTTAGTGGAAGGCCAACTGAAGAACCCCATTAGAAGCAGAGAAAGAAGGAAGGAAAAGATCATCACACAGAAAAGGGAAGAGTATCAAAGACAAATGATAACTGTATGACCAAAGAATTTGATACCACAGTGAAAGAGGGATATTGGATGAGGGCAGAAAAAAAGAAAGGCAAACAGAGGGGACAGCGATTGAGAAAACTTGAAAGTTTTTGAAGGCTTCCCATTCTGAAGATAACAGAGACTGAACATGTCATTGTGGCATTATGTACTAAAGTACACTCAGAAGAAAACCTTTTTCCAAGATTCTCTGTATTAGCTGAGGTCATTGCTATACTCATCTTTCCTATAGGGGAGACAAGTTGTCAGGATGGAAAACAACTGTGGTCTTTTCATTTAAAAAACATTGATTAGGTAGAACTGTGTGAATTGCTATGGGGGTAGCGAGGACATAAAATAGTGCCTGCACCTGTGGAAATTTATAAAGTAGAATGGAGCTAAGAGGGACACATAAAGAAAGACAGAGCCATACGCAGCCCCATTCATGAAAAGCTACAATCTCTAACATGAAGAACCAAATAAATGAATGGCCAAATAGCAAAAGCCTCTGGATCATCATTGCTGATCCATTATCTTATATAATATGTTAATAAGCATTTGATAAGAATTCTGAGCATGTTTATGAGAAGGAAAGAAATATTATTTAATTATTTTTAGAAGAGCTACTATATATGCAATGTGCATGCACACAACACACACACACAAACACTCCCCTTAGTCATAAACCTGATTGCTGAATACCCTTCCTGATCAACACACAGAACATGATTTTTGTCGGTCAGGACACCACACAAACACTTCATCTGCATACCATCCTGGGTACACCCTGGAAGTTGGCATGCCATCCACAAATTTGCATTCCCCTCTCTGACCACAGCCTCCTCATTAGTCACCTCTCCCACTGTCCCACACCCAAAGAACCTGCCATTCAGCCACACCAGAATCCTCCAGGCACCTACCTTCCCATCTTCATGAGAACATGCCGAGGCCCACTCGGTCTCTCATCCAGCCTGGACCACAGGACCAGAGGATAGCTTCAAATACCCCTCCACTAATGACGATTTCCTTGACCCTGGGAGCTCTTGGCATTCTAATTCTCAGTTAAAGATCACACCCACTGCCATCGCATATCCATCCAGGATAAAAGAACTTTGCCAAAGCGAGATGCCACAGAAAACTCACCCATTACAAACCAATGAATTAATGCTGAACAACCCGGACAGGACCCAGGCTGCCAGAACATCTTTTCAGTCATATTTGTTGGTCTTTTTCTAGAAACCTCACAAATGTGAACCTCTCTTCAGTTGCTCAATCTCTCCCATCCCCCATGGTCCCTCCAGCAGGATGTCTCAGTTCCCACTTTTCTTAGGGCAGCCATCCCCAACATCTTTGGCATCAGAGACCAGCTTCATGGAAGGCAATTTTTCCACAGATGGGGTCGAGGGGATGGTTTTGGTATGAAACTGTTCCACCTCAGATCATCAGGCATGATATTCTCATCAGGAGCGTGCAACCTCAATCCCTTGCATGCACAGTTCACAATCGTGTTCGAGCTCCTATGAGAATCTGATGCCGCCGCTGATCTAATAGGAGGCAGAGCCCAGGTCTTAATGCTCACTGGCTCACTGCTCCCCTACTACTGGGCAGCCCAATTCCTAACAGGCCAGGAATGGGTGCTGGTCTGCAGCCCAGGGATTGAGGACCCCTGTCAGGTGATTGCAGGCTTCTGGTAAGAAAATGCCCCAGTTGATCCTATCTCTTGCTGGATCTCATTCCTCACTAGACTCTGTTCTCCTCTCTTCAGCCAGCCCTTCCTCTCTTAGCCAGGTGACTTCATTTCTTACATCCTCAGTGCCTAGTCCCATACTCTCTTCTTCCTTCAAAACATACTCAGACAACAAATGTCCACAAGTCACATCTTACAACAAATACACACACACACACACACACACACACACACACACACACTCCCCTTAGTCATAAACCTGATTGCTGAATACCATTCCTGGCCAACACACAGAACATGATTTTTGTCGGTCAGGACACCACACAAATGCCTCATCCGCATATCATCCTGGGTACACCCTCGAACTTAGCATGTCATAGTAGACGCTCGCATACCAGGCCCAGCTGAGAGTGGGAATGAAGTACTGTACAGAAAGCTGATGGGTTCACTGAAAGTTTACAAATTGAATTTGGGACTCTGTCTCCCTTCTCATGTTTGGTTCAGGAATGCTGGCATTTAAGCTCATACCCCTCTGTGGTAGATAGAATGATGGCCCTCCAAAGATGTCCATGTCCTAATCCCTGGAACCTGTGACTAGGTTCCTTTACACAGCAAAGACGACTTTGTAGGTGTGAATAAGTTAAGGATTTGGAGATGGAGACGTTATCCTGGATTATCCAGGTAAGCCCATGCAATCACAGGGTCTTTATGAGAATTATATCCAAATACTGCACTTCTAGTTAGTATTTTTTTTTCCACAGAGGTATAAGTCAGCAATTCTAAAAGTATTTTATATATATGCTAGAACTGAACAAATAGGCAAATACATTGCAAGTAATAAGAACCAGGCTTCTTCCTCAGTGTTTGAGAAAGGAGTTACAATAAGGAAAGGGGAAAGACTAAATGAGTCCTGTGGTATTTGACTTTTTTTTTTTTTTTTTTTTTTTGAGATGAAGTTGCAGTCTTGTTGCCCAGGCTGGAGTACAATGGTGCGATCACGGCTCGCTGCAACCTCCACCTCCCAGCTTCAAGCAATTCTCCTGCCTCAGCCTCCTGAGTAGCTGGGATTGCAGGCATGCGCCATCATGCACAGCTAATTTTGTATTTTTCATACAGACGGGGTTTCATCATGTTGGTCAGGCTGTTCTCAAACTCCTGACCTCGGGTGATCCACCCACCTTGGCCTCCCAAAGTGCTGGGATTACAGGCATGAGCCACTGCACCCAGCATCATGTTTGATTTTAATCAGAGGAATACACACACACACACACACACACACACACACACACACACACCCCTACATACATATATAATGTATATATATGATGACACACACGTAAATGTGTGTATATATGCACACACATACGAGTAAAGATACATGCACATGTGTGTGAGTACACAGACATTATTTTGTAGCCCTTTCTACTGAGTGGGCCTAGAAGCAATGACATCTAGTAACAAGAGACACAGTACCCAAATCTTGGGTCTTAAATACCATTCTCCAATAAAAGGAGCGGGGGCTCCTTGAAGAAATAGTTGATTCCAGTGAGGAGGCAAGGATAATTCAAGATAAACCTGGAACATCTGATTCTACTTCTGTAGAGTCAGAAAGTAAGGAAGGGTTTATAAAATACGGAGGAATATTGAAAGGACACAGGCATCAGGTGAAGGAGCTCCCAATGGCCAAATTTAGTACATTTGAATAACAAAATAAAGAGTAATGAATTGTAATCCACAGAGTAAAAGAATTATCCATGAGTCATATTAATATAAAATAAGGCAGGGCGAGGTGCCTCACTCCTGTAATCCCAGGTCTTTGGGAGGCTGAGGCAGGCAGACCACGAGGTCAAAAGTTCGAGAGCAGACTGACCAACATGGTGAAACCTCATCTCTACTAAGAATACAAAAATTAGCCAGGCAAAGTGGTGTGCGCCTGTAATCCCAGCTACTCAGGAGGCTAAGGTAGGAGAATCACTTGAACCCAGGAAACGGAGGTTGCAATGAGCCAAGATTGCACCACTACACTCCAGCCTGGGCAATAGAGGGAGACTTCCTCTCAAAAAAAATAAATTGACTGGGTGTGGTGGCCCATGCCTGTAATCCCAGCACTTTGGGAGGCTGAGGTGGGCAGAACAGCTGAGATTGGGAGTTCAAGACAACACCAGTCTGGAGAACATGGAGAAAACCCATCTCTACTAAAAATACAAAATTAGCCTGGTATGGTGGCGCATGCCTGCAATCCCAGATACTCAGAAGGTTGGGGCAGGAGAATAGGTTGAAACTGGGAGGCAGAGGTTGCAGTGCGCCGAGATCACCCATTGCACTCCAGCCTGGGCAACAAGAGCGAAACTCCATCTCAAAAAATTAATCAATTAATTTAATTAAATAAGTAATTGACTACATAAAGAGGAAAGAGGGAATAGCTCTTCCTTACAGTAAAATTCCAAGTAATAAATGTACAAGAAATTATTTTTTAAATTACCATTTGGCCAACACCACAATTAATCATTGTGGTAGGCAGGAACCATCAATGGATGCTAGAATTCATGAATGAAAGTATGACAAGAAACAGGACTGCTGCATAGTCTGAATGTCTCCTCACAAGATACTTAATAATTACAAAGGGAAAACAATAGTAACTTTACAGTGGAGAAACCTGGCAGACATCCTAAGTGATCAAAATTAACATCACCAGTAATGAAATGTAGCCCCTGATAGGATGCACTAAAGCACAACATCACTTTTGTGTATTGTTACAAAAATGTATAATACTAACATAAGAGGAGATCATACAAACCTAAATTGAGGGACATTCTACCAATTAACAGCCCAGTATTCTTCAAAAATGTTAAGGTCATGAACAACAAAGGAATGAACCCAGATTGTAGGAGAAATGACAACTAAATGCAATGTAGGATCCTAAATGAGATCTTGGAGCAGAAAAAATGACATTTTCAGGATAATTGGCAAAATTCTAACAAGGTTTAGAGGCTACTTAATAGTATTATGCCATGTTAATTTCCTGATTTTGGTGATTATACTGTTATACAAAATGGCAAAATTAGGGGAAGTGTAAATGATGTAAGAAAACTCATTATACTAATTTCACAACTTTTAAGTCTGAAATTATTTTAAAATAATGTTTTAATCAGGTAGTAATTATTGCTTTCCTAATTTTTGTTAATCAAAAACATATATAGCTCTTAGAGTTTTAGCCGTCAAAATATTCCTATATTGCATTACCACACTGAGTTGTAAATTCAGCCTAAAGCAACACAATTTGACATTTTAACTTATGTAATTATATTTAAATGGGTATTTTCTATTGAAATAATAAAAATAGTTCATAGAGCGCATTACCATCTTTGAAGACTTTTAGGAGGATGAGGTTTCCAGATGTGTAAATGGCATAAGTGAAGTCTAATATAGCTTTGATTATTTGTTTCCTCTTTTCTTTAGGTTAAACCACAGCTTGAAGAAAAAACAAATGAGAAGTACGAAAAATTGGAAGCTGTGGAGTATAAAACTCAAGTCGTTGCTGGAACAAATTACTACATTAAGGTTAGAGTTCTGCACCTACTTTAGCACAAAAGATATATTTCTCATTTTATGTAAAATGTTCCCTGATTTCCCTACCATATAATTCCTTCCTTACGGTTGTCCTAAATTAAGATACCCAGCACGATACCTTTCAAATGGTAGACTCTCAAATTTGGTAGATGATGTGATACCATTTTCTTTCTTGTGAATTCAGAAAGCTTTATAACATTGATTCTTGATTTCTGGAAATTGTATAGAAAAAGATTTCATAACAGTTCGGGGCATGCTGGACATGTGGCTGTGCTGCTTCTTAGGTAAGGAGGGAGTGTGTTCAGCCCCACACCTTCATCTGCCTGAAGGTGTGGGGCTGGACCAGATGGTATCTTGAAGCTGATTCCACATCAAAGCTGTATGATTCTACATGTCTAAATTAAATAGATTACAGTAATGAGTCAAACCATTAGCTGGGAAAATAATTTAAACCATTTTTGCCCTTTAAATAAGCATTTTGATTAATATAATGTAAATACTATTTTTGTAACACAAATTAGTAGATTTAACTTGTGGCACTTTAGGTATAGTTTAAAGCAGTGGAATATTTAAAATATTTTAAAAATTAATTTTATAGCTCTGTCAAAAAATTGCATGATGCACTGATCCAGTTCTAATTGAAGTTATCAAGAGGAAACCAATTTAACAAGTCAACCATGAATATTTGAGAGGCATTTTTGTCCTTATGTATTAAGATGATAATGCCAATTTTAAAAATAAAAACAGATATTCAAGGGTATTTACTTAATCTTAGCTATTTACTTAGCTATTTGGCCAGGGCACAGTGTGGCTTATTTCTCTTTAATGAACAATTCAATTAAAATATAAAAATTTTAAAAGATGGTCTCAGCAAAAAAAATAGTAAGTAGAGCTAGTCAGCTCCGCATAAGAAAGTTTCAGTACTGAGTTATGTACATGGATCAGCCCTGTTCTGCCAAATATGAGCTCCTAGTAAAGACCAGGTCCTGGGGAGACACAGGTGAAAGAGCCCCTGCTGTATCCTCAGAAAACAATGGCACCATTTCCTCCATTCTCAATCTACTTTCTCCATGGCTAGAAAAAAGTTTTCCAGTTAAAAATGATTATGAGCCAAGATAGGAAACATTCTATCAACATTAGGATATTTATTTTAATAAATTATGGTTAATTCAAATGCATACATTTCACATATTACCAGCTCACACATTTCTTCAACAGTTCATCAGATAACTATCTTGAGAATTTCTCATTGAAAATTTCTTCCCTTGACCACCCTTTTGTCCTCTCTTAATCAGTCTCCTCTCTCTCTCTTTCTCTCTCTCATCTTTTCTTCCTTCTGCTATCAAATTTTCCCTACTGGATCTCAGCCACAGATCCCAGTTCCCTCTTACTTCCTGGCAGTCTGGCTGTTGATCCCTTTGCTCTGAGCCACTTGAGATTTAAGGTCTTGCCAGTGACATGACCTTCTCTATGGATCTAAAGTACCTATCAAGAGGCAGGTGGTAGAATGGAAGGGCCACAGGCTTAGGTGCCAGAGTGTCCTGGGTTCGAACCCTTGTTCAATTTGTTCTATGGGTCAAAATGTGTGTGATGGAAGCTCCTCCTCTCTAAGCCTTCATTCCCTTACCTGCACAATGAGGGTAATAACCTACTTTGCAGGGTGTCGTGAGGAATAAATAAGCTGGAAATTTGCTGAGCACTTAACAATTCTCCATGCACTATTCTAAGAGTAGGGCATGTATTATCTCATTTAATCTTCACAACAAATCTATGAGATAAATACAATCATTTCTCTTGGGTTACTGATGATAAAATTGAGCTCCCAGGTGGTGAAGAAACTAACACAGTTCACACAACTGTAGGAGCAGAGTCAGGATTTGCACCCAGATGGGCTGAGCTTAACTACTGGCTGCATTGTCGCTAATATCAAGTACAAAATAAGAACTTTTAAATGGTTACACTGGCCTGGTGTGGTGGCTCACGTCCGTAATCCCAGCACTTTGTAAAGCCAAGGTGAGAGGATAGCTTGAAGCCGGGAGTTTGAGATCAGCCTGGGGAACATAGCAAGACCCTGTCTCTACAAAAAAAAATTAATTACCGAGGCGTGGTGATGCACATCAGCAGTCCTAGCTACTTGGGAACCTGAGGTAGGAGGATCACTTGGACCGAGGAGTTTCAGCCTACAGTGAGCTGTGATCGCACCACTGCACTACAGTCTGGGCAACAGAGCGAGGCCTCATTCTCCCATCAATACCCCCCAAAAAGGTTACATTGTAGAGTGAAAAGAATGTAGATGTTACAGCCTAACAGATCTGGGTGCCACTTATTAGCTATCACTAAATCTGTCTTTATTCTGCTTCCACATCTATAAAATTTTCATTCTTCCACCTTTCTTCAGTCCTATAATACTAACTTAATATAATCATATATATAAAATGCTCATCATAGTGTCTGGCTCACAGTAAACATTTGATATATGGCATTTGTTAAAATTAGGATAGGAAGTGACATCAGAAGCACAATAAATATTTTTATAAGACAGAATATTTATTGTCTCAAGCAAGAACCAAAGTAAAAATTCTTACCATAATTTTCTAGGTCTCAGATTCACGTCCAAATTACTGCTTCTGCTTCAACCTTCATATCAATGACTTCCTAGCAAAACCCCTTGGCTTTTTTTTTTTTCTTTGAGACGAAGTTTCACCCTTGTCACTCAGGCTGGAGTGCAGTGGCATGATCAGCTCGCAACCTCCACCTCCCAGATTCAAGTGATTCTCCTGCCTCAGCCTCCCAAGTAGCTGGGATTACAGGTGTGTGCCACCACACCCAGCTAATTTTGTATTTTTAGTAGAAACCGGGTTTCACCCTGTTGGCCAGGTTTGTCTCAAACTCCTGACCTCATGTGATCCACCTGCCTCGGCTTTCCAAAGTGCTGGAATTACAGGCGTGAGCCACAATGCCAGGCCAACCCCTTCACTTTAGAAGGGAGGGTGTCTGCCCCCTGGGCTCTGCTCAATCCTATCAGTGGACATTTATAAAGTAGGTTCTGATATGGGTATGGGAACCCTGCATCCCAAATTTTCTAGAGCAATTCTGATTTTCTTCTCCCTTATCAGATTGTATGGCACACAAAGTGTCCCTAGTTGGGAGTCAGAAAACAGCATCACCAAAAACATAGGCTGTCACTTGTTTTCTTGTTCTATGCATCTTTAAAATAAAAATAAAAATAAAAATGAATAAACGTAGGACCTATGCCTCTTGCCATGCCATTAGTCTACTTTTTTTTTTTTTTTTTTGAGACAGACTCTCGCTCTGTCGCCCAGGCTGGAGTGCAGTGGCGCAATCTCAGCCTCTGGAGTAGCTGGTATTACAGGCACACACCACCATGCGTCCGCCTAATTTTGTATTTTTAGTAGAGGCGGGGTTTCACGATGCTGGCCAGGCTGGTCTCAAATTGCTGACCTTGTGATCTGCCTGTGTTGGCCTCCCAAAGTGCTGATGTTACAGGCATGAGTCACCACGCCTGGCCCAGTCTACTTTTTCTCTCCTAAAATAAGGTGGTGGATTCATGAAAACAAAGAATCTAAGAATGGTGGGCTAGGCCTAGCAATGCTGTTCCCCAACAGCTTTTTGGACGGAAGTCTTTATAGACCTGTGGATCTCTCACTTGACATAGACCTATTTGAACGAATCTCCTTTTTGCTTTCTCTTTTTTAAATACTTTTCAGGTACGAGCAGGTGATAACCGTTATATGCACTTGAAAGTATTCAAAAGTCTTCCCGGACAAAATGAGGATTTGGTGCTTTCTGGATACCAGACTGACAAAAGCAAGGACGACGAGCTGACTGGCTTTTAGCAGCATGTTCCCAAAGTGCTCTGATTCCTTCTACTGGCCACCGAGTCATGATCCTTGCTGATAAATGTAACCATCAATAAAGATGCATTCTTTTAAAAAATATATATATTTCTTCAATTATTTCTCATTTATTGTATTAAGTAAAAATGATCTTTTCTTTCTCAAAATCCACGTTACTGCTTTAGAGTATAAATTCCATGTAAACTGATGTCATTGGAAATCTTACAAAAACTAGTCAAGCCTAATGCAACTGGCTAAAGGATAGCACCACCCTTACCTCCACCATAGGCAGGCTGGATCGTAGACTATCAGTTCACCAGCCTCCTTGTTCCTTGTGGTTGCTGAGAACCCAACATTCCATCTCTACCCTCATACTTCAAAATTAAATCAAGCATTTTACAAAGTGTGTGTGTGTGTGTGTGTGTGTATACTTTTTTTTTTTTTTAAGATGACGTCTTGCTCTGTCGCCACGGCTGGAGTGTGATGGTGTGATCTCAGCTCATTCCAACCTCCGCCTCCCAGGTTCAAGCGATTCTCCTGGGTTAGCCTCTAAGTAGCTGGGACTAAAGGTGCCTGCCACCACGCCCTGCTAATTTTTGTATTTTTAGTAGAGACAGGGGTCCACCATGTTGGCCAGGCTGGTTTCTAGTTCCTGACCTCAAGTGATCCGCCCACCTCAGCCTCTCAAAGTGCTGGGATTACAGGTGTGAGCCACCACACTCAGCCTATATTTTTATTTTGAAACAGTCTTAGACATAGAGAAAAGTTGCAAAAAAAAAAAAAGAAAACACTTTTTTTTCCTGGACATTTGAGACTAAGTTACTTGCCATGATGACCCATCACCAACAAATACTTCAGTGTGCATTTCCTACAAACAAGGATACTCTCCTGCAAAGCTGAAATACAACCATCAAAATCAGGAAATTGGCAGGTCATGATGGCTCACACCTGTAATCCCAGCACTTTGGTAGGCCAAGGCAGCAAGATTGTTTGAGGACAGGAATTCAAGACCAATCTGGGCAACACAGTGAGACCATTTCTTTACAAAAAAATTTAAAAATTAGCTGGGCATAGTGGCATGTACCTATAGTCCCAGCTATTTGGGAGGCTGAAGTAGGGGGGATGGCTTAAACCCAGGAAAGGCTAAAGTGAGCTATACTCATATTACTGCACTCCAGCCTGGGTGACAGAGAGAGACTGTGTCTTAAAAAAATAAAAATTAAAAATAAAATTAATCAGGAATTTAGCATTGATACACTGGTAGCATCTAATCCCCAGACACCATTCAAATTACTCTAGTTGTCCCAATAATGTCATTTTTTACAAGAAGATTCTAGTAAGGTGAGGTGGCAAGCATCTGTAGTTCTAGCTGGCAAGCATTTGTAGTTCTAGCTTACTCAGGTGGCAGAAGCAGGTGGACCTCTAGAGGCCAGCAGTTCAAGGCTATGGTGTGCAATGATCATGTCCATGAATAGCCACTGTGTACCAGCCTGGGCTACATAGCAAGACCCCATCTCAAAAATAAGATTCAGGCCGGGTGCGGTGGCTCACGCCCATAATCCCAACACTTTGGGAGGCCAAGGCAGGTAGATCGTGAGGTCAAGAGATCAAGACCATCATGGCCAACATGGTGAAACCCCCTCTCTACTAAAAAATACAAAAATTAGCTGGTCATGGTGGTGCACACCTGTAGTCCCAGCTACTCAGGAGGCTGAGGCAGGAGAATTGCTTGAACCCAGGGGGCGAAGGTTGCAGTGAGCTGAGATCACACCATTGCACTCCAGCCTCACTTTTATTAATTTCTACTCTAATTTTTATTATTTCCTTCCCTCTGCTTGCTTTGGATTGACTTTGATCTTCTATTGCCTGTGTCTCAAGGCAAAAGTTTAGGCTATTGATTTGATATTATCTTTGTTTTGGCATAAGTGTTGACAGCTATAAATATCCCTCTAAACACTGTTTTAGTTACATTCCACAAGTTTTGATATGTTGTTTATTTTCATTCATCTCAAAGTACTTTCTAATTTCCCTTTTTATTTTCTTCTTGATTTCTTCTTTGACCATTTGGTTATTTAAGAGTATGTTGTTTAATTTCTACATATTTGTAAAGTCTTCCATCCTTGTCCTCCACCTGTGTAACTCCCACCTCCACTCTCCTCACCCCATCATCTGCTCCCCAATTCAGGCTCTTACACCTGGTCCTGGATCACTGCCTAAGTACCTCTACCTAAGTACCTGCCTTCTCCATGCCAGCTATGCTCCACCATGCTGGGTGGGCACCTACCCATGGAGAAGCCAACTCCAACACCTAATTTTGGACCATCCAAAACCAGCTTTCCTTGGCCCTACTTAATAGATTTGGGGCTGAATTGTTAGGGAAGGAGAGGGGAAGAGGAAGTGAAGGGGAAAGTAAAGGAAAAGGAGACAATGAGAGAGGCAACATAAAGAGAAAATTTGCTTTTAAAATGCTCTAGCCAGGTGTGGTGGTGTGCACTGTAGCTACTTGGGAGGCCAAGGCAGGGGGTTTGCCTGAGCACAGGAGTTCGAGGCTGCAGTGAGCTATGATTGCACCACTGCACTCCAGCCTGGGTGAGAGAGCAAGGTCCTGTCTCATAAGAAAGAAAGAAAGAAAAAAAAAAAAGGTGTTCTAGAGCAAGTTTGTCCAACCCACGACCCACAGACACCCAGGACAGCTTTGAATGCAGCCCAACACAAATTTGTAAACTTTTCTAAAACTTTATGAGGTTTTTTTGGGGGGCCAGGCATGGTGGCTCATGCCTGTAATCTCAGCACTTTGGGAGGCTGAGGCGGGTGGATCACGAGGTCAGGAGATCGAGACCAGCCAGGCCAACATGGAGAAAGCCCGTCTCTACTAAAAATACAAAAATTAGCTGGGCATGGTGGCATGCGCCTATAGTCCCAGCTACTCAGGAGACTGAGGCAGGAGAATCACTTGAACCCAGGAGGTGGAGGTTGCAATGAGCCAAGATCATGCCACTGTACTCCAGCCTAGGTGACAGAGCGAGACTCTGTTTCAAAACAAACAACAACAACAAAAAACCATTTTGAGTTTTTTTTTTTAGCTCATCAGTTATCATTAGAGTTAGTGTATTTCATGTGGGGCCCCAGACAATTCTTCCAAAGTGGCCAGAGAAGCCAAAAGAGTGGACATCCCTGCTCTAAAGTCTCCCTCTGGGCTCTGCACTCTGCTCATCACCCCATTAGTGCCATTTGCCAATCCTCTGTCCCAAATAATAATAATAGCTAATATGTATTAAAAGATTACCATGCTCTAGGTAGTGTTCCAAAGACTTTACAAATAAAACCTATTTAATTTGTATAACAATCTCATGAGATAAATATTATTGCTATCCCCTCTTTACAGAAGACTGAGTATAGAGAGGGGAAGTTATTTGTGCAAGGCCACATAACTAGTTAGTAGAGGAGTGAGGATGTGATCCCAGGATTGGCCTCCAGGGCACTCTACTAACATAAGCTCAGAATTTCTTCCCTCAGCTATTCTGACCTCAAAGCAGATACATCAGGGAGTGTTGAAACACTGGTTGTTTTTAAATAACCACTACTGACTCTTAATGCCTCAGAATGGAGAAAGCTATCCTGTTCATCTGCCTTCAGCTTCTAGCACATAAACAGTCAATAAGTGAACTAAAAGATCTCCACTGGCTGACTAGTATTAGTACTCCGGAGCTCTTAGGTACCGAGAACTGGAGGCAACTCTACTGGCCCGTAATAAGAATTTTTTTCTGAGCAATGCAAAAATATAGACACACACACATTGGTAGCTGTACACACAGAGCAGTTAATCAAAAATATATGAAACTCCATAATTAGGGCGATTAGATTTACCTTAACCTGATTTTGGGATGGAAAGTCTAAATACATCACAGGTTTAAAAATTAATCTAATAAGGGACATACAAAACCTATGCAAAGAGAATTACACTCATGTACTGCCATAATGTTGTTTTGGCCAATGACAGACCACATATACAACGGGATCCCAAAAAATTATAATGCAGCTAAAAAATTCCTATCACCTAGTGACATTGTAGCCATGGTAAAGACTTAATGTAATGCATTACTCACGTGTTTTTGGTGATGCTGGTGTAAACAAACCTACCTTGCTGCCAGTCATATAAAAGTATAGTCCATACAATTATGTACAGTACATAACACTTGGTAGTGATAATAAACAACTTTGTTATTAGCTTATGTATTTACTGTACTATACTTTTTATCATTTTTTAGAAAGTATTCCTTGTATTTATTTTTTTTTTTAAGTTAACTCTAAAACAGGCTCTGGTAGGTCCTTTAGGGAATATTCTAGAAGAAGGCATTGTTATCATAGGAGATAACTCCATGTATGTTATTGTCGCTGAAGACCTTCCAGTGGGATAAGATGTGGAGGCTGAAAATTGTAATATTCTGCCAGGTGCGGTGGCTCACGCCTGTAATCCCAGCACTTTGGGAGGCCAAGGTGGGTGGATCACCTGAGGTCAGGAGTTCAAGACCAGCCTGATCAACATGGAAAAACTCTGTCTCTACCAAAAATACAAAATTAGCCAGGCGTGGTGGCATGCGCCTGTAATCCCAGCTTTTTGGGAGGCTGAGGCAGAAGAATCACTAGAACCCAGGAGGCAGAGGTTATGGTGAGCCAAGATCATGCCATTGCACTCCAGCCTGGGCAACAAGTGCGAAACTTCGTCTCAAAAAAAAGAAAAAAATCAAATACCACAGGACCCATTTAGTCTTTCCCCTTTCCTTATTGCAACTCCTTTCTCAAACACTGAGGAAGAAACTCCATCTCAAAAAAAAAAAAAAAAGAAAAAGAAAATAAAATTGATCATCCTGACCTTGTGTAGGCCTAGGCCAATCTCTGTGTTGTATTTTTATTTTTAATAAAAATCAAAAAAAGTAAAAATAGAAAAAAGCTTCCAGAATAAGGATATAAAGGAAAAATATTTTTTGTACAGCTGTGCAATGTTTATGTTTTAAGCTAAGTGTTATTATAAGAGCCTAAAAGTTTTAAAAACTTAAAAGTTTATAAAGTAAAAAATTACAGTAAGCTAAGGCTAATTTATTGTTGAAGAAAAAAAATTTTAAATAAATCTAGTGTAGCCTAAGTGTACAGTGTTTATAAAGTCTATAGAGTGAACAGTGAGTCCTAGGCCTTCACATTCACTCACCACTCACTCACTGCCTTACCCAGAGCAGCTTCCAGTCCTGCAAGCTCCATTTATTACACCATTTAAAAATCCTTTATACTGATTTTTACTGTACCTTTCTATGTGTTTTTGTTTGTTTGTTTGTTTGGAGACAGTCTTACTCTATCACTCAGGCTGGAGTGCAGTGGCATGATGGTAGCTCACTGCAACCTCAAACTCCTGGGCTCAAGAGATCCTTCTGCTTCAGCCTTCCAAATACCTTGGACTACAGGCACATGCCACCATGCCTTGTTGATTTATTTATTTATTTATTCCTTCCTTCCTTTCTTTTTCTTTCTTTCTTTTTATAGAGACAGGATTTCACTATATTGCCCAGGCTGGTCTCAAACTCCTGGACTCAAGTGATGCTCCTGCCTTGGCCTCCCAGAGTGCCCATTCTATATTTACATAGATACACAGATGCCACTGTGTTATGATTGCCTACTGTACTGTATTCAGCATGGTGACATGCTACACAGGTTAGTAGCCTAGGAGCAATAGGCTATGCCTTTTAGCTTAGTTGTGTGGTAGGCTGTATAATCTAGGTTTGTGTAAATACAGTCTATGATGTTTGCACAATGACGTAATTGTCTAATGACATATTTCTCAGATTGTGTCTCCATTGTTCAGTAACATGTGACTCTACAACAATTCACTATCCAAAATGAAAGACTTGAACAAATAAACATATTCTGTTGCTGGTTAGGTACACTTCATGTTAAAGAGACCATAACAATAAATAAAAATGAATAGGAAAAAATAACAAGTAATTTGTGCAGTGATTCTTGACCTTGCCTGCATATTAGAGTCTCTTAATGTATAAATTAACACCAAAAAATCCAAGGTAGGGCACTACTGCAGATCAATTAAAAAAGAATCTCTGGAAAACAGTCCCAGTGATTCTGATGTCAGCCAGGGTTGAGTGCTACTGTGATATAAAGGGAAAAGGTTTAATGGAAATACTAGCTCTAATGGAGTTAAAAATATATTTTGAAACATAAAATGTATTACAAAATATTCTACTGTCTGGCAGTAAGTTAAAACGTACTGGTAACAACATATTGGGAACAACAACAACAAAAATGTCAGAAAATGTGAGCCAGGCCGGGCACAGTGGCTCACACCAATAATCCCAAGACTATGGAAGGCTGAGGTGGGCGAATCACTTGAGGTCAGGAGTTAGAGGCCATCCTGGCCAACATGGCGAAACTCCATCTCTACCAAAAGTAGAAAAATTAGATGGGTGTGGTGGCATGTGTCTGTAATCCCAGCTACTCAGGAGGCTGAGGCAGGAAGATCGCTTGAACCTGGGAGGCAGAGGTTGCAGTGAGCCAAGATTGTGCCACTGCACTCCAGCCTGGGTGACAGAATGAGATATTTCCCCAAAGGAAAAAAAAATGTGAGCCAAATTTGTTTAATCCAGATGGAATAAAAGCAATGTAAAATTTTTTTTTATTTACTAAATGCTGTTGAAATATTGCATTTTATTTTGGAATATAATAAAAAATTTGTATACAAATTTCATATATACAATAATAAATTACAAATTGGTTAAAAGTGAAAAATTTGAATAATTTAACAACAACTTTAACACAGAAGATGACTTTAAAAAAAAAAAGGGAACAGTTTATTTTAAAGGATTAGGAAGTGGTGTTTAAATTAGACTTATTCTCCAAGAATTGTTGGGGTTCTCAGAGTAATAAGAAAAAAATGGACCTGCAACTGGATAAACTGCTGATGGAAAGAGTGGAAGCTTCTTAGCCATTAACAGCTATTAAAGGAACAGATTTCCCCCCTCAAGAAAAGACCAGTCTTTCCTCAGCAGCACCTTTGCAACCAAAGGAAAAATTACATCTCTGAAATATTTTCCCCATCAAGTTTGAAATGGAATATGGAAGCAAGAATTTGTACTCTATTACAAATATTATTTTTCCTGACCCCAAAGGGAAAAACTGAGAGAATGTACTTTTGCCTTTCAGGGGTGAGAGACTCAACTCCAGTTGTCTGCAGGCACGCCTAGAATTTTCTGCCATAGACTGTATTTTTGGCACAGTCTGTGGCCACTGGTATTGGACCAAGTGAAGATTCAGAGGGTATGACTGTGCCCAGGGCTGTGGGCAGGGCTTATTCTACTCTCTCTGGGAAACAGGTTTCCTCCCCTACCTGAGGGAGAGAATCAATCATTATCTGCCTAGTTTCTCATTTGGAGAGTACCAGAGACTCATCCTGGGCCCTGGAGACTCAGAGGCTTGCCTTGCTGGACTTGAAGTTCAGACACGGTGACAAATTTCACCCAAGGAGCTATCCAAGCCCATCCCTGATGCTCTGAACAATATAAGAAGTATTTCGTAAGGAAAATAATGTGCTAATGTCAGTGGATTATTTAAACAGGGAGATACTACTTGGACATTGGCTCACTGGGAATGTTTTAGATAGGCTGTTTTGGTTCAAGAGAATTTATTTTATGTAACAGGGATTTTTTATAAAGATTTGCATTTGCTGGCTGGGTGTGGTGGCTCACGCCTGTAATCCCAGCACTTTGGGAGGCTGAGGCGGGAGGATCACGAGGTCAGGACGTCGAGACCAGCCTGGTCAATATGGTAAAACCCCATCTCTACTAAAAATACAAAAATTAGCCGGATATCGTGGCAAGCACCTGTAATCTCAGCTACTCAGGAGGCTAAGGCAGGAGAATCACTTGAACCTCAGAGGTGGAGGTTGCAGTGAGCTGGGACCACGCCATTGCACTCCAGCCTGGGCGACAGAGTAAGACAATTTAAAAAAAAAAAAATGTGCATTTGCTTAGAAATCTAGAAAATGCCAGGCCTCATAGAGGAAAGGGGCCTGCACAGAAGTGGGTCTCACAGCCAGAACCAGAATCCAGGCAGCCCTAAGAACCTGAGAAGCTGTGGTAATGGGTTTTGGCTCTAGGGCTCCATAATTAGTGGGTCTCAGTTGTTCCCCAGGCAGCTGTCTGTACCTCTCTTTGTGTTTACTTTTCTGCCAGCTTCAACCGGTGTTCTTTCTTCTACTCTGTATAACTCAACTCTGCGTCACAGTGTACATCCTAACAGCTTCTGCTTTGTCAGAACTTGGCGCTTGTTGTGGCTCATCACTTCTCTCCTTCAGGCCTCACTGCCCACTGTGCACTACCTAATTCTCTCGGTATTTCTCAGTTCAAAGCTGTGAAGAATTTGATTGCCCAGATCCTCTTTTTGCCCCAAGACATGTCATAGGACACTGGCCAACTTAAGGTTTGGCAGCTCTTGGTCAGCTGCCCAACCCTAGTCTAATCAACCTAGTGTAAAAGGGTCATCTAGGGGTGTTCTCAGTAGAAGCTGTGGGTCAGTCTTCCTTAGAAAGGGCTCTGATGTGGCAGGTGTCTGATCCACATGACAAATGGATGAATGGATGGATAGGTAGATAGATTATAGGTAAGCAGAAAGGTAGATTAGATAGATAGATAGTACATAGATACGTAGATAGATAGAGATAGAGATAGATAAAGATACATAGATAGATAAACTGACGAGCATATTTTGTCCTTAGAGAAGTAGGGAGTGATTAATCAGGGGAAGAGATTTAGTGTGGGCGGAACAATTGAGCGAGGCAGGAACTTCATTCACATGCTGAAATATTTTATTATTATTATTATTTATTTATTTATTTATTTATTTTTGAGACGGAGTCTCGCTCTTGTACCCAGGCTGGAGTGCAATGGCGCGATCTCGGCTCACCGCAACCTCCGCCTCCTGGGTTCAGGCAATTCTCCTGCCTCAGCCTCCTGAGTAGCTGGGATTACAGGCACGCACCACCATGCCCAGCTAATTTTTTTGTATTTTTAGTAGAGACGGGGTTTCACCATGTTGACCAGGATGGTCTCGATCTCTTGACCTCGTGATCCACCCGCCTCGGCCTCCCAAAGTGCTGGGATTACAGGCTTGAGCCACCGTGCCCGGCCCAATTATATTATTATTATTATTATTATTATTATTGAGATGGTGGGGGGGGTCTCACTCAATTGCCCGGGCTAGAGTTCAGTGGTGTGATCTCACCTTATTGCAACCTTCACCTCCTGGGCTCAAGCGAGCCTCCCACCTCAGCCTTCAGAGTAGCTGGGACCACAGGCACATACCACCATGCCTGGCTAATTTTTTTGTATTTTTGATAGAGATGGCGTTTCACTATGTTGCCCAGGCTGGCCTTAAACTCCTGAGCTCAAGCAATCTGCCTGCCTTGGCCTCCCAAAGTGTTGGGATTATAGATGTGAGCCACTGTACCCACCCCACCAACACGTTGCAGTATGTAAAAGAAATCTGGCCCCCACCCTTAGGAACCAAGTAATGGACAGGTCCTAGTTGGGCTAGCTATTAATGTTGCTTCCTTTTAGAGAAATAAGATAAATTTCTCCCAAATTCTTCAACACAATTCCGCCTATTTCTTCATGTAGGGCTTAGTATTCTCTAGAATTTTCCTATTAGAACCTTCAAAGGTTCTTCTCCCAAATAAGGCAATCACGTAAAGTACTTAGAATGGAGCCTAATTTGTGGCAAGCATTCAGCAAATGAGTGATTATTATTATAATATTCATTAATTGAACAAATATTTGAATAGTGTATCACTTATGGGCTACATTTGGCTGTATGTAATAGAATCCCAGATACAGTGGTTTAACCAAATAGGTTAACCACCCGTTTACATCCCCAAATGAACAGATAATAACGTATCACATCTCACCACCTTCATAAAAAATTAAGTTTGAAGGCACGTAGACCAGGACTAGAATGGCAACCCACAATTCCTTCTCCTTCTTTCTGTTTAGCCATCCTTAACTTGGTTTTTCATGTTTGTCACCACAAAGGCAAACAGTTCTAACCCTTGTCACTTCTAGCCACCCTAACTACATCCCAGGTAGAAAGAAGGAAGAGGAAGGGACAGTCCTCTTCGTACCATAAACGTTTCTCAGAAATGCCCTAGCCTATCTCATTGCCCAGGATTCTCTGGTTACTACCTGGAGCTGCCGGGGAAGCTGGGCACAATCAGGCACAATCCCTAAACAAAATCAGGATTCTATTGGTAAGGAAGAGAAACATGGCTGTAGGGTAGGAAACCAGTAGTGTCTCATCCAGCTCAGGCACTGAGAAGCACAGTGCCAGCCCTCAGAAACAGGTGGAGGAAAAGAGGTGAGCAAAGAATTTTAAGTGTGATAAAGATCATGATAAAGGTGTTATGGATATGCATGAAAGGGACACGTAACTTGTATTTGAGAGGTCAGGAAAGCCTTGATGAAGAAAATGATAGCTGAGACCTGAAGCATGGATAGCAGTTGGCCAGGGAAGACAGAGAATGCACAGATGTTCAGAGGTGATACTGGGTCTTTTCTGAGAGCACAAAGAAGTTGAGGGGGGAACAGATGTACCATAGCATGCAGTGAGGTTGGACCTGAGCAGGAAACAGAGCATGAACTTCCTAAGCCACTTTAAGGAATTTGTACCTGTCTTCAAGGCACTGAGAAGCCACTGGGGTTTATTTATTTATGTATGTATTTATTTATTTATTTAGAGATGGAGCCTCTGTCACCCAGGCCAGAGTGCAGTGGCGCGATCTTGGTTCACTGCAACTTTTGCCTCCTGGGCTTAAGTGATTCTCCTGCCTCAGCCTCCCAAGGAGCTTGGATTATAGGAGTGTGCTACCACATCCAGCGAATTTTTGTATTGTTAGCAGAGACAGAGTTTTACCGTGTTGGCCTGGCTGGTCTTGAATTCCTGACCTCAAGTGATCTGCCTGCCCTGGCTTCCCAAAGTGCTAGGATTACAGGCATGAGACACCATGCCCAGCCAGCCACTAGGGACTTTTAAGCAGAAATTTGGCTTGCTGGTTTTTAAAACTGAAGTGGGAAAATCATTCAATCACAGCAATTATCTTAAAGTGCCAGTGGATTACCCATCCCTTCTTAATGCACCAGGAGATCCATAAATGCACCTCAGCCATGTCCTCTCCCCTTGGACAGGGGTGCCCTCAGCTGGCCATTGCATTCAGAAGCTGGAAGCCATGTTTGTCTAAACCTCTTATTAACATTTTGAATTTCCTTCCCAATATAATTCTGTGGGATAAAATTAGGCTTGTTCTGGAAATGCTACCCCAATCAAGAGTGATCACTTTCTGTCTTCTTTATTCCTCAATGTTTATGCTCAATAATAAAGATTCTTTTTTAAGCGTCTATCAAGTTCATCCAGGGTATTCGACAAGGCTAAATACACACAGAAATCATGAGTAACCTAAGTAATCTCTAATATACTTGATTAGATTACCTAAGTCTAGGTAGAATATTCATTTTTCTTGATTTAAAAAGGGCTCACACATTTGATTAATCTCCCACCTTACAAGATTACAAGTTTATCATTCCTGGACATTGGCACATTAGCAGGGACTACTATAGCAGCACTGGGTACATATCATTATATTTTCCAAACTGGTATCTTCAGTATACAATCTTTAAAACAGGATCTTGCTGTGCCACCCAGGCTGGAAGGCAGTGGCACAATCATAGCTCACTAGAGCCTCAACTTCCTGGGCTCAAGAGATCTTCCCATCTCAGCCTCATGAGTAGCTGAGACTACAGACAAGTATCATTTTCAATTTTTTAAGAGACTGGGTCTCACTATGTTGCCCAGGCTGGTCTCAAACTCCTGGGATCTTGATCCTCTTGCCTCAGCTTCCCAAAATACTGGGATTACAGACATGAGCTACCACACCTATTCCAGAGCACAACTTATAAAAGAATGACATATTAGGAAACTCCCTTTTTATTACTGCACTTATTTGGTACATTTCGATCTCAAGGTAAAGCAAAGACAAGGGCATTATTATTTTCAGTCAGCTGAAAGCAGCCATTTGCAACCCAGTCTCCACCCTGTTCATGATTTTCTTCCCTATTTTTTTCATAGAACTCTATCATAGTTTAGCATACCATATCACTTACTACTGTCTCCCTTCACCAAATGTAAGCTCTTTGAAACCAGGTATTTTTGTTTTGCTCAGTGATGTAATAATAGTGGTTAATAGTGCCTAGGAAGGCATTCAAATATTTGTTAAAAGAATTTGCAAATGTGTCAAAGGTGTTTCTTTATATGGCTGTCTTCTGTTCTGCCAAGGAAGGGCAAAACTCATTTGTGAACTTTTGCACCTTCTATTTCTTCTCTGTGTGTGTGGGTTGCTGAATCCTACCTTTCCGGCAACAAGCGCAAATCAACACATTGTTCTAAGGCAGTAATTAACACACAGGACACTTTTCAGTAGGCAAATCAACTTTCAAAAGCAATGTCATCATCTTCCTTCATTATCTGAGGCTTTAAATGCCATTCATCACACTAAACCTATTCATTTATACTGTCATTCCACGCTGCCTTAATTGCACATTTTTCATAACTGTTACACTGGAATGATTCAGGCACTCCACTAGCATAACTGGATTAGCTAGACAGTATTTTGGCAGACATGAAATTCTGGAAAGACTGTTAATGAATCCTTTCCAAGGATCTGAATTCCCTCCTGAGCAGCAGCATCAGGGAGTTGTCTTTTTATTCTTGCATCCATCTTTTTTTTTTTTTTTTTTTTTTTGAGACGGAGTTTCACTCATGTTACCCAGGCTGGAGTGCAATGGCGCGATCTCGGCTCACCGCAACCTCCGCCTCCTGGATTCAGGCAATTCTCCTACCTCAGCCTCCTGAGTAGCTGGGATTACAGGTACGCACCACCATGCCCAGCTAATTTTTTGTATTTTTAGTAGAGACGGGGTTTCACCATGTTGACCAGGATGGTCTCGATCTTTTGACCTCGTGATCCACCCGCCTCAGCCACCCAAAGTGCTGGGATTACAGGCTTGAGCCACCGCGCCCGGCCCGCGTCCATCTTTTCAACTCACTCATCCACCCAAAAATTACTTACTCAACTTTATATAAGGCATTTTTTACTGTGGATCTCTAGGAAATTTTTGTTGAGGCTAGATTATAATCACCACAAAAGTGTCTGACCCACAGTAAGAGCTCAAAAAAGTTTTGTTGAAAGAATAGTGGGCACTTGGTGCCCACTATCTCTATTGCTCATTTCCAAATGCATAATCTCATGGGAGTCAACGTATACAGGCCTACCAGAGACCTAGCTGACTTATCTAACTGGGCCAGAGCCAGGTGGCTTATTTAAATCACTGTGGTAGGCAAAATCCTAAACTGGCTCCCCAAGATGTCCTTCTGATCATGAATATGGGACTTGATGTTTGTGGTTATTATATAACCTGGCAAGAGATGTGCAGATGTAATTATGATCAGTTGATTTTGAGTTAAGCAAAAAGATGTGATAGGCCTAATCTAATAACACAAGCCCTTTATTTTGTCTGGTTTGTAGCAGAAAGGGAAGTCAAAGAGATTCCAAGTATGAGAACTGAATGCAACACTGCCACCTTAAAGATGGAAGGAGCCATGTGTCAAGAGATGTGGGAAGCTTCCTGGAGCGGAGAGTGGCACCTGTCAGCCAGCAACAAAATGGGGACCTCAGGCACACGATGCAAGGATCTGCCAACTCAATGAGCTTAGCAGATCTCTAAGACTCTTCCCCTATAGACTCCAGACCAAAGCCCAGCCTGGCGTTCAGCTTATTTCAGCTTTCAGACCCTAAACAGAAAACAGTCCAGTCAAATCTGCCCATTTGGTCTACAGAACTGTAAGACACTGTTTGTGGTAATCTGTTAAGCAGTGATAAAAAATAATATAACCATTCCATACTGCATTTTTTTTGCAAGGCCCAAATCCTGTAATTATAGCAGGTTTCTTACTTGTTTGCTATCATGCAAGCTGTTCTCTGCTTTTCCCTTTCCTGAATTTCTGCTTTCCTTTTCCATGACCATGGAAATACTGTCCAGGAAAGAATTCCACCAAAAATTAGTTTTTACATCTGAAAACAAGATCAGTTAAGATACTAAAAGAAAACTTCTTTGGACAGTGTCCAGCTTATAGTACTGCCCTTTTGTAATCAGCCCACAGAGATAAATCAAGGGATAGACTCATTAATGACCAAAAAAAGGTCCATATCCATGCCAATAAATTTATAAAAATAAAAAAGTACAATAGATAAATCAAGGGATAAACTCATCAATGACCAAAAAGGTCCATATCCATGCCAATAAATTTGTAAAAATAAAAAAGTACAATACAAATCAGATATTGAAAGTGCATGCAAATTCTCTTATGAGAACTGTTACAACCTGACAGAAAGGATATTAAAAAGAATAAAAACTAAAAATTCAATAAATAAATAGAGAACTGTCTCAACATAGAAAACAATCAAATAAATATGTACACTGAGTCAGAAAATTATTTTAATAGTTACAAAACTTTTTTTTTTTACAGAATCAGTATAAAATAGCAGTTGATTTCTCCATAATTATCAGAATTATTTATATTTGAGGTCTTGGCTAAGTGGGGCTGAAATCAACAAAAGGTCTTGGACTGTTGGCTCAGAAATCATCCTAGGAAGCCCGCCCTGTTGATACCTGTCATGCTTAGCTCTTATGAGATGACCCAGTCCTTTAAAAAAAAAAAAAAAGGTATCTCTTTATTCATTCTTTGGAGGCTTGAAGTGAATTCGGCAGCGTTCATTAAACACCTAAAATATTCAAACAGAAACAAAAGTCACTGAGTTATTCTGTATAAATCAGGCATGGAACTAAATTCAACTTGGTATGCTTCAAAAGGCTATCACTTTTGTCCTAAGCCAACAGATTTAGGAAACAAAAGAGTTTCCTCAACAATTCAAACTGAATTTAGGAGGTGCTGAATGCCCAGAAGGCCTGACATCCATTTATAAGACAATTCTAATATTTTAATAAAATTTAAATTACTTAGGGAAAAAAAATCAAGAGCCAGCTAATTTTGTTACTAATAAACATTTCAATTTCATATTCTGGACATTTTTTAAACAACTAGACAAAAATACCTAAAATAAGTTTAAATATTTAAAGAATGCTCAATAACTAAATGTCTACATGGAACTGTGTTAAGTAAGAATTTGGTACAGTTATTCAATAGAATACATGCAAGATTAAAAATAATTTATCTTCTGATTTAAAAGATGTACAAGACATATTAAGGGAAAAAACCAAAGTGTGAATAGTACACTTTCACTTGTGTAACAAAGGTAGAAAAATATATACACACATAAAATTAGAAAAGGTGTGACTATCTGAAAGCATACACCATCCTTTCGGGGGGAAGGGAAAGAAAGAGGTGGCTGAAGGAGAGGGATAGAAGGTAGAATTGTTACTGTATATTTATATTTTTAAAAATTTAAAAAATATTTTTAATATTAAAAAAATTTAAATCACACGTCAAAAATTTTAAGTGTTCAATTAAAAAAATTCTGAGGGCCGGGCAAGGTGGCTCACATTTGTAATTCCAGCACTTTGGGAGGCTGAGGCAGGCAGATCACTAGGTCAGGAGTTCAAGACCAGCCTGGCCAACCTGGTGAAGCCCTGTCTCTACTAAAGATACAATAAACTAGCTGGGCGTTGTGGCATGCGCCTGTAATCCCACCTACTCAAGAGACTGAGGCAGGAGAATCGCTTCAACCTGGGAGGCGGAGGTTGCAGTGAGCAGAGATTGCGCCATTACACTCCAGCCTGGGAGACAGGGCAAGATTCTGTCTCAAAAAAAAAATTCTAAAATTGAAAAGAATTTCTTCTCAGAATTTACCCCCATACGTCATTAATGTAAAAAAATCATTTTTCAGGTTAAAAAGAAAAAACTACCTATGTTGGCTCTCATTGACTATTATAAAAATAAAATAAAAATCTAAACACAGAGCTTGTGAGGTACTATTATTATTCAATTTCTATTTTTTCTTAGAGTTTAGTTCTTGTTGCCCAGCCTGGAGCAAAATGGCACAATTTTGGCTCACTGCAACTTCTGCCTCCCGGATTCAAGCAATTCTCCTGTCTCAGTCTCCCGAGTAGCCGGGACTACAGGCCCCTGCCACCATGCCCAGCTAATTTTTTGTATTTTTAGTAGAGACAGGGTTTCACCCTGTTGGTCAGGCTGGTTTCAAACTCCTGACCTCGGGTGATCCACCCACCTCGGCCTCCCCTCCCAAAGTGCTGGGATTACAGGTGTGAGCCACTGTACCCGGACTATTATTCAATTTCTTGAGTGGTAGATACTTGAATGTTCATTTTATTAATATTCATTAAATTCTGCGTGTCACATAATCTTTGGCAAAAGCATCTCACAATTAAAAGAAAACGTAGAAATTATATAGACTCTTTCTGGCCCTTTTGCCTTATAATTTGTCTCACTCATTTCCAGTCCTGACATTTCCCTGAAATTCCCAATCAGACAAGAGGGAAGCTTCAGTTTAGTGGCCTTGACACACTGGTTGGGATGATATATACAACTTGGTTGAGCCTCTCCAAATCCTTTTCCCAAGTGATTTTCTGTCCACTTCTGCTGGGCCATTGCACCACAGCACCATACCTACATTTTCTTCTTTTAAAAACAAGTAGGGACCTCATCTTCCGTGAATTGGATAGGCCATATTTTCTTTACGACTAATATTAAATCCAAAATAGTTCACTCTTCCCACTACATTTTACATATATCATAAACTTCTGCACTTGGTTTTTCAAGCCAGATGTTTCATTGTACCCCTTCCCCATCCAATCCCAATAGTAAACATTATTTCTCCAGAGAATATAAATAGGAATATATTGCCAAATCTTCTCAAGTGACAGACACCTTTATCATGTTGATGCTAAGGGCAGGAATAGGAAACCTTGGCAAAGAGGATAAGATAGAGAAATGTTATAAAGCAAAGTCAATTTGTATTTTGCAATTTATTCATGTCTCGGCAAGTTAGTACATTCTGGTTTTGATTCAGTTAACCTCTCTTAAAAATGTACAGTTTAACAACTTTCCATTAGTTAATTCAAATGATAAAACAGAATTTCCAGTACATTTTCTCAGATTTAATAGATTTTTGCCTTTGCAAATCCTTTAGAGTTTAAGAGAGGGTAAATGGATACAGTTTTTAAGAAAATAAAAAGTCAGAGTTTTATGAATTTAACTGTATGTAAGTTTCTAGGATCTGGTCCTCTAATCTAGTTCCTCACAATAACGATGCAATGATAATAAATAGCTTATAAGTCTATGAGCAATAAAAACCCTTATTATCAGATACCAGTAAAGCTACATATAATAACAAGTTTATGATTAGATAAGGTAGAAGACAAGCAACTGTATAGGGTATCTAATGATAAGAAAACTTATAGAAAGTAACTGAGCTCAAAAAGGCTAATTTTAACAAATAACCTCCTTGAAGGCTCCGAGTAGTAACTCTATCAAATATGCCTGTAATTAGTGTTAGGAGACATGGAGAATGGCTCTAATGCTGTTATGATGGCAGCTCATTCAATTCTACCATATGCTTATAAAGCTTCCCCCCCACCCCCACCCCGAGATGGAGTCTCACTCTGTTGCCCAGGCTGGAGCGCAGTGGCACAATCTTGGCTCACTGCAATCTCCTCGATTCTCCTGCCCCAACCTTCTGAGTAGCTGAGATTATAGGCACAAGCCACCATGCCTGACTAATTTTTGTATTTTTATTACACACAGTGTTTCACCATGTTGGCCAGGCTGGTCTTGAACTCTTGACTTCAGGTGATCCACCCACCTCAGCCTCCCAAAGTGCTGGGATTACAGGCGTGAGCCACCAAGCCCAGCCCTGTAAAGCTAATTGTTATAAAATGGCTCTAACTAGATGCTAACTACATCCTGCTCTCCCTCCCCCTTCCCACCCCCTCAAAAGGTTACAACCCACAATTGTAAATATAAATGAATGATCTCTACTCTCCTTAGAGCCTCAAGGCACTGTTTACTCTCTCTCCCTTGGTTTCCCTTTGCTAGTTCAGTTTCCCTCCTACTTCTTCCCAAACGTCAATGTTATTTTATACCTTCCAGCTCCTGTCATTTACCACTTCTTCAACATTCAGTTCTGACTGCATCCATTTCAACTGCAAGAAAAAAAAATTGAAGTTATAAAATTTAAAGAACTAAAACCATACTCATGTTTACCCAACAAAACCTGCTGCTGCTCTATTGTTGTTGGTTAATGGCAGAGTTTGAAGCCTTCTTGGACACAGCCAGCTTTCTCCATGTCTAATCAATTGTTAATCTCAAACTTTGCTGCATATTCTAATCACCTTGAGAGCTTTAAAAAAACTCCCAAGGCCAGTCAGTTCACAGAAGACATGCAAAAGGCCAATAAACATAACAAAGTGCCAATCTTACTCATGTATAAAGAAATGCAAATTAAGCCATAATATGAAAAAAATGAGTAAGTCTGATAAAATCTAAAGTGAGTGAAGATACAGGAAAAGATACATATATTCTTGGTAAGAGTAGAAATTGTTACAACTTTTATGGAGGGCAATTTGGCAAGACTTATAGGGAATATACACTCTCATGTCCCTAAACCCAATGATTCCAGTTTTAGAGATTGATCATACAACTACAGACCTGCAAAGATAGCAGAGAGGAAAATAAAAACAAGGAAGTGTGAACCTGATCTGAATAGAGAATTAAGAAAAAAAAAAACCTCAGGAAGGAAAACAGGGAGGAAAGAGAATATACATGTCCCAAGTGATCTAGAAAGACATGCGTTTACTCATACCTTAACCATACAGTCAGAGGTCTCAGGCTAAAAATGCCAAGTCTTTTTAGCTTTCTTTATAACTGCCAACCTAATTACTCCGACTGAAAAGTAGCCAATTCCACTGCCAGGCCCTGATAGCAGGACTCACGATACTCCCAAGAATATTTTGTTAGAGGACTTGAAGGGAAAAAAGCTGGCTAGTTCCAAGCAGAAGGCTTGAAAATATTCAGGAAAATGAGGAGAAAAAAGCATGAACTATAGGTTGATGCCGCCTAAGAGGTTAACACCAGGGTGATTTCCTCAGGCCAAAGTCAAGAACCCAGACCAAATTTGGGAACAAAATGCCAGAGAGCTCAATCAGTTCTGGGCAAGCACAAATCTGACACCCAGGCCAAAGACCCTGTCCAATTAGGAGTGCAGTTCAGGCAGGAGGTTTGAGAAATGTGTGGCAACACTGATAAGAATGGAACTTGGTACAGATTCAATGGCTCCTTGCAAGCTCCCTTTCTAGATTCAGAACTGGTGTCAAAGTGTAGGCCTGTACATATGGCTAGAACTGTGGAACAAGGAGAACTACAATTTCTGACAATTAGTTCTGCGCCGTGCAGTAGTAACAAGCCTGAAGAAGCCCATCAATGCAATCTCAGTTTCCCATTTTAATCAGCCATACAGATGAAAATCATTAAAGCTCCATTTCTCTAACAAAGCCTGGACTGACTGCCAAAGAAATAATTTCAGTTGAAGAACAGTATGAAAGTGACTAAGGTAGTCTTCAAAACCACTCTCAAATATTTAAAGGGATACCATGTAGAAAAGCGTTCAGACTTATTCTGGGTAGCTCCAGAGAGAAGATCAAGAAGCAGTACTTGGCCAGGCGCGGTGGCTTACACCTGTAATCCAGCACTTTGAGGGGCTGAGGGGGGCAGATTACCTGAGGTCGGGAGTTCGAGACTAGCCTGACCAACATGGAGAAACCCAGTCTCTACTAAAAATACAAAAAAATTAGCCAGGCATGGTAGCGAATGCCTGTAATCTCAGCTACTTGGGAAGCTGAGGCAGGAGAATCGCTTAAACCCAGGAGGTGGAGGTTGCAGTGAACCAAGATCACGCCATTGCACCCCATCCTGGGCAACAAGAACGAAACTCAGTCTCAAAAAAAAGAAGCAGTACTTACATATCATGGGAGTAGAATTTCACAATATATATGAAAATCTTGGAACATTTAGAACTATCCAAAAGAGAATACACTGACGCTGACGCAGAGAGCCTTCCCCTGCCACAGCACTCTGCCCGTAAGCAGCAGTGAAACAAAAGCTAGAAAACACTGGCTGGTGATATGATAAAGAGGATTAATGCAACAAATATAGGGTCCCAGAGACTTCAAAAACAAAAAGAAATTGCTTCTTTGTACCAGCCAATATGCTAGCTCTTACTTACATTATATAATTGAATCCTCCCCCCGCCCCCCGCCAAAATAAGAAGTTATTAGGTATCAATTCCATTTTACAGACTCAAAATCCAACTTTTCAGAACAATTAATATACAAGGTTACAAAGCCACCAAGGTAGATGGGATTTATTTCCTTAGAGCTATCTGCCTTTATTTTTTAAAATTCTGCAACATTGCAAATATTATAGCCAAATGCTAATACAATTTTATTAGTGCTACCAACAGTCACCTTTGAGAGAGTTGTCTTTGAGACTCTAGGTCTTCAACAGGTGAGCTTCCTCTAAAGGTCACTAATATGTGACAGCAGTTACAGAGGTCCAGCAAGGAAGGTGCTCTTTTTCTGAGTTAAAGATTCAGGTAAAGTAGTGGGGATTTTTTGATTGGCATCTCTGTCTAGAAATAAAATATGCTCACTAAAGTATTTAACTATTAGTCACAACTTAAAGAAACTGACTGAATTCAGGGTCAGAAGAGATGAGTTCAAGTCCCAGTTCTACCACTTACTAGCTTGTGGCTTTGGGGATGTCAGTTAGTATCTCTGAGTCTTTTTCCTCAGATAGAAAATGAAGAGGTAGAGCTGTAACATCTCCAAGAGCTCTCTCTGATTCCAAAATCTTCACAGCAAACTTGAAAATTGAAAAAAAAAAAAAAAAAAAAAAAAAAAAAAAAAAAAAAAAAAAAAAAAAATTCACGTTTCCTTATTTGCTTATGTACTACCCCATGGTTACCCTCAGTCCTATATGTTATCAAGCTATAAAGCAAACCTCATGCAACTCACTGATTGATTTCTAAACCCTTCCTTGCAGTGGTCATTCTGGTGATTCTATCTGGGCTCTAAAGACACAAGGGCAGATCTGAGGGCTGAGCAAACACATCACTCCCAAATACTCAGTGGTTTAGTTTTGAACTTTGCTCTCTACTAACGAGTCACTCTATTCTGTTTGACTTGATCTGCAAACAGTGACTTGTCAGTTTCTGATTTAACAGACTTGCCCTGGAGTTTCCTTTGTCAACACCTTCAACAGAGGTGAAATACAAACTCCAAAATTAATAGACTTTCACCAGTTTTATATAAAATATCTACATGCCTTCATGAACAGCAAGGGGAGGGTAAAATGAGTATCACTGCGTAAGGTCACTGTCCAAGGGATCCACCAGTGCCTGTTTCATGAGCAGGTATGGAATACAGACCTGACACAGTAGTCATGAACAAAGAGAGCAGCAAAGACAGTGGCTGAGTCCTAGATCCAGTGAGGCATCCTGAATTGGTGGAATGACTGAGAAAGTGCAGCAGCCTGGCCTACTCACCTTGTGTGCAGCCAGCTACAGGCAAAGAGGTCTCTTTTCTTTTCTACTAAAGATTTTCAAGAGATGACAAGGTCCCCTTTTCAAAGTTTGGTTACATCTACTAAACAAAGGGCAAACTTCATGACTGTTCAGTATGAAAAGCATGACTCAATCACACAAGGATCTAAGTCACCTATTATGCCATCTTAAAATACAAACATGAAGCCAGGTGCAGTGGCTCGCATCTATAATCCTAACACTTGAGGACGCCAAGGAGGGCAGATCACTTTCAGCTCAGGGGTTTGAGACCAGTCTGGGTGACATGGTGAGACCCCAGTCTCTACCAAAAATACAAAAAATTAGCTGGGTGTGGTGGTTTGCACCCACAGTCCCAGCTACTTAGGAGGCTGAGATGAGAGGATTGCTTGAGCCCCAGAAGCGGAGGTTGCAGTAAGCCGAGACTGCACCACTGCACTCCAGCCTAGGTGACAGAGTGAGACCCTGTCTCAAAAACAAACAAACAAAAAACACCATGATTTTAATAATTGTACACTGGTATTATAAGAAAAGTCCCTGTTCTTATAAAATAACTAATGAGTTTAAGGGTAAAGTAGTACAATGTGTACAACATACTCTTAAAACGGTTCATGGAAAAAATCTATTTATGCATACAGGTATGTGGGGAGAGAGGGAGAAGGAGGAAGGCAGGGAAGAATAAAGAGAAGGAGAGAGGGAGGGTGAAGAGAATGAACTACAAAGCAGGTGGGCAACATACAAAAGACAAATGAATATAGGTAAAGGGCATATGGGAGTTCCACGTACTATTCTTACAACTTTTCTGTAAGTTTGAAATTATACAAAATAAAAAGCTACCCCCAAAGAGTCCCCTCAAAAGAAAGGCAGCAATAAATCCCAAATAATAAAATATGCTGTATTTTTCTATTGTTTCCTTGACACATCATATATAAGGGCTGTAAAGAAAACAGTTCTGCTGCATTGACTGTAATCTCAAGTCTACACCCTATCGACATTATAGTTGACTTGGGAAAACAGGCTTCCTCTGACACATCCCTAGGTAGGCACTTGCTATTTTCTTAAAAGTAAAAACACTGTAGGGATGGGGGGAGGAAATGGGAAAAGGCCATGTCCAAGAAAAAGCCAAAGATCCGTGGCAACTTTTACACAGTAGGGAAATAAATTATAATGAGGTACAAGTGCACCTGGCATCATATTATATTTTTATGGCTAACGAGGGTAATATTCTGAAGTTAAATAGTCTGTATTACATTTCAGCAGATTTCTACAGAATGAAACTGGAGGTATTCTCAAAACATAAATATATTAGAGATGTTTTTTCTCAAGTTAAGTCTCAAAAGGCAGATGCTGTACAGATGTGATTTCCCCAGAATTTCTGATGTGGTAGTTTGCCTGTAGTGATCCCTTGTCTTTAATAGTGGGAAAGAAACAAACAAAGAAATGAAAATGAATTATAACTATGTGCTTATTTTAGCCAAAGCTGCTATGCTGCATTTTTTCAAGAAGTGCACATTAGTTTACCACTTAATATCTAAACATAATAATATAAAGCCCACTAAAATTGAGGCACTAATCTGGTCATTTTTTTTTTAAGTAATAGCCATATTATATGCCAAAATTTTCATATTAAAAATTTTACTTTGAAGCCTACAGCTGGAAAAACTTTGCCTGAGAAATGTTAATTCTGTTCAACTTACCTTTGTCTGCTCTTTTCTAAGTTGCTTTAATAACGTTAAATCGTCCAAATTCTTTTCTCTCTCTTCTCGGAGGTTTTTTACTACTTCTGACGTCTGGGCTATACAATTTTTTATGACTTTGTCTCTACTGGCATGAGCTGCCATCAACTAAAAGAACAAAGGAATGAAATGAGAAACAAAAAGTGCATCAATTTATCATATTTTTGGGTTTTTTTAAAAAGTCCTTGAAACTACAGAAATTTAATACTTTCTAAAACAATTTCTGATGACTGAATCCATGAAAGAGAAGATTGTGTTGAATCAGCAACGTCACCTAAAAACATAAGTGGCAGCATCTCTGAGGGTGGAGGTATGAGGTCTGGGGCTGTCCTGCTCCTCAATATGCTGCCAGTGTTGCCCTCATCTATCTTCCCGCATTCCCTGTGCTGGGCTTTTCACTTCCGTTTCCTCTACCCTACGCTACTGACTTTCCCCATGATTCTATCCATGTGTTCCTCTACCCTACATCCAACCACACACACCTGGCCACTTAAGGCTAATTCTTCCTCTCTTTCTTTGTCCTTTCATATGTTTTTCTGTCTCGCATTGTCAACAAGTGAAAGAAATTATAAACTAGGTCATGTATAGAAGATTTCGTTACAATAAAGAACAAAGAATGCTACATTTACCTACTCAAGACAGTGCCCTTTTCAAGATTATTAAGTATTGATAAGGAAAATTTATATATGAAGCACAGATTAGTGCTTCATGTTGGCTCATGCCTGTAATCCCAGCAAATTGGGAGGCCGAGGCAGGCGGATCACTTGAGGTCAGGAGTTTGAGACCAGACTGGCCAACATGGCGAAAACCCCATCTCTACCAAAAAATACATAAAAAATTAACCAGGTGTGTTAGCACG
Source organism: Cebus imitator (assembly GCF_001604975.1). Classification (NCBI taxonomy): domain Eukaryota; kingdom Metazoa; phylum Chordata; class Mammalia; order Primates; family Cebidae; genus Cebus; species Cebus imitator. Next base: position 790,179 of record NW_016107702.1, read on the forward strand.
TGCCTGTTGTCCCACCTACTAGGGAGACTGAGTTGGGAGAATCATTTGAACCTGGGAGGTAGAAGTTACAGTGAGGCAAGATCTTGCCACTGTACTGCAGCCTGGGTGACAAAGTGAGACACTATCTCAAAAAAACAAAACAAAACAAAACAAAACTAAGGCAGAGGTTATGTAACGTATTTAAGGTCACCAAGCTAGGAGGTAGCAGATGTGAGATTAATCTAGGTCTAAAATCTATATTGTTAATCACTATACTCTAAACATCTAGGTTAATAGGAAGATTGTAAATGGAAATAACTTTATAGATTACGGAGATTATATGAGTAGTGAGGTGAGGGTGGGGTATCACCATAAATTCTAGTTCTTCAGACAGAGGTACCCAAAGAAAGTGAACTGTCAAATAGCCTCATGGCAAATTAGAACTGGTCCCATGCTACCTACTTGCAATACTGAATTCCACTCGTTAAGAGTCCACAACCTTATGATTTTCTCAAGCCACTAGACTTACCTGCTCATTTAAAGTAACATACTTTAACACAGAACAAAAATATCAGTAGTTAGTGCCTCTGAATTGAACTGTCATGGATAAGCTTGTCTAAAACTGATCTGAGAAAGGCAGATTAGGTTTTAAGTATGCCTTCTTTATGACTATGAATCCAAAGGTAACCTTGTGGTAGAGCTTAAAACTTTAGCTTCCAAATTAATGAAAGAATATAAGTAAATAAACTACAAAAAATATTTTGCTGCAGCATTATTTCCTTCTGCTTTTGGAAATTAAAAAAGAAAACGGGAGGTAATGAAAAAATATACTTGAGAAACCAAAGCCTCAGGAAAGGACAATTGATCCATGGCTTTCCTTCTCTCCCAGTTGCCAAATGCTTTTATTCCTCTTCCTGAGGAGTGAGAAAAAGAAGATTTAAAGGTGTGAAGGGTTTTAATTCTTCCTTATACCAGCTGTCTGGCTTTTTAGAACTAATGTACTCACAGTCCTTGCTCTTCCTACTGTTTTGCTTTACTGTTTCACTCTCCCCCTTTCATTCCTTTGTGCATAAGATCTCCTTAAGTTAAAGGCTGCAAAACAACTGCTCCCATTCTTTAGAACCATTTCTTCACAGATTTGGTAAGATTTCACAAGTGTAAGATCCCACATTTTCTTTAGGGTGTGGAAAATACATAAAAATTATATACGCCATCAGGTATAAGCAAAGAAATATGAAGATGTCATTCCTTTAGTCACAGCTGAGTTGCAAGATAACTGATTTCTTATTTAGCTTGCAAAGAAAGGCATAAAAGAAGGAAATGAGAGACTCAAAAAATACACTTACTGACTCATAAAGCTGTTTACAGGTTTGGCTGGCATCAATTTTCCCTACAAAGGAAGCTGTTGGAACTGTAGTGTTTAATTCATGTACTATTCTGTCATCAATTGTCCTCATCACCTTGAGTAATTCCTATAAGGATTTAAAATAAAAAAAATAACCTGAATGGAAAGTTAGTGATAAAAAATAAGTATTTAAGTAAAAAGTAAAACTCTTGGATATTTTATAACCCTGTAAGTCAAGAGTGAGGAATCCAAGCCAAATATAGTGCAACCATAAGAAAATGTTTATTACAAGGTTAATGGGTAGGTTAAGTAACAGTAATCTGAACAGTGGGCACCAACTCTGCCTCCTTGGCTCGAACGTGATTGTCTTAAGGGTTAAGACTGTTTTACTCATGTTGAAACCCCATTTACTGGCATGGTGTTTAGCAAACAGTGTATGCTCCTTCCATCTCCAGCATACAGCCAATAACGTATGCTAGTGAACTTTAGTTTTTACTTTTTCTTAGTAAACCTAGCTCATATCTTCCAAGGACCCCCTTCCCTCAGAAAGCCTCCAACTCTCAAAAAAACAACCAACAGAAAAATAATATCAAAAGGGCAGGGAACTTAAAAAGACTGGTGGTAACTACCTACACAGTATAGCCCCTCCTCCCATGTGATCAGTGTGCTTCTTTTCACTTGTTACTAGAGAAAGGCTGGACATCAGCTACATTCCATCTTCAATTAAACTCTGGGAGAAGTTTCTGGCAGCACACCTTTCTCTTTCTTTTCTGTTTCTCAAATTTACAAAATATCCAAACAAGAACAACAACAACAAAAAAAACCACAGCCACTTAAAAATCATCAAGAAAACAGCTGGATGCAGTGGCTCACATCTGTAATCCCAACACTTTAGGAGGCTGAGGCAGGGGTATTGCTTGAACCCAGAAATTCGAGACCAACCTGAATGACATAGTGAGACCATGTCTCTACAAAAAAATTTTTAAAAAATTAGTCAGGCATGGCAACTCATGCCTACAATCCTAGCTACCTGGGAGCCTGGGGCAGGAAGATCACTGAGCCCAGGAG